>NW_008337205.1:2046578-2047543 GCF_000622305.1 Nannospalax galili
CCAGTTTGGTACTTTTAATTATCATGTGCTATGTAGATAAGGCTTGGGTAAAAAACCATATAGTCTCAAATAAACCTTGACTAGATATATATTTTGTTCCTTAAACTAGTTGACTAAACTATGACCATAGAAATTTAAAGATTTTGTGTATTTTTGTCTTATCCTTTATATATCATAACAAACCTACACAGATCTTCATCACTTGCTTAGGCTTTCTCATTTTTTCTATTTTGGAAAATATCTCCATTCCCTTATCCTTTTAACATCCTTTACATTCTCATTTTCTTTTTTTTAAAATAATTATGAGATAAAATAGCATTAACAAACAAATTTTCCCTCTGTTGTGAGACTTCTTTTCCTGGGGATGCTAAGCAATGCTTATTCCCTTTTAAGGTTCTAGTGTCAAGCCAGTGTTTGATTAAAGTTTTACTGGGGAACCAATGAATTTATTAAGCTTGCTTACTAAGATAACTGAGGGGTTGCTGAGGTGTATGTATGACCTGAGGGTACATACACTGGAAAGCCTTTACACAGAATGGGTTATGCCTTCTCTTCCCAGACTTCCCCAGATTATATACTTCAGCCTTCCCCAAATCTAGGAAGCCATGTGTGATTAGGGTCAAATGACATACAGTTGGCTGGGAAGAGTGGCTGGATAATCTGGTGAGGGTCCAATGACTCTGCTTGGCCCTCTTTTAATGAATGAGCACAACTGTCAACAAGCCCAATTGTGACGATGTTTAGCGATCAGGCTCAGCTGAAGTCGTGATGATGGTAGTTATTTCACACAGAAGGGACTGCTGTACAGTATCATCTTATGAAAAGGACCTGGAATTTAAAAGGATTTGGTGCTAGGAGCCACATATGAGGGAGAACATACGTCATTTGTTTTTCTGAGTTTGTGTTACTTTCATTTAGTATAACAGTTTCTAGATCCATCCATTTACCTGCAAATTTCATTATTT
>NW_008337205.1:2048003-2100130 GCF_000622305.1 Nannospalax galili
TTTTTGAGTTCTTTATATATTCTGGATGTTAAACCTCTGTCAGATGTGTCACTGGTGAAGATTTTTTTCCCATTCTGTGTGTTTTCACTGTTTTGATTTTTTTTTTTTTGCTGTACAGAAACTTTTTAGTTTGATTAGGCCCCACTTGTTGATTGCTGACCTTAATTCCTGAGCAAATTCTGTCTGATTTAGGAAATCCTTTCCTACACCTATATCCTGTAAGTTACTGCCAATATTTTCTTCTAATAGTTTCAGGGTTTCCAGTTTCACATTGAGGTCTTTGATCCATTTGGAGTTGACTTTTGTGCAAGGTGAATGATAAGGATCTAGTTTCACTCTTCTACAGGTAGAGATCCAGTTTTGCCAGCACCATTTGTTGAAGATGCTATTTTTCCTCCATTGTGTGTTCTTGGCACCTTTGTCAAATATCAGGTAGCTAAAATTGCATGGACTCAGGTTTGGATCTTCAATGATGTTCCATTTATCTATGTGTCTATTTTTGTGCCAGTACCATGCTGTTTTTATGACTGTAGCTCTGTAGTATACTTTGAGATCTGGTATAGTAATCCCCCCAACGTTGCTCTTTGTGCTCAGGGTTGCTTTGGCTATCTGGGATTTTGTTTTTTTTTTTTAAATTTTTGACCTATTCCATTTTGGCCTTGTACATTACCCTGGGGAAACAGTTCTTAGCCTAATGTTTTCCTTAAGCAGCATCTTAGAGAATCTCTTTGCCTCCCTTCTGAAAGAAAAAAGAAGTTATTTCCCTTTCTGAACTCCTTTTCTTGGTTCACTCTTTTGTCTTCATGGAGCAGACCCTGCAGGGGCCTCCTTAGAAAGGTCACAGGGTTCTCATTTTTTTTTTGAGTCTTTGAATAACTAATTTCAGATTGATAGTTTAGCCAAGTATCATATTCCAGGTTAGAAGCCATTTTTTCTTCAGATCTTGAAAGCTTCACTGTCCATTATCTTCCCAACCTCTACTGTTGATAGTGAGAAGGCTGAGGCCATCTCACTGCTGATCCTCTGGTGTGATTTTTTTAACTTATAGAATTTTCACTCCATCTCAGTGTTCTACAGTTCCATCATGAAATATACTGACTTGGGTGCTCGTTTATTCATGTAGAGCCCATATACATATATACCTTCCAGAAACCTTTGTCTTTCAATTGAGTGAAATATTTTTCTTGTGTATACTTGGTGTGTGTGTGTGTGTGTGTGTGTGTGTGTGTGTGTATACAAGTGCCACAGTGTACATGAGGAAGTCAGAGGACAACTTGAGAGAGTTGGCTCTCTTCTGTCATCATGTGGGATTCTGGCATTGAATTCAGATTTTTCAGACTTGGTAGCAAGGGCCTTTACCCACTGAATCATGTCGCCGGACCTATGCGTGAAATTTTCTTAATATTCAGTTTATTATTTATTTCTCTCTATTGCCTCTGTTACCTATTTTTGGGGAAATCCTGTTCTTTATATTTTGGACCTCATGAATTTGTCCCCTAATTTTCTTATATTTTCTCTTCTGCTTTCCATCTTTATCTTTTCCTCTACTTTTCAAGACGTTGCCTCAACTTTAAAATCCAATCATTCTACTGGGTTTGTCATTTATGTTCCTGTATTCTTTTTTAATATTTTAAATTTATTATTATTGTTTTTGGTCTTTTTGAGACAGGGTCTCCCTGTAGCCCCAGCTATCCTGGAACTCACTATGTAGACCAGGCTGGCCTCAAACTCACAAAGATCCACCTGCCCCTGCCTTCCAAGTGCTGGGATTAAAGGTGTGTGCCACCACACCTGGCTTCTTATTTTTATTTTTAAAACATTTATTTTTAGTTATGTGTATTTGTATGTGCTTGCATGTGTGTATATGTATGTATGTATGTTTATGTGCAAGTGCCCATAGAGGCCAGAAGAGGGTGTCAAATGTCCTGGAGCTGGAGTTACAGGCTGTGAGTCCCCCAACATAGGTGCTGGGAACCAAACCCAGGTTCTCTGCAAAAGCAGCAAGCACTCTTAACCACTGAGCCATCTTTACAGCCCTTTATTTTATTTTATTTTATTTTATTTTATTTTATTTTATTTTATTTTGTCTTTTTGAAGCAGGGTCTCCCTGTAGCCCCAGCTTTCCTGGAACTCACTATGTAGACCAGGCTGGCCTTGAACTCACAGAGATCCACCTGTCTCTGCCTCCCAAGTGCTGGGACTACAGGCATGCGTCACCACGCCCGGCTCATAGCCCTTATTTTTTAAAAACAAAAAAATTTTTTGAGATAGTATCCCACTGTGTAGCCCCAGCTGGCCTGAAATTCGCTATGTAGACCTGGTTGGCCTTGAATTAACAGAAATCCACCTTCCTGTGCTTCTGAGGTCTGGGATTAAAGGCATATGCCACCATGCCCAGCCCCCCCCTCCTTTTTTTAAAATGTGATCTCACAAACTTCTACTCTAGAACCTTGCCTAATGGCCCCTTTCTTGGAGCCCAGAGAAGGCATGGGACCTGGCCCTCCCCCTTCAACACACACAGTGTCACTCAGTTCTCTGGTTTAAGTAGAATGCCTGACTTTCAGCTGTGTTGAGTGTCCCACTATTTCAAAGCCCTTTGAGTTCACTCTCCTTAGAGAATCAGCTACCAGGTTCAGGACCTGGCTGGCACAAACACAGTCCAGGGACATGGAGTCTGATAGATATTTTAAGGACCTATTACTTAAATAGCTTGCTATGTAGCCCAAAGTGACTGGAACTCACTATGTAGCCTGATCGAGGCTCAAAGTCATGATCCTTCTGCCTTAGCTTCCTCAGAGCTGGGATCAAAGGTCTGCACTACCATGCCTGGCTGCTCTCTGCCTCTAGGCACATACTTGTTCAGGTTCTTTCCTAAAAATGAAATCATACAATATGACTTCTTGTGCCAGTGTTGTTTTGGGGGGGTTGGGGACTGAAGCTAAGATCTGGCACTTGCTAAGTATACCTTCTCCCACTGAGCTGCTTGGTAGTCCTGTATCAGTGTTTATTCATGTAGCATAAAACTGATGTCCATCTGTATCATAGCTCATATCAACAGTTCATCCTTTGTTGTGGCTGAATAATATTCCATCTTACAGATATGCCACAGTTTATTTATCCACACATCCATTCATTTATCCAACCATCCATTGTTGTGAATGGTGTTGCTATAAACATTTGTGTTCAAGGATTTGCCTGTTTTCCTTTCTCTTGAGGGTGTTGCTAGGAATGGAATGACTGGGTCTTGTGAAAATTCTCTATTATACCATTTTGAGGGATCAACAACTACTTTCTGCAGTAGTTGAATCCTTTTCCTTTTCTATCAGTTCTGACAGAGGGTTCTAATTTCTTGGTCACATTTGTTGCTGTCTGGAGTTTTTTGCTGTTGTCATATTTCATGTATTTTTATCTTATGTGTATGTATGCTTGCTGCGTGTATGTAGTATATGCCTGCCGTATCCACAGAGGACAGAGGAGGACATCAGATCCCTTGGAGCTGTAGTTACGGATTGTTATTAGCCACCACGTGTGTGCTGGGAACTGAACCCCCGATCCTTGGCTAGAACTATCAGTACTCTTAACTACTGAGCCATCTCTCCAGACTCTGGTTTCATTTTGCTTTGTTTGTTCATTTTGTGTGTGTGTGATTTTTGTTTGTTTTGCTTTGTTTTGAAACAGGCTCTCACTATGTAGTCCCTGGCTGGCCTGGAACTCACTATGTAGACCAGGCTGGCCTCCATCTCACAAAGATCTACCTGCCTCTGCCTCCTGAGTGCTGGGATTAAAGGTGTGTGCTACCACATCCCACAAACTTCTGGTTTTTAATTATCCCCCATTCTAGGACCTCATTACCTCTGGATTTGCATTTCTCTAGTGACTGATACTTGATTTGCATTTCCCTAGTGACACTGCTTTTCAGGTGCTTGCTGGCTTTGGTAGGCTTCTATCTTTTAAAAACTGGGAGGGAATGATATTAGACATCTATATTCAATCCATTATTTTCACCTTGAAATCCTCTTCCCTGGTTTTCTGACCTCTGAGATGATTAGGATATGGAAGAGGGGTGAGATGCAAACCCCAAGGAGTCCAAGGTATGTGTTACACAGTAAAAAGTGCCAAGCCAGGCCTTGAAGGACTGTGACTCCACAACCAGCTCTGCCAAGCACTTCTGTGTGGGACCTTGGCTGTAGCTCAGTGGGTAGAGTGCTTGCCTAGCATGCACAAAGCCCTGGGTTCCATCTCCAGTACTGCATAAATCAGGCTTGGTGGCTCATACTTGTAATCCCAGCACTCAGGAGATGGAGGCAAGAAGATTAGATGTCCAAGTCATGAGTACATAATGAGTTTGAAGCCAGCCTGGACTACATAAGACTGTCTCAAAATACTATGTGATCTTGGACAAGTCTCAGTTCTTCCTTTTTGAGTTTTGTTTTCCTTAGGCAACTTTGGACTGTGACCTTTAAACTTCTTAGCCAGTAGGGTCAGCAAAATGGGTAAAGGTGCTTGCAGCCAAGCCTGATGACCTGAGTTCGATCCCTGGAAACTACAAGGTGGAAGAAGAGAACTGATTTCCACGAGTTATTCTCTGACTTCCATATGTGTGCTGAGATATGTGCACCCCCCCATCTCCCCACAAATAAATAATTTTTTTAAGTTCTTAGCTGGCATAATTGTGCATACCTGTAATCCCAGTACTTGAGAGGCTGAGGTAAAGGAATCTTGAGCTCAATGACAAGCCTAGGCTAGATAGCTAGGTCGAGGCCTGCCTGGGCTGCATGGTTACAGCTTATCTCAAAATACTGCATGCGGGACTGGAGAGATGGCTCACTGACTAAGGATAGTGGCTACTCTTGGAGGGGACCCAGGTTCAAATCCCAGTACCCACATGGCAGTTAATAACCATCGTAACTCCAGTTCCAGGGAATGTGACACCCTCTTCTGACTTCTGAGGGCATTGCAAGACATGGGTGCACTTAAATACATGTAGGCAATACACTCATACGTATAAAATAAATAATAAAATATAAAAAATAATATTTTTGGTCTTTTGGAGACAGGGTCTCCCTGTAGCCCTAGCTGGCCTGGAAGCCACTATGTAAACCAGGCTGGCCTTGAACTCACAGAGATCCACTTGCCTCTGCCTCCCGAGTGCTGGGACTAAAGGTATGCACCACCATGCCCAGCCCATAAAATATTTTTAAAATAAAAAAATAATGAACAAATAATTTAATTCTTTCCAGGTGTAGTAATAGTGCATACCTGTATTCTAACACTTGGGAGGTGGAAGCAGGAGGATCAGGGGTACAAGGTCTTTCAACCTCAGCTACGTATTGAGAACAAAACCAACCTGAGCTACATAACATGTTGGGGGCAAAAAAACAAAAAACAGGCCAGAGAGATGGCTCAGTGGGTAAGGTGCTTGCCGTGTAATCATGAGGACCTGAGTTTAATCCTCAGCACCCATACAAAAAAAGCAAGGTGGGGCAGCACACGCCAGTAACCCCAGCACTGGGGAGGCAGAGACAAGTGGATCCCTGGAGCTCACTGGCCAGCCAGTCTACCCAAATAAGTGAGCTCCAGGTTCATGAGAGACCCTGTCACAAAAAAGAGATGATTGAGGAAGACACAGACATTGTCCTCTGGACCACACATTTGCACACTCATATACACACACAAGTGCATACACTAAACAAACAAACGAAATTCCTAGCCAGGCATGGTGGTGCCTGCCTGTAACCCCAGAACTTAAAGACTGAGGCAGGAAGATCAAGAATTTGAGGCCAGTTTGGCTGCATAGTTGGACTTTGTCTCAAAATAAAATTGATAGTGTCAGCAAGGTAGTTCAGCTGGTAAAGGCACTTTCTGCCAAGCCTGACAACCTGAGTTCAATTCCCCAGACCCACAAGGTGGAAGGAGAGAACCAACTCTGAGGTGACTCCCACAAGTTGTCCTCTGACCTCCATACACACGTCATGGGACACACATGCGGGTACACACACAAATAAATAAACATAATAAAAATTTAAATAAGTTGGATGGAGTGGTACACTCCTTTAATCCCAGCACTGGGGAGGTAGAGGCAGGCAGACCTCTGTAAATTCAAGGGCAGCCTGGTCTACATAGTGAGTTCCAGGCCAGCTGTGGCTACAGGGAGACCCTGTCTCTAAACAAACAAAAAACTCTCAACTAAAAAAAAGTATGTGGATTAGAGTGTCTATTCATGTGAGTGTATGTCTTGCTGTATCTGAACACACACACACACACACACACATACGAGGACCATGCCTCTCCCTCCTGATTCCTCCCTGTCCTCTCTCCACAGTGGAACACACGAGCCAAGAGGGAGAAGTTGACAGAGCTGATGTTTGAGCAATACAACATTCCTGCTTTCTTCTTGTGCAAGACAGCTGTTCTCACCGCGTATCCTCTGGGCTGAGCTGCTCTGCCAGGGTGGAGGGCCAGGGTGGAGTGTCTGTGATGTGCTGAGCTGAATGCTGGGCCTGATTCCCAGCAGATCACTATCTTGGGTGTGAAGACATTTCTCTGCATCTCACTAGGGCAAAAGGCCCCATGGGAAAAAGGCTGAGGGTTTGGGAGACCAGATCAGCGGCCCTTCCCTATTCTGTGAGTCAGTCCCAGCAGGGACAGTTGGGCCAAGTGAAATCTAGGGCTGGGTCTGCACAGAGGAGGTAGGGATGTGTGACATTCGGCTGGCTCCTTCCCAAAAGGCCAATCAACATTGCCTTTTTTCAGGGCATGCTGCACACTGAACTCTGTGCTAGGCATGATCTGACTGGGACCCTAATTCATGGAGTCCACAGGACACAAAATCACACATACCAGTAATCCAGCAGTCAAGAGCTCAGACAGATGGATCACAGGTTCAAGGCCAGCCTAGGTTACATAGCATGACCCTGTATATATATAAAATACCCACAGAAACAAAAAAAAGAGGTGGGGCTGGGGATGTGGCTCAGTTGGTAGAGGACTTGCCTAGCATGCAGGAGGTCCTGGGTTCAATCCCCAGCACCACATGAAACTAGGTATGAAAGTGAAAGCCTATAATCCCAGCACTTGTGAGACCAAGACAAGGTTACATTCAGTTTGAGGCCAGCCTGTTCCACATAGTGACTTCCAGGCTAGCCTGAGCTACAGAGTGAGACCACCTCAAAAAAAAAATGAGGAATGGAGTGGGACTGTAGCTCACTTGGTAGAGTACTGGCCTAATTCCATCCACCCACAGCACCACATAAATCTGGTATGGTGGTGCATACCTGCAATTCACCCCTCTTAAGGTGGAGGAGTACCAGGAGTTCAAGGTCACTCTTAGCAAGTTAGAGGGCAGCTAGTCTGGGATACATAACCTATTGTCAAAATAAAAAAAGAAAAATGTTGCTATGATCTCAGGAGCTTCCATCTGGGGGATGGATCATAAATCCAAAGGAGGGGCTGTAGAGAGGGCTCAGTGACTAAAGCACTTGCCACACAAGTGTGAGACCCAGAATCTGGATTCCCAGAAGCCCACATAAATGCCAGATGGGCATGGCGGCCTGCTTGTAATTCCAGTCTCAGGAGGCCAGCAAGATCAGCCATATCAGTGAGTACTGAGTCTGATTGAGGGACCGTGCCTCAATGCATAGGGTGGAAGAGTGATGTAGGATGATTCCTGACATCAACTTGGGGCTCTGCATGCATGCTCATGCTCACCTGTACACACCTGTGTCCACACACACATGCAAAAACATGCATATAGAGGCTGGCAAGGTGACTCAGTGCTTAAGAGCACTGGCTATTCCTCATCAGGCATCTCACAACTGCCTGTACCACCAACCAAAGGGAATACAACACCTTCTTCTGGCCTCTGTGGGCACTTACACTCATGTGCACATACCCCCCCACACACACATACATGCAAATACATAATGCTTTTAATTTTAAAAAGGGGCTGAGAGCTAGGCAGCTAAGAGCACTGGCTGTTCTTGCAGAGGACCTCGGTTTGATTCCCAGTACCCACAGGGTGGCTAACAGCCATCTGTTATTCTAGTTCCAGGGATCCAACACTCTCCTCTGGCCTCTCTGGCATTGAATTCATATGGTGCACTTACATACCTGTAGGCAAACACTCATACACATAAAATAAAAATAAAGGTGATAAACATTACCATTGAAATCTACTCGATGACTTTATAGAATACACAGGTGCCAAGGATCTGAGTGCAACAGATTATGACTAGTAATAATCAGATACATACAGATTAGAGACTTATGCGCCAACATCTCAGTGTTAGTAGCAAAAACAATGAATCTTTCTGTAAGAAAGAGTATATTTTAAAATGAAATGGAGATCTTTTTTAAAGGTTAAAAACTCACTCAATTTTATGTCTTACAGGGCTTATACTGAGTTCAATATTGTATAACGGTATTAATTAAACAGCGAACCTAAAAATTTTATAGCCACTTTTGAAAGAGCTATATCTTTGCTCTGGAAACTGTTATTGAGCATATTAAAGCTGTAATGATATGCTTCTTCTAAAAAAATAAAAAATAATATTTAAAAAAGCAAAAAAAATAAACTGTAATACACACATATGCACATAAAAAACAAAAATTAAAATTAAAAGAAAAAAATATATCAAAGAAGATTTTGCAGACTGGGGTGAGCTCAAATCTGAGGGAACAGAGAGGGACCTGGGTCTGTCATCATCCCTTCCTGGTTGTTGCTGTTTCTTTGACGAACCCATCCGCACCAGCTTTGCAAATGGACGGTCCACGGGCCTGGTGTTGGACAGTGGGGCCACCCACACCACGGCCATCCCAGTTCACGATGGCTACGTATTGCAGCAAGGTAGGACCTTGGCTGGGGTTGGGGTTGATTGGGAAGGGCCGGGCCCTGACATGATCTCCTTTTTTCAGGCATCGTCAAGTCTCCCCTGGCAGGGGACTTCATCTCCATGCAGTGCCGGGAGCTCTTCCAGGAAATGGCTATTGACATCATACCCCCTTACATGATTGCAGCCAAGGTGGGGCCTCTGGCGAGTCCAGATCTGCCATCTACAGTCTGCCTTATACCCATCGGTCCCCATGAGATAGTAGAGCAAAGCCCCCAGGAGATCATGAGTCTGGCTCCTCATTTTTGTTTTTTTTTTTGTTGTTGTTGTTTTAATGCATATGAGTGTTTTGCCTGCATGTATGTCGTGCAATGACTGCAGAGGCCAGAAGAGGGTCTCAGATCCCTGGAATTGAAGCTATGGGTGATTTTTAGCTACCATGTGGGTGTTGGGAACTGAACCTGATCCTCTGCAAGAGCAGTCAGTGCTCCTAACTGTTGAGCCATCTCTCCAGGGCCCTGGTTTCTCACTTTACAGGCTGAAGCCAAGCAATAAGTTGATGGCAGATATGTGTGATGGGTTCTAGGGTACAATAAACCCAGGATCTAGAGCCAGGCATGGTGATACACACCTGTAATCTCAGCACTTGGGAGGCAGAGACAAGAGGATTAGGACTTCAAACCTGAACTTCAGGAGACCTTACTTAAAAAAATAAAATAATCCCAGCACTCAGGAGGCATAGGCAGGCAGAGCTCTGTGAGTTCAAGGCTAGCTTGGTCTACATAGTGAGTTCCAGGGTATCTGGAGCTATAGGGAACCCTGTCTCAGAAAGACCAAAAAAAAAAAAAAAAAAAAACCACGAAGGGGGGCAACGGCCTTTAATCCCAGCACTCAGGAGGCGGGGGGAAGAGGATCTCTGGGGGTTCAAGGCCAGCCTGGTCTACACAAGGGTTCCAGAATATCTGGGGTTACAGGGAGACCGTGTATCAAAAAGGAAAAGATGGCAATATTGACAGTATCACAAAGAATCATGCAGAAGGGACTAATATGAAAGACTGAAGCATATTCATTGTTGCATTCTGTATCAGAAGCCTCAATGGGAGCCTAGTGGTTTGCATCCCTTCTTTTTATTATTGTAGTTACTCACTAAATGAACAACACTCTTTACTTTGGGAGAAGAACAGAATTATCATTCAGATTCACTATAGTGTGTCTGTCAGTATTATATGTACTCTTAGTTCCTAGCTTAAACAGTTATTACCCATAAAAGATGTTAAGAGTATGTATTGCTCTTCCACAGGACCTGAGTTCAATTCCCATCAACTACATTGAGGAGCTTACAACTGCCTGTAATTCCAGCTCCTGGGGAATCTGACACCTCTGGTTTCTGTAGATGGACACACACACACACAGACACACACTTAAACATAAAAAAAATCTTTAAAATAAAATTTAGCATGAGGCTGGGCACGGTGGCACAGGCCTTTAATCCCAGCACTCAGGAGGCAGAGGTAAGAGGATCTCTGTGAGATTGAGGCCAGCCTACATAGTGAATTCTAAATCAACAGAGGCTACAGGGAGACTGTCTCAAAAAGACCAAATAAATAAATAAACAAAACAAAACACACACACACACACACACACAAGAAAAACCAGCAGAGTCTGGTGACATGGTTCAGTGGCTAAATTGCTTGTGATCAAGCTTGATGATCTGAGTTTGATCCCCAGAACTCACATGCTAGAAGGAGAAGACTGACTCCTCAAAGTTGCCCTCCATATTTGCACCATGGTATGAATGCTTACACACATACACACATACACACACACACCATGCACACACAGTAGTAATAATAATAATACAATAAATTTAAGAACTTTAAAAAGGGCTAGGGATATAACTCACTAGATTGCACAAAGCCCTGAGTTTGATCCCCAAGACTGCATAAATATTGGTTACACTGAGACCAGTTTGAGTGACATAAACTCGATCTCAAAAAACCAACTGAACAAAATCCCAGGTTCCAGTTCCCCTCTGCCGAGGAAGAGCTCTGTGACTCAGTGTTTCATACTGAAGCTCCCCTGATGAGAAAAAGAATCATTTCATTAATTGTTGTGGGGTTTTTGTTGTTGTTTTTTGAGACAGACTCTCATGCAGCCCAGGCTGGCCTCTAACTTACTATGTAACTAAGGATCACCTTAAAAACCTGATCCACCTGCCTCCACCTCTCAAATGCTGGGATCCCAGGTGTGCACCACCATGTTTCTGCAGTGCTGGGGATGGAACCCAGGACTTTGTGCATGCTAGGCAAGCACTCTACCAGCCAAGCTGTACCCACAGCCTCTGATGTGGGTCTTTCTGATCATCGGTATCTGCAGTGTGTCTCACACTCTTACCATCCTCACTTCTCTGTCAGGGAGGGGTGACAAGCACCTCTATCTCCTGGAAGACAGAGCAGAGTCTCAGCTCAGTACTGCTCAGCTGCAGACGGGGAGTGCTAGTGAGGCCGGTGTGCCCAGGTGGGCTGAAGAAGGATACTCAAGTCTATGTGTCCCTACAGGAGCCTGTACGGGAGGGAGCACCCCCAAACTGGAAGAAGAAGGAGAAGTTACCTCAAGTCTCCAAGTCTTGGCATAACTATATGTGTAATGTGAGGCTCTGTGATGCGTGACTCTTCCCCAGCTCCTCTATGACTAGGAGGAGGGTCTGGATGGGAGTGGGGTGGGATTGGAATGTTCAAGAGAGAATTCAGCCAGATCTCACTCCTTCCTGCTTCTCAGGAGGTGATCCAAGACTTCCAGGCCTCGGTGCTGCAGGTGTCCGACTCCCCTTATGATGAACAGTGAGTAGGATTCACCACAGTAGGGCAGGAAAGAGGGCAGAACTGAAGCCAAGTGTGTTCACACTCACATGTCCTCCCGGTACTCAGGAAGGCCGGGCAGGAGACTGAAGATTCCCAGGCCAATCTGGGCTACATAGTGAGATGCTGTCTCAAACTACAAGAAAAAAGGGCGGGGGGGAGATGGCTCAGTGATTAAGAGTACCAGCTGCTCTTGCAGAGAACCCAGGTTCAGTTCCCAGCACCTCATGGTAGCTAGCAACCGTCTGTAACTCCAGTTCCAGGGGGGATCTGATGCCCTCTTCTGGTTTCTGTGGGCATTGCACACACTTGGTGCACACATGTAATACACACATATATATACAAATGTATATATGCAAAACACTCATATACATAATAAATTTAAAGATTATAAGGATGTAGGGCTGGGGATGTAGCTCAGCTCGCCTAGCATGCCCAAAGCCCTGGGTTCCATCCCCAACCCACTTTATATGGGGCTGGTGGTGCATGCCTGTAATCCCAGCACTAGGGAGGCACAGACAGGAGAATCAGGAGGTCAAGGCCAGCCTCTGCTACATAGCAAGTTGGAGGAAAGCCTGGGCTACATGAGACCCTATTTCAAAAAGGCAGAGGCAAGCCGAGCATGGTGCTGCTTGCCTTTAATCCACTCAGGAGACAAGAGACAGGTGGATCTCTGTGAGATTGAGGTCAGCCTGATCTACACAGTGAGTTTCAGGCCAGCTGGACTCTGAAAAAAAAAGGGGGGGCATGGAGAGTCAGAAGTCGGGTTCATGGGAACCTCTGGTGCAGCCCTTCATGAGCACACCAGGCAAAGTCTTGTTCCTTCCCTGGGCAGGGTGGCTGCACAGATGCCCACAGTACATTACGAGATGCCCAATGGCTACAACACAGACTATGGTGCCGAGAGACTGCGCATCCCCGAGGGCCTGTTTGATCCATCCAATGTCAAGGTTTGGCTGGGTGATGGGTGATGTTTGGGGTAGGTCTAGTTAGAGTCTATGGATCCAGAGGTGTGGGGAGGGATTCTGTGAAGAATGTCAAGGGTCTGGGGGAGAGGGAGACAGAAGTCTCAAAGTCCCACATGACCTCTGTCCACAGGGCCTTTCAGGGAACACCATGCTAGGAGTGGGCCATGTGGTCACCACCAGCATCGGCATGTGCGACATTGACATTCGCCCGGTGAGACCAGAGCCTGAGGCTTGGTAAAGGGGCCAAGGACTAGCAGGGAGGAAGGGAAGGGTTCTACTCTGGAGACTCACCCCTTGCCCTGCTCCCAGGGTCTCTATGGCAGTGTCATTGTCACTGGTGGGAACACCCTGCTTCAGGGCTTCACAGACAGGCTTAACCGGGAACTTTCCCAGAAGACCCCACCGGTGAGAGTCTAGGGTCTTGGATTCCAGTCCTGGATTAGCCTTCTGGGCCAAGTTCTTCTTGCTTCCCAAGCATGGATATGTTTAGACTGCCTGCCTCTGTGGCATCCTCTTGTCTCCCAAGCCCTGTCCCTTCCCATAATCAATTTTATTTATGTGTATGAATGTTTGCATGTGTATAAGTGCAGCATGTGCATGCAATGCCAAGTCAGATTCCCTGGAGTTACAGATTGTTGTTAGCCACCATGTTGGTGCTGGGAACCAAACCCAGGTCCTCTGCAAAAGTAGCCAGTGCTCTTAACTGCTGAGCCATCTCTCCAGTTCACCCCCTTCCTAGAATCTAGATGTAAGCTTCTCTCAGCCCCTTTCTCTCCCCCAGAGCATGCGCCTGAAGCTCATCGCCAGCAACAGCACCATGGAACGCAAGTTTAGCCCCTGGATCGGGGGCTCCATCTTGGCCTCACTGGTGAGAGGGCAGGGGCATGGCCTAACACTGAGTGCACAGTAGAGAAGCCCAAACAGCTCCTCATTCAGTTATTCAACAAACATGTACCCAGTCTTGAGGGAGGGGGGCGGGAGTGGAAATCCAGCACTAGGGAGACTGAGGCAGGAGGATCTCAAGTTCAAGGCTAACCTGGACTACATTTCAAGACTGTGTCTCAAAAAATGAGTGTGTGTGTTTGTGTATATATGTATATATGTATGCATGCTAGTGCACGTGCAGGTGCCTGTATGTATGTGTGTGTGTGTAAGCCAAGGACAACCTTGGCTGTCTTTCCTCAAGTGCTTTCCATCTCTGTTTTTTGTTTTTGTTTTTGTTTTAAGACAGGGTCTCCCTGTAGCCTCAGCTGGCCTGGAACTCACCATACAGATCAGGCTGGTCTTGATCTCACAGAGATCCACCTGCCTCTGCGTCCCAAGTGCTGGGATTAAAGTTGTGTATCATCATGCCTACCCTATCCACTTGCTTGTTTTGAGATGGGGGTCCCTCATTGTTCTGGAGGTTTCTGATTCAACCAGGCTGACTACCCAGTGAACACCAGGGATCCTCCTGTCTCTGCTTCCCTGATACTGGAATTACAGTAGAGGGTTTTTTTTTTGTATTTGTTTTTGTTTTTTTGAGACAGGGTCTCCCTGTAGCCCCAGCTGGCCTGGAACTCACTTTGTAGACCAGGCTGGCCTTTGAACTCACAGAGATCTGCCTGCCTCTTCCTCCCAAGTGCTGGGACTACAGGCGTGCGCCACCATGACTGGCTACAGCAGAGGTTTTAAAACATGGATTCTGGAGGTTGAACTCGGGCCTTATGATTACAAGGCAAGCACTTTACTGAGCCATCTCCCCTGCCCTAAAAAAAAAAAAAAAAAAAGAGTGCTCCCTGAAGACTGAGTGCTCCCTCAGAGAACAGAATGCTGGAGAGGTTGGTCAGGATGAGGTTTGAGTGAGGCACCAGTGGTCCTCAGAGAGATAAAGGGACACCCTGGAATTTTGGGTAAGGGAGTGGTATAGTGATGACAAGCATGTCTGGGATCATTGGTGTGAACTTGGATCAAGGGAATCTTGCAGAGTAGGCTAGGCTGGCTGGCCAGTGAGCCCCAGGGATGTGTCTGTCTCCACTTCCCTAGTACTAGGATTAAACATGCTGCCATGCTTGTTTATGTGGGTTCACATAGAATAGAGTTTATGTTCTCAGGTACATAAAGAGTTCAAGGCCAGCCTGTGCTACCGTAGAGCTTATCAAAAAAAAGGGGTGGGGGCAGGGGGCGGAAGGGGAAAGGGAAAGAGCAAAGAAAGGAGTGGGACGGGAGAAGAAAGGGGTAAAGAGAAGGGAAGGGGCGGGAAAGAGAGGAGGGGAGGAAAGGGGGCGGGAGAAAAGGGGAAGGAAGGAGAGGGGAGGGAAAGGAAGGGGAGGGAAGAGAAGGGAAGTGAGAGAAGAAAGGAGAAGGAAAGGAAGGGACCAAAGGAGAAAGAGGTTTGGGTAAAGATGGCGATTTCAGTTATGAGCAGGTTAAGGTCGTGGGTACTGAAGCGAAGATACAGCTGGGTATTTGGATCTAGAGCAAGAGACTAGGGAATGACAGGATGAGGTCACCAAAGAAGTCTGCTTTATGAGCTGAAAAGAGACATCAATCTTCAGGTGAAGGCTAAGTAGCCAGTAATGAGAAAGGACAGTATGAGATGCCCAGGGCAGGACTCCTCAAGACCAGCAGGGTTGGGTGGCAGTGAGGTGCCAGGTGGTGTCAGAATGGTGATCCAAGAGCCAGCTGTAATTCCAGTCACTCAGGAAGCTGAAGCAGGAAGATCACAAGTTCAAGGTCAGCCTTGGCAACTTAGTGCAACCCTTTATAAAAATAATAAGTAAATAAATATATGGGCTAGGAAGATGGCTCAATAGGTAAAGCACTTATATGAAGAGTTTGGATCCATAGAACCCACAAAAGCCAGTGCAATAGCACACATCTGAAATCCCAGCGCTCCTGTGGAGAGCCGGTAGGAGGAGACAGGAGAATTCCAGAAGTTCATTGCCACCACCTCTCCTGGCTACAGAGCAGCAAATAAGAGGCTCTACCTCAAACAAGGTGGAGAGGCCAGGACTGACACCCAAGGTTGTCCTTTGACCACACATTCCTGTAGGAGTGCTTGCGTGCGTTGTACACACACACACACACACACACACACACACACACACACAGATTTTTAAAAAGTAAATAGAGGGGGCTGGAGAGATGGCTCAGTGGTTAAGAGCACTGGCTGTTCTTGCAGAAGACCCGGGTTCAAATCCCAGCACCTACATAGTGGCTAACAACTGTTCATAACTCCAGTTCCAGGGATCCGATGCCCTCTTCTTACCTCCACAGGCATTGCATGACACGGGTGCACTTACATGCAGGCAATACACTCATACACATAAAATAAAAATAATAAGTAAAATGTTTTAAATAAAAAATGTAAATAGAAGGCTAGGTATGTTGATCAGTGGTGGAGTATCTGCCTAGAATCTCCCAGTGAGGGGCTGGGGGAAGCAGCTCAGTGATTCAGCACCTGCCTAGAATCCCTCAATGAGGAGTAGGAATATGGGAGAGAGATAGAGGAGACCAGGAGGAAGGAAGCCTTCCACAGGTGAGGAGGGGTGTGGGGTGACCTCAGGGCCATTTTGTCAGCCAATGTTGCCCTTCTTCCTAGGGCACGTTCCAGCAAATGTGGATCTCCAAGCAGGAATATGAGGAGGGCGGGAAGCAGTGTGTGGAGCGGAAGTGCCCCTGAGGGCAACCTCTCTGCAGACATCCACCCACTTGCCCCATTGCCCCTGGGGAGAAGAAGACAGCAGGGGGAGGGGGGGTCTTGCCCCAGCCAGGCCTCCAAGAGTGCAGATTGAAGCTTCCTGAACCCTCCAACCGCCATTGCCCTCTCCTCTTTTCCCTTCATTCCCTTAGATTGTGATGTTTCTGAGTTGAAAAAATTAAAAAAAAAAGTTTTAAGAAAATAAAATGAGTTTGACCTCCTTGGGGTGGAGAGTACACACAGGGATCTGATGGGAGGCCAGAGAAGAGTCACACTTATATTCATGCTAGATCCACAGTGGGAGCTGGGTCACATCCCAGAAGCCATGAATTTCTTGTTTCAGTGGGGTCACTACTCTGGAAGGAGCACAAGGCAGAGATGGGGTGGGGCGTGGGTGGCTGAGGAGGGGGGTGAGGAGGGCGTGGCCCTCCACTGGGGGTGACCTAGTGGGCCCTCGGGCTTTGGGTCTTCTGGGAGCATTGCCCAAACAATCCAGGCCCCCATTGCTCAGGTGAGTTTGGCTGTTGTGTCTCTTCCTACCCAAGAATTGGCTTTGACAGCCATGAGACAAGGACTGGGGTACTAATGCTCACCCACCTTGAGATCTTTCTGGATCTAGGGAGGAGCTGAAGTTTCCCAGGGGAGACCCCCAACAGGAGGGGGAGACAGTGAGGAGGGGTGGACCTGAGCTTTCCTGTTCTGAGAGCCTGGTTGTGGCATCCTCCGCTGGGTTTGGACTGGAAACTGGTCTATGAAGAAAAGTTTATGGCATTTCATCAAACTCTTAAAGGCTGCCAGACCCAAAAGACATAGAAACCATCCCATTAAGTCCTTTGGTGACCCAGGAGGCACCAATGCCATGAAGGACCATAGCTTGGCCACTCCTTGGCCAGGACGTTTTTTGCCTACCCCGATTGTGGGGTGGGCCCTGACCCAGTTTTCTGACCTCAGGATACATCCACGACTTCCTTTTGATTCTTCTACCTTCCTGTATCCCTCCCTCCCTCAAAGCCAGCACAAGTCAGATTTCAGAGAACCTTATGAGCAGACCTAACCCCGAGGTCACCCCATTGGGGTGCCTCCAGCTTATAATGTACCTGGGACAGGGGTCTGAGAAGACAGATCAGCTAACTAGTTATTGGAAGGCCTGTGAGTTAGGGGAATCTGAAAGTCAGATGTGGAGAGGGCAAAAATCTTCATGGTGAAGCTTGGAAGGAATTTGGGAGATATCCCAGGGACATTGAGAGGGGTGCAGTCCAGGGAGGAGAGGGACCTACCCACTTCCCCCTGGCTTTCAGCCTCCCTCCCCCAGCTCTGACGGGAACTGAGAAGGCCAAAGTCTGCTCAGAGGTTTAAAAAAAAATTGATTTTTCTGCTGTAAACCATCAGGAGTGGGGCTTCTGGAAAGATTGGCAGGAGAAGGTATAACATGGGCTGGGGGATGAGGGGCTGTCTGGAAGGCTTGAACTGAGGCCAGACTATGACCCCCACCTTTGTCTATGTGGGTGAGAAATGGCCTAGGCTCAGGCTGCCTGACAGGGCTGATAAGGGGCCCTCTGGGGCTGCCACAAACGGTTTATGACTGGGGTGGGGAACTGCCTGCAGGGTTCAGGAGGGGGTACAAGCATGGAGCGACTTTGGGGCATACTCCAGAGAGCGGTAAGACCAGTGGGATTAAGGGGGGCATCATCTTGGGTCTTCCTTCCCCAGTCCCTAAGCCCCTTCCCAAAGCCATCAGGTTGGTCCGGTCCCTTCCCCCGGGGTCTTTCCTCTCCAGCCTCCCTCTTAGACCACTGTTCCTGCCTAAGTCACTGACACCTATCTGGCCAGATCCTTCCCCACCCTCCAGGCCTCTTCTCCCAATCTCGTGCCTACTTTGACTCCCACAGCAACAGTGGTCCCCAACACCTGTTGAGACTATCTACAAGCGTGTGGAAGGCCCCTATCTGGGGGGCCTGGAAGAAGAGGAGGAGGGGGCTGAGTTGCCCCTCCAGTTCTCCCCCATGGAATTCAAGAGCCCCGAGCTCCAGGGTCCCCGGAGTTCAGCCCTCATCCCCTGGGCTGCAGCAGCACGCAAGGCTGCCCCCTACCTGGTCTTGACTGCCCTTCTAATCTTCACTGGGGGTGAGAGTCCTTCCCCGACTCCTACTCCCCAATGAAGGGCTTGGGCTGGGGGAGATTTCTGGGATGCAGAAAGAGATGGTACAAGGGAATCCTCATCTTGCCAGCCTTCCTCCTGGGCTATGTGGCCTTTCGAGGTTCCTGCCAGGCCTGCGGGGACTCCGTGTTGGTTGTCAGTGAGGACTTCAACTCTGAGCTTGGCCTGGACTCTCACCAGGGCACGTTGTACTGGAGCGACCTCCAGGCCATGTTCCTGCGGTTCCTGGGGGAGGGGCACTTAGAGGACACCATCAGGTAAGAGCAGCCTGACCCTCGCCTGGCCGTGTCCACTCATTAGCACAGACTGGAGTCCCTATTAATAGCTCATGGGGCCTGAGTCTCTTTCTGGGTTTTTCTACCTGTATGTCTAGCCTCTCTTGGTCAGTAGTGCTTGGAAGGATGATAGATGTCTGGAGTGGAGAATCCAGGGGCCTGGGGCATTGAGGAATGGATTATTTGGCAGATGGGCAGATGATTGAATAAAGACTGAGGGACCAGGGCCTAGTGGTGCTTACCTGTAATACCAACACTTGGGAGGGAGAGGAAGGATCAGAAATTCAGTCATCCTTGACTACATAGCTAGTTTGAGGCCCAGTCTGGAATACATGAGACTATCTACCATCTATCTATCATCTCTCTCTCTCTCTCTCTCTCTCTCTCTCTCTCTCTCTCTCTCTCTCTATCATCTAACTATCTATGCATATATCTATCTAACTATCTATCTATGCATCATTGGGCATGGTGGCCTACACCTTTAATCCCAGAACTCTGGAGGCAGAGGCAGGCAGATCTCTGTGAAATCCAGGCCAGCCTGGTCTACATAGAAAGTTCCAGATCAGCTGGGGCTACAGGGAGACCCTGTCTGAAAAAATAAAACATCCCATGCTGTCTTCTGGCCTTCATGAGCACTATGTGCACATGATGCACTTACATACATGCAGTCAAGATACACATACACATAAAATACAAATAAATAATTTTAAAAAAAGAGCTGAAGAAATGGCTCAGAGGTTAAGAGCACTGACTGCTTTTGCAGAGGACCCAAGTCTGATTCCCAGCACCCACATGGCAGCTAACAACCATCTGTAATTCCAGTTCCAGAGGCTCTGATATCTTTTCCTGATCTCTGAGGGCATTGCATGACACAGGTACACTTATCCACATGCAGGAAATACACTCATACACATAAAAATAGTAAGTAAAATATTTAAAACAAGGCTGGGTGTGGTGACCCACACCTTTAATCCCAGCATTCAGGAGGCAGAGGCAGGCACATCTAGTTCAAGGCCAGTCTGGTCTACATAGTAAGTTCCAGGCCAGCTGGGGCTACAGGGAGACCCTGTCTCAAAAAGGCAAAAAACAAAAACCAAAACAAAACAACAAATATATATTGAATGAAGGGGGCTGGAGAGATGGCTCAGCAGTTAAGAGCATTGGCTGTTCTTGCAGAGTTTGGGTGACAGTGGCTTACTGAATGTTGACAATGGAAGCAGACAGGTCCTGTCCTGAAGGTGTTCCTTATAGTTCTGATGGCACTTTAGAAACAGTAGAGGTCTCCAAGGGGAGGCCCTCATACACCGCCCTGGTGGTGGTAGGAGACAAAGTATCTGAGGTAAGTTTTCTCTTAAACTTAGTCCTTCACTGCCCCTACCTGGAGCCACCCCTCTTTTTGACATCTTTTCTACTTCTATTTTAAATTTTATTTATTTTATTTTATATAGACAAGTGTTTTGCCTGCATATGTATAAGTGCACCCATGTGTGCAATGCCCACAGGGGCCAGAGGAGGGCATTGGATCCCCTGGAACTGGAGTTACAGATGGTTGTTAGTCACCATGTTGGTGCTGAGAACTGAACCTGGGTCTTCTGCAAGAGCAGCCAGTGTTCTTAACCACAGAGCCATCTCTCCAGCCCCTTGTTGTTTTTTGAGACAGGGTCTCCCTGTAACTCCAGTTGGCCTGGAACACACTATGCAGACCATGCTGGCCTCAAACTCAAAGATTTATTTGCCTGCTGGGATTAAAGGCAGTGCCTACAGAGACCAGAAAAGGGTGTCAGATCCTCTGGACTAGAGTTATGAACAGTTGTTAGCCCCATGTAGGTGCTGGGATTTGAGCCCAGGTCTTCTGCAAGAACACCAGTGCTCTTAACCACTGAGCCATCTCCAGCCCTGAACTTTTCCTTTAAAAAAAATTTACATTTAGGGGCTGTTGAAAACATTACTGTTTAGAAGGGCATGGTGGCACATGCTTTTAATCCCAGTACTCAGGAGGCAAAGGCAGATGGATCTCTGTGAGATCAAGGCCATCCTGGTCTACATAGTGAGTTCCAGGCTACCTGGGACTACAGGGAGACCCTGCCACAAAAAGACAAAAAAAAAAAAAAAAAAAAAAAAAAAAAAAAAGAATTACTGCTTTTACAGAAGACCCTGGTTCAGTTGCCAGCACTTACACGGTGGCTCACAATTCTTTGAAACTCCAGTTCCAAAGGATCTGATGCCCTCTCTGGTCTCCATGGGCATTGCATGCACAGGTACACTTACATACATACAGGCAAAACACTCATACACATAAATAAAAATAAATATTTTTGATACTACATTTATTTGTGCATGTGTCCGCACACTAGCATATGTCACGGCACATGTGGAGATGGGAGGACAACTTTCAGAAGTTGATTCTCCCCTTTTATGATGTGGATTTTGGAGATGAAACTCAGACTGTCAGGTTTGACATTAGACATCATCTCATCCCCCTCCTTTTTTAAGACTTATAGCCCAGGCTGGCCTCCCACTCATTATGTAGCTGAGGAGGACCTTGAACTCTCAATCCTCCTGCCTCCACCTCCCAAGTCCTGGGATTCCAGGCCTGAGTTACCTTGCTTGCTAGGCTTTCCTCCTTCCCACTTCTGTGGCCATCTAGAAGCCCCCTTCCGGGACCCCAGTATGCTCTCTCTCCACTCAGGCTGACCAGCTTTCGGGAACGCGTGGCGGGCTCAGCCGGAATGGCCACTCTGGCCCAAGACATCCTGGAGATGCTGTCACGCCTGAAGTTGGACCACGTGTGGACTGACACGCACTACGTGGGACTGCAGTTCCCGGACCCGTGAGTGCTGGGAATACGAGGCAAGGAGGCACGGAATGGGGACACGTGTTCATACTACCCACTCACCCTCAGGGCTCGCCCCAATACCCTGCACTGGGTGGATGCGGCCGGGAGCGCCCAGGAGCAGCTACCATTGGAGGACCCTGAGGCCTACTGTCCCTACAGCGCAACTGGCAGCGCCAAGGTGAGCGCCTCCTGGCTGTCCCAGGTTGGGGTGCAGCGTATACATGTCTTTGCAGAGTTGGGACAGGGAGCCTCACCATCCCTTGCGTCCCCAGGGCCAGCTGGTGTATGCACACTATGGGCGGCAGGAGGATCTGCAGCACCTGCAGGCCAAGGGCATGGAGCTGGCTGGATGCCTCCTGCTGGTGCGCGTCGGGGTGACCAGCTTTGCCCAGAAGGTGAGGGACTCAAACAGGGCGACCTTGTAGAGTGCAGTGTGGGGGACACAAGGAGATGGTCAGAGGGAGAAAAGAAAGATCAGGCAAGTTTTAAGAAAATATTGGCAGCTCAGGCATGGTGGCACATGCCTTTAATCATAGCACTTGGGAGACAGAAGCAGGCAGATCTCACAGGGATCTCTGTGAGACCCAGGCCAGACTGGTCTACATAGAGAGTTCCAGGCCGGCTGGCACTACAGGGAGACCTTATCTCAAAACAAAACCCCCAAACAAACAAACCAGAGGGATAGGTGAGATGATAGCTCAGATGCTAACCACTAAATCTGATAAACTAAATTGAATCCCCAGGACCTACAATGGTGGAAGGAGAGAAACAACTGCTCCTGCAGGTTGTCCACACATACACACTAAATAAATAAATAAATAAATAAATAAATAAATAAATAAATAAATAAATAAATGTAATTTTAAAGTCATAGAAACAAAATAAGCTGGGTGTGGTACGGCACACGTTTAATCCCAACACTCAGGAGGCAGGTGAATCTCTGTGAGGTCTAGACCAGCCTGGTCAACATAGTAAGTTCCAGGTCAGCTGGGGCTACAGGGATACCTTGTCTCAAAAACAAAACAAAAAATCAGGGAGAGATGGTTCAGTGGTTAAGACCACTGGCTGCTCTTTCAGAGGACCCTGGTTCAATTCCCATGTGGCAGCTAACAACTGGCTGTAATTCCAGTTCCAGGGGATTCAACACCCTCTTCTGACTAGTATTGCACCACATAGGTACATTTATGTACATGCAGGCAATACACTCATATCAATAAAATAAAAGTAATAAATAAAAAAAAAATTTGTCTTATTGAGACAGGGTCTCCCTGTAACCCCAGCTGGCCTGGAACCTGCTGTATAGACCAGGCTGACCTTGAGCTCACAGAGATCTGCCTGTCTCTGCCTCCCAAGTCCTGGGATTAAAGGCATGCACCACCACGCCTGGCCTATATTTTTTAAAAACAAAAACAAAACCACAAAACCCAAAATAAATTAAAATATGGGCTTCCTATGTGACTCAGGGGGAAGAGGGCTTGCCTAGCATGCACAAAACCCTGGGTTCCAGGGCCGGAGAGATGGCCAGCGGTTAAGAGCACTCACTGCTCTTGTAGAGCAGGTTTGATTCCCAGCACCCACATGGCGGCTATGAACCGTCCTTAACTCCAGTCCCAGGGGAATCCAATGCCCTCTTCTGACCTCCACAGCATTGAACAACACAGGTGTACTTACATACATGCAGGCAATACACTCATACACATAAAATAAAAATAATAAATAAAATATTAAAACCCTGCATTCCATCCCCAGCACTGTATACACACAAGTGGTGCTCACCTGTAACCCCAGCTTGAGAAGGAAGAAGCAGGAAGACCAGAAGTTCAAGGCCATCCTTAGCTACATGCGGAGTTCAAGGCCTGCTTGAGCTAGAGAACCTGTCTCAAAAATGAAATGAAATAAAATAAAATAAAAATAGGGTTTCAGAAGGGTGATGAGGTGGATCAGCAGGTAAAGGTGCTTGCTGTAAAGCCTGATGACCTGAGTTCAATCCCTGGAACCCACATGACTCCTGCAAGTTATCCTCTGACCTCCACATGTGCACCATGGTATGTGCACGCACGCACACACACACACACACACACAGGTGCACACACACTAAATGTTTTAAAATTAAAAATAATGGTTCAGTGGTAGAGCACTTGCCTAGTATACGCAAGGCCCTGGGTTTAATCTCAGTACTAAAAAAAATGTTAGCAGCAAACAAAAGAAGGAGGATTAAGCCCCTCCGATAGGGAAGAGAACAGAAAAGGAGGCAGTGGGGCACAGGGGCTTTTGAAGCCTGAAGAACTGAGGGAGGGCCATAACACAAGTACCAGGTGGTATCCACATAGTCCTTAAAGATGACAGCTGCAGCAGAAGGGGCCATTAAAAGAGAGAGAGAGAGAGAGAGAGAGAGAGAGAGAGAGAGAGAGAGTGTGTGTGTGTGTATTTTGCCTGCATGTATGTAAATGCACCACACGTATGCAGTGCCCATGGTGGCCAGAAAAGGGTGATGGATCCCCTGGAACTGGAGTTCAGACAGTTGTTAGCCACCATATGGATGCTTAGAACTGAGCAGTGGTTAAGAGCCACTGCTCTTAACCACTTAGTAATCTCTCCAGCCTCCAGAAAGGCCCATTTTACTTTTCCTTCCTTTGCTGTACTCCCCCAGGTGGCCACTGCCCAGGACTTTGGGGCCCAAGGAGTGCTGATATATCCTGACCCAGCAGACTTCTCCCAGGACCCTCACAAGCCAGGCCTGTCCCGCCACCAGGCTGTGTATGGGCATGTGCGTCTAAGGGGAGCCATTAGTGCCTTCCTGGGGTCTAGGGCTACATCAGTGGAATTTGCCCAGTCACCCAGTTTCAGGGTGAGCATTCCTGCCTCTTTAGGTGCACCTAGGAACTGGGGACCCCTACACACCTGGCTTCCCTTCCTTCAATCAAACCCAGTTCCCTCCAGTGGAATCATCAGGCCTTCCCAGCATTCCTGCCCAGCCCATCAGTGCAGACATTGCTGAGCGCTTGCTCAGGTAAGAGGCATGAGAGTGGAGGGCAGGAGAGAAGAAGGGCTGCAGTTAGCCACAGCCAAGCTCCAAGGTAGATCCCTGGGGCTCACTGGCCAGCCAGTTTAGATGAATTGGAGAGTTCAGGCCAAGTGAGAGGCTGTCTCAAAAACTAAGGTGGTCCAGCAAGATGGCTCAGCGAAGAAAGGTGCTTGCTAACAAGTCTGACAACCTGAGTTCAATTCCCAGGACCAACATGGTAAAAGGAAAGAACTGACTCCTGCAAGTTGTTCTCTGACCTCCATACATGTGCTGTGGTATGCATGCACTCCCCTATACACAGTAGATAAATAAAACATAACATTTTTTGGTCATTGTTTTGAGACGGGGTCTCCCTGTAGCCCCAGCTGACCTGGAACTCACTATGTGACCTTGAACTCACAGAGATTCGCCAACCTCTGCCTCCCGTGTGCTGGGATTAAAGGCATGTACCACCATGCTCAGAATATATATATTATTTAAACCAAGGTGGACGGCACCTGAGAATGACACACAGGTTGATCTCTGGCCTATACACATGCACTCATGCACACACACACATACACAAGAGGTGACCCTTTGGGGGGGGTCACATCTCTTATCAAGCCCCATCATCTAGTACATATTCCTGTGCTAAGCACCCTTCAGCAGGTCACAACCTGTACGACTGTCCACAGCAGCCCCAAGACTGGACTGGACTGCCCCACTAAGCAGGGTACAGAGACAAGGATCCAGAGAAAGAGGGCAGGAGGACTTTGAGCTCTCCCAAAGCCTAAGCCTCGCTCTCACTGCCAGTCTTGTCTTCTCCACCCGTTTTCAGGAAACTCAAAGGCCCTGTGGCCCCCCAGGAGTGGCACGGGCACCTCCCAGGCTCTCCTTATCGACTGGGCCCGGGACCAGGTCTGCGCCTAGTGGTAAACAATCACAGAACCTCCACTCCCATCAACAACATCTTTGCCTGCATTGAGGGCTTCGCAGAGCCAGGTGTGCTTGTCTGCCCAGCATCAGATGGGATTGGCACAGGAGGAGGCCCAACAGAAGGGGCAGGAGTGGTACTCAGGGAACAGAGGCTGGTGATTGGGATGGCAGAGAATGAGCAATATCGCTTGGTAATGAGCTCCCCACATATGGGAAGTGAGCAAGCATATGTTGGATGATATACCAGAGATCCAAGCTACAGGCTAGATCAGATAATGCCTCTCGTGGGGGCAGGGCAGGAATCAAAAGTTGCTGTGTAGACTTCGGGGAGACCCGGGATGCTCGTGATTATCCAGGTGTCAGGGGAAAAGCAGACCTGGGGTGGTGCTCAGATGAAGATGGAGGTGGGAGTGGGAGTACGGGGGAGGGGCTGGAGAAAGGAAAATGGGTTGGGCTGGGGGGAGGTGTGGGCCCTGCCTGACTGGAGAAAGTATAGAATCCAGAATGTCTTTAGGGTCTATCCAAGCATGACAGCTCACAACTCTCTTCCCTTCCTGCTGAGGCAGGAGGATCAAGAGTTTAAGGCATGCTTAAGGCATGCCTGGGCTATATAAAAGTCCAAGGCTGGCCTAGGTCTCAAGACCCTGTCTTTGTTTTGTGGTTTCCTGACACAGAGTATCCCTATAGCCCTACCTAGCCTGGAACTCACTATGTAAACCAGGCTGGCCTCGATCTCACGGAGATCCACCTGCCCACACCTCCCCAGTGGTGGGATTGATGTTTGTTTTGAGGGTTTTCTTTCTTTTTTTTTTTTTTTTTTTTTTTTATACCAATCTCCTTTTGAAGAGACTGGGTCTACCTGTAGCCATGGCTAGCCTTGAACTTGCTATGTAGACCAGTGTGGCCTCCAATTCACAGAGATCCACCTGCTCTGCCTCCTAAGTGCTGGGATTAAAGGTATATTGCCACCATGCCTGGCCTAAATAAATAACAAAATAATAAATAGCCAGCCATGGTGTCACTCACCTGGAAGTAGATCAGCATAGGATAAAAACAAAACAAAAACCCCAGAAAAACAGTGTTCTTAGAGGTAACTTGACTGGTAGAGTGCTTGCCTAGCATGCAAGAAGGCCTGGGTTTGATGCCAGCACTATATAAAACTAGATATAAAGCTGGCTCAGTGGTAGAGTGCTTGCCTAGTAAGTGTAAGGATCTGGGTTCTATTCCCAGTACCACAAAAAATAAAAATTGCCAGGTATCAGGCATGGCAGCGTATGCCTTTAATCCCAGCACTCAGGAGGCAGAGGCCAGTCTGGTCTATGTAGTGAGTTCAAAGCCAGCTGGGGCTCCAGGGAGACCCTGTCTCAGAAACTAGATGTGGTGGTACATGCCTATAAGCACAGCTATTGGGAGATGGAGACAGAAAGGTCAGGACTTTGAGGCCAACCCGGGTTGAATGAAACCGTGTCTCAAAAAAATAAAAATTTAGAGGGAAAACCCCTCAAAATTGTCCCCAGGTACCCTGCTGAAGGATCAGATCATCCACGTGGGACTAAGGGAGGTGGGCCTGGTCTTTGGGGGACAGCAGGGATTATAGACTAGGGCATAGAGACAGGGTGGGCTGCAGCACTGATGCTGGGGAAGGGGTATTTGGAGAGGTAGAAGTGAAGCCCTAGGAGCACTCACGCTCCCCTAGGTGTAGGCAGGAGAGTAGGATACTGCCAATTTAAGACATGAGCTCTACACGTTTCATCCTTAGATCACTATGTTGTTATCGGGGCGCAGAGAGATGCATGGGGCCCAGGAGCAGCCAAGTCTGCAGTGGGGACTGGTATTCTGCTGGAGCTGGTGCGGACCTTTTCCTCCATGGTGAGCAATGGTAAGGTCAGAACCAGGCTGGAGCCATGTCCCCAAGCCAGCTCTAGGACAAAGGTAGTTGGCAGTATATACTAGAGGAACGTCACTTGGCCCTGGGCTCCATACTTGCAATATCCAGTGTGTGGCTCTGGGCATGTTAATTCACCTCCATAGTGTTTCTTCATCTAAAAATGTTTTTGCCCAGGGACTGGGGTGATGGCTCGGCAGGTAAAGGTACTTACTACCAAGTCCAATGACCTGAGTTTGATCCCCAGAACCCACACGGTGGAAGGAGAGAACTGACTCCTGCAAGTTGTCCTTTGATCTCCACATGCATGCCACACACATACTAAATAAACGTTTTAAAAAGTATTTTATTTATTATTTTTATGTAAATGAGTGTATTGTCTGCATGTAAGTAGGTGTACCCATGTTGTACAAAGCCCACAGAGGTCAGGAGAGGGCAACAGATTCCCTGGAACTGGAGTTATGGGTGGTTGTTAGCCACCATGCGGGTGCTGGGAATCAAATCTGGGTCTTCTGCAAGAACAGCCAGTGCTCTTAACCTCTGAGCCATCTCTCCAGACCCCTAAATAACTGTTTTTAAATTTTTTTAATGTGAGACTAGCAATATGGCTCATTCCCTCTTCTGGCCTTTGTGGGCATTGCACACATGTGGTATACTTACATGCCTGCAGGCAAAAACATTCATTTACGTAAAATAAAAAATTTTTAAATTAAAAAGATGCATATACACGGGCTGGAGAGATGACTCAGTGGTTAAGAACACTAGTTGTTCTTGCAGAAGACCTGGGGTTCAAACCCCAGCACCCACATGACAGCTAACAACTATCCATAACTCCAGTTCCAAGGGGATCCAACAGCCTCTTCTGACCTCCAAGGGCATTGCACAGCATGGGTACACTTACCCACATGCAGGCAATACATGCATACACATAAAATAAAAATAACAAATAAATAAATTTAAAAAGATGCATATAACCGATCCAACTCCAGCCTGTAATTGTTGAGTCAGCACTGACCCAGGATGAGATGGGTTCATGGGTGGTAAGTGGAGACCCCTGGGGACAGGGATAAAGAAATACAAGAGGGGCTGGAGAGATGGCTCAGAGGTTAAGAGCACTGGCTTCTCTTACAGAGGACCTAGGTTTAGTTCCCAGCATCCACATGGTGGCTAACAACTGTCTGCAACTCCAGTTGCAGGAGATCTGATGCCCTCTTCTGGCCTCACAGGCATTGCCCACACATGGTACACTTATATACACCTGCAGGCAAAAACACTCATACACATAAAATATGAACAAATAAAAAAAAGAAAAGAAAGGCTGGGAACGCTAACGACATGCCGTTCCCCCCAGAGTGAGTCTTCCTTCACCCTTCTGCTCCTAGGGTTCCGACCCCGCAGAAGTCTTCTCTTTATCAGCTGGGACGGAGGTGACTTCGGCAGTGTGGGCTCCATGGAGTGGCTGGAGGTGATTCAGGGTGGTGAGCATGTAACCAGGTAGTTGGGAAAGTTTGGGGGGGTGCTTCCTTCTCTACACTCTTCCCTCACCCACAGGGCTACCTCAGTGTGCTGCACCTCAAAGCTGTAGTCTATGTGAGCCTGGACAACTCAGTTTTGGGTGAGCTGGGGCAATGCCACCTTCTGGCCCTCTCTGGTTCATCTGATGCCAGTCTCTGGGTCTAGGTTTAGATCTGGCATCCCACCTCTCCCTTCTCTTCTCAGGGGACAGCAAGTTCCACGCCAAGACCAGCCCCCTTCTAATCAGCCTCATTGAGACTATCTTGAAGCAGGCAAGAGTGGACCCAGGCTGGGCATGAGGGAGGGACATGCTGGTGGGGGTGGAGCCTGACTGTTGCTCCCTCTGCCACAGGTGGAGTCCCCTAACCACAGTGGACAGACCCTCTATGAGCAAGTTGTATTCACCAATTCTAGCTGGGATGCTGAAGTGTAAGGAGGAGTAGATAGGAGACCTGGGAGGGGGCGGGTAGGGAAAATGAGTCCTCAGAGTCCCCCAACCTGCCTGCCCTCAGGATCCAGCCCCTGCCCATGGACAGCAGCGCTTATTCCTTCACCGCTTTTGCGGGGGTCCCAGCTGTGGAGTTCTCCTTTATAGAGGTGAGACTTCCCGTCCCTTGCCCCAAGACAGCGGGCCCCTGGCCTATCTGCACCACGTCCCTGCCCCTCAGCATCTCCATGTCCCGACAGGATGATCAGGTATACCCGTTCCTGCACACGAAGGAGGACACGTATGAGACCCTGCACAGGACGCTGCGAGGCCGCCTGCCCGCCGTGGCCCAGGCTGTGGCTCAGTTCGCGGGCCAGCTCCTCATCCGTCTGAGTCACGACCATCTGTTACCCCTCGACTTCGGCCGTTATGGGGACGTGGTCCTCAGGCACATCGGCAGCCTCAACGAGTTCTCTGGGGACCTCAAGGTTCAGGACGCCAGTCCCACTCCACCACCCGGGCGGTGGGGGTCCAGCCTCTCCCCTCCACCCCCACCCCATTCCTGCGATCTAGGTCCCATCCTGCAGCCTGGCCCTTTTTATTTCTACCTCCAGGCAGCTAATCCCGGAGGACACAGGCAGGATGACCCAAGTCCTGGGATCTGCCCTCCCTAACCTCACAAGCCGGGTCTTCTCCCTCTATCCTATCCCCCATCCGTACCTTCCCACTCCTGCCAGGCCCCATCCCCCAGCACCCTGACCCTACCCTATGTAGGGTGCTGGTACCTGCCCGAAGATCCCAGACTGCGTCTCACCCACAGGCCCGCGGGCTGACCCTGCAGTGGGTGTACTCGGCTCGCGGGGACTACATCCGAGCGGCGGAGAAGCTGCGCAAGGAGATATACAGCTCGGAGCAGAGTGACGAACGCCTGATGCGCATGTACAACGTGCGCATCATGAGGGTGAGGCCCCGCCCCCCGCCCTCTTCCGCTTGCCAGGAGTCCCTTACCCCTGGTCCTCACAACTGCTTTTGCAAGACCCAGGCAGGACTTTTCTTGGCTAGTCTGTTCCTGTCCTCGGGGGTGCACTGTACTGGACACACAGTACTCACAAACAAGCCAGGGTAGAGGACTTGACCTGTCTGTCAGTTTGGTGGGCTCTGCAAGACGATGAAATGGATAGGGAGGGCCTGCCTCCTCCTTGCCTATAGTAGCTGAGCCAGAGCATCTCCCACTTAGCTCTCTAACCGCTCTGGAGAGAGAAGGCATATCCACGATGGTTACAGCAGGCACAGGTTACAGGAGGAACACGCCTATGTGTGAAAGACTAAAGAAATTCAGAGACCAACTTTGATCCCAGCAATTGGGAGACAGAGGCAAGAGGTAGTTTCAGGTCAGTCTGGGTGAAATACCAAGACCCTGTATAAAAAAGAAAGGATGGGGGGCTGGAGAGATGGCTCAGTGGTTAGGAGCACCGTCTGCTCTTGAAGAAGACCTGGGTTTGACTCCCAGCACCCACATGATGACTAACAACCGTCTGTAACTCCAGTTCCATTTCTCAAAGTAGGAGGGGGAGGGACAGGGCTAGAGTGATGGCTCAGTTGGTAAAGTGCTTGCTGCATAAGCATGAGGTACTGAGTTCTGTACCAGTATCCATATAAAAAGCTAGGCTCAGTAACGCAAGCCTGTAACCCCAGCACTGGGGAGGTAGAGACAGGAGGAGCCTGGGGGCTCATTGGTCAGCTTGTCTCACCAAATCATTAAGCTCCTGGTTCAGTGAAAGATCTTGTCTCAAATATTAAGGTGGGCTGGGCTGGAGAGATGACAGCAGTTAAGAGCATGTACTGTCTCTTAGAGAGACCATGAGTTCAATTCCCAGCACCCATGTCAGGTGACTCACAACAGCCTGTAATTCCAGCTCCAGGGGGTATCAGAAGACTCTGGCCTTTGTGGGCATATACTTATACAGAGACACACACACACGCAGATAACTAATAAAAATAAATTTTAAAATAAGGTGGTGGGCCTGGCATGGTGGCACAGATCTTTCTTTTTTTTGGTCTTTTTAATTTAATATTAATATTATCAAATAATAATAATGATGTGGAGAGTGACTGTGGAAAACTTATCCAATGTTGACCTTGGCCTCCACACATATACATGCACACACACACATGAACACACACATGCATATAAGATGTGTGAATTCTAGCCAGGCAGGGTGGCGTATACCTTTAATCCCAGCACTTTGGAGGCAGAGGCAGGTGGATCTCTATGAGTTCAAGGCCAGCCTCGTGTACATAGTGAGTTCCAGGACAGCTGGGACTACAGGGAGACCCTGTCCCAAAAAGACCAAAAAAAAAAAAAAAAAAGATGTGTGAGCATCAAAGGCTTATCCAGAGATTTTGGTTTTGCTGGGGTGGTGCCCAGGCAATGATTACTACTATTTTTTATATTTTTTTTTTTGAGATAGAGTCTTCTGTAGCCACAACTGGCTTGAAACTCGCTATGTAGACCAGACTGGCCTCAGTATCACAGAGATCTGCTTGTCCCTGCCTCCCAAGTGCTGGTATTAAAGGCATGTGTCACCACGCCTGACTGCAATGATTATTTTTAAACCTTTTCTTTAGCTGGGCATGGTGGCATATACCTGTAATTCCGAAACTTGAGAAACTAAGGCAGAATTGTCTAGCATTATAAGGCAACCTGTACTACATAGTTTGGGGGTCAGCCTAGGCTACATAGGAAGATCCTTTTTCAACAAAAACACAAACAAACAAAAATCTCCCTTCTGTGAGTCTGGTCTGCAGCCAGGTTTGAAAACTCCAAGGCTGTAGTACAGAGAAGGGTAGAGAAGTCATGTCTATAAGGGGGTTGGGGAGAGAAGGACCACAGTGAGAGAATGGCCATTCACGAAAGAGGAAACAGAACCTGGAGCAGAGGGAGTGGGCTCTTCATCAGCTCTGGATTGTCCCTTGACCTTTGGCTCTGCTGTGGACATTGGTGGAGGAGGGGCAGCACAACAAGGGTGTGGAAAGATATGACAGCAAGCAGAAGTTTGGGGAGACCTAGGTGCAGGCTTAAGAGCGTCCATGGAAAGATCAGGCTGATCTGGACTACAGAGCAAGACATTGTTACAAAAAACAGTGCTGGGGCTGGAGAGATGGCCCAGTAGTTAAGAGCACACATTGCTCTTTTCGTATTTTGAGACAGGATCTCCCTCTAGGTCCCAGCTGGCCTCAGTCTCACAGAGATCCTCCTGCCTCTGCCTCCTGAGTGCTGGGATTAAAGACATGTGCCACCACGCCCAACTAGTAGTCAAGACCACGAACTACTCTTTCCGAGGACCCAAATTTGATTCCCAGCACCCTTGTCTGGTGGCTCACAACCACCTGTAGTGCGGGCTTCCAGGGGATCTGACGCCTTCTTCTGATCTCCACAGGCATCTGCACTCATGTGGTGCAGATATGCCCACACAGACGCACAAGCATACACAAAATTAAAAATAAAAATAAATCTTTGAAGCAAAGAGGTTGGGAGAGATATAGCTCAGTAGAGTGCTTGTCTAGCATGCCTAAAACCCTGGGTTCCATTCTCAGGACAACATAAACAGAGTGTGAGGGTGCATACCTGTAATTCCAGCACTTGGTGAAGGGATAGAGGCAGGGGGATCAGGAGTTTCAAGGTCATCCTTTATTATATTGTGAGTTTCAGCCCAACCTGAGCTACGTGAGATGATGCCTTGAAAAAAAGAGCAAGACATTGTTTCAAAAAACAGTGTTGGGGCTGGAGAGATTGCTCAGTAGTTAAGCGCTCTGGCTGCTCTTGCAGAGGATCTGGGTTTAGGTCCCAGCTCCCACATGATAGTTAACCATTTGTAACTCCAGTTCCAGGGGATCCAATGCCCTCTTCTTATGCATATTCAATAAAAATAAATAAAGTTGTTAAAGGCAGTGGCAGAGGATTAGAACCCAAAGCACTGGAAGAAGTGTCCTGCCTGGCTCCTAGTGACGCCATGAGACCGGCAGCCAAAGGAGGTGGGGTTCAAAGAAGCTGCTGGACTGTATTTATGCAGATCTGATCTTTCTTTTTGGTACAGGTGGAGTTCTATTTCCTGTCTCAGTATGTGTCGCCTGCCGACTCCCCATTCCGCCACATCTTCTTGGGCCAAGGAGACCACACGCTGGGTGCCCTGCTGGACCACCTGCGCCTACTGCACCCTGGTGGCTCCCAGAGCTCTGGGCTGGCACCAGGTCTGGACTTCCAAGAGAGCCGCTTCCGGCGCCAGCTAGCACTGCTCACCTGGACGCTGCAGGGTGCAGCCAACGCGCTCAGTGGTGATGTCTGGAACATTGATAATAACTTTTGAGGCACAGTGTCCACCCTGAGTCCCACATATTCCTCCTGACTCTCTTGATGGGAGCCCTTCCTCTCCCTGTTTCAGTGGTGCAGGTGGAAGGAGGTGGTCCATAGGCCTCTCATTGCAACTGGCTTCTCATGAGCCCTTCTGGTCCCTACATGGGGCCTGGCACTGACCCACGCCCTTGATCCTCAGTGACCAGTATTTTCACAATGTGACAGTCATACAGTATTACCCAGAGAGCTGCTTCCTCTCCAGTCATCAGCGCCCCTTCCCCTTTCGGGAGCAGAGTCCTCATACCTAGAGCCCACCTAGACTCTGGGACCTGGCCAGCTCTCTCAGTGAGAAAGATGGATAGTTCCATGTCTATGGCCAATGGGTGATCTGAAGTGGGAAGCCCAACTTCAAGCTTGGACTTCAATAAACTTCCTGGTAATGTCTGTTCATAAACATTTTAGTTTCCTCTTCACCCCATCCCTACCCCTCAGGCCTCCCTTGACACCCGGGTGGGCAGAAGGGACCAGAGAGGATGCTGAATGCAGGGTGCTGTCTCCAATGGGGAAAGAGCTGTTTTGTTGTCTAAGGAAACTGCCTATAGAGATAATGACAGGGTGGGATGGGATGACTCACTGGGTAAAGGTGCTTGTCACCATGCCTGACAGCCTGAGTCTGATCCCCAGGACCCACATGGTGGAAGGCAAGAACTGGTTCCCACCGGTTTTCCTCTGACTGCCACATACACACAAACAAATGTTTAAAAATGTTTTGTTGGGCCATGTGTGTTGTCATATGCCTTTAATCCCAGAGCAATCCCAGCACTCAGGAGTCAAGGGCAGGTGGATCACCCATGAGGTGAAGGACAGCCTGGGATGGTCTATATAGCAAGTTCCAGCCCAACTGCCAGTGCATAGTGAGATCCTGTCTCAAAGAAACTAAAGTTTTAAGATTTACTTTATTAACTAGGCATAGTAATGTAGGCCTTTAATCTCAGCAGTCAGGAGGCAGAGGCAGAGGCAGGTGGAACGCTGTAAGATCAAGACCAATCTGAACTACATAAGGAGTTCTAGGCCACAAGGGGCTACAAGGAGACCCTGTCTCAAAACCCTCCTCTGTAAAAATATTTACTTTATTATTTATTTATGTGTATGTATGTATCTCTTTGTATGTGCTCATGAGTGCAGGTGCCCATGGAAGTCAGAAAAGGGCATCAGATCCCCTAGAGCTGGAATTACAAACAGTTGCTAGACACCATACGTGTGCTGGAAACTAAACTCATGTCCTCTTCAAGAGCAGCCAGTGCTCTTAAGTTCTGAGTCATCTCTCCAGTTCTGAAACAATGTTTTTAGAAAAGATGATGGATGAAGGAGGCTGGAGAGATGGGTCTGAGGTTAAGAGCACTGGTTGCTCTCGCAGAGAACCTGAGTTTGGTTTTCAGCACCTACATAGCTCACAACTGTTGGTAAATCCATTTCCAGGAATCCAGTGCCCTCTTCTGGCTTCCACAGGCATTGCACACACCAGTGCTCTTACATACATGCAGACAAAACAATCATGCATATGAAAATTAAGTTAAATTAAAAAGATGACGAAGGTCTGTTCTCTGAAGGCCACCATGGGGGTTGTGGGAGACTGGGTTTGGATAAAGGATGGCTACCTAATTTTTACATCTGGGTGAAGAGTAAAAATATGGGGTCCGTAGCCAGGTGTGGTAGCACACGCCTTTAGTCCCAGCACTCGGTAGGAAGAGGTGGATCTCTGTGAGTTCCAGGCCAGCCTGGTCTACATAGTTTCTTGCAGAGGACCTGGGTTCAGATCCCAGCACCTCTATGACAGCTAGCAACCATCCTAACTCCAGTTCCAGGGGATTTGACACCCTCTTCTGACTTCTGTGAGCATTGTACAACATGGGTGCAGGCAAAACACTCATACACATAAAATAAAAATAAATATTTTTTAAAAAAATATAGCATAAGAGCCTGAACTCAGGCAAGAACAGGAAATCTTCATAGGTGGTTCAAGAGCTACTCAAAGGACTAGGAGAGATAGCTCAGTGACTAAGAGTACTTGTTACCTTTCCAGAGGGCTCAAGTTCAGTTCCCAGCACTCATGTTAAGTAGCTCACAATTGCCTATAGCTCCAGCTCCAGGTTATCCAATGCCCACTTCTGGCCTCTGTAGGCATTCCACACACCTGTGGCATTCACTCATATAGACACATACATGGACACATCAGTGAAAATAAATCTTTTTTTTTCATTAAAGATGCATTTATTTAGATTTGATCATACCAAATTAGAGTGTGACTGGTAGCCTTACAAAAGCAGATAAAACACATAGACACAAAGAAAAGAAGTTCATATGAAGATGGAGACAGAAAACTGGGCTTGGTGGTGTATGTCTGTCATCCCAGAAGTCAGGAGGTGGAAGTAGAAGGATCAGAAATTCAAGGTCATTCTTAGCTACACAGCAAATTCAAGGTCTTAATAAATAAATTCAAGACCAGCCTGGGTCACATAAGACCATGTTTTAAGTACATAGATAAGTAAATATTTAAAAAGATGGAGACTTGGCAACTCATTTTCAAGGCCCCTCCTGGCTGCAGAGAGCTGTTTCTTCTCTTCTCAATAAACTTTGCTTACTTGCCCACCATGTAGAGGCAGGATCCGGGCACTCACAGGCAGTCCCCTGCGGCTCCAGGAGAAACTGAAGAAAGAAAAACTTATGGCACAGGAATAAATTGAGCATAAAAGAAATGCAGATAAAAGTAAAAACAACAAAAAACCCCACAGCACTCTTCTTCAAAAGGTAGGAAGAGTTGGGTGTGGTGGCTCAGATCCAAAATTCCAATCCCAGGAAGCTGAGGCAGGAGGAGGACTGAACAGTCAGGGCCAGGGGCTGGGGAGATGGCTCAGTTGGTAAAGGGTCTGCCTCGTAAACATGAGGAACTGGGTTCAGTCCCCAGCATCTGCATAAAAGCTGGGTGTGGTGGTATAAACTTCCAATCCCAGTGCTGGGGAGGTGGAGGCAGGCACCTTTACCTTTACCAGATAAGCCATCTTACCAGCCCAGCTCTCTCTCTACTTAATGGCTTCAGGAGGCTGCAGCCCCACTTCCCCGCCACTGGCACCGGCATAAATTCAGGGCTTATTTCCTTGATCTTTTCTTCTTCTTCTATAAAAGATCTATTTTATTTTTTTAAATTATGTGTATGTATATGTTTTTTATTTATTCATTTTATTTTATGTCTATGGGTGTATTGTATGTAAGTGCACCCATATCTGCAATGCCCATGGAGATCAGAAGAGGGCATCAGATCCCCTGTAACTAGAGTCATGGATGACTGTTAGCTGCCATGTGGGTGCTGGAAACCAAACCCAAGTCCTCTCCAAGAGCAGCCAATGGTCCTAATTGCTGAGCCATTTCTCCAGCCCCAATATATGTATATGTTTATATGCTCACGTGAGTGCAGTGCTCACAGAGGCCAGAAAAGGGCACTGGATCCATAGGAGTGGGAGTTACAGATGGTTGTGAACTGTCTGATGTGGGTGCTGGGAACCAAACTCAAGTCTTCTGGGAGAGCAGTACATGGTCTTTTCTACTTTTTGTTTTTTGTTTTGTTTTGTTTTTGTTTTGATACAGGATCTCCCTGTAGGCCCAGCTGTAATGGAACTCACTATGTAGACCAGGCAGGTCTCCATCTCACAGAGATGTGCCTGCCTCTGCTTCCCGAGTGCTGGGACTAACAACCTGCCCTGGTGTGCCTGGCACAGTGCATTCTCTTTACATGTTTTTAACCACTGAGCTATTTCTCCAGCCTCTCCTTGGTCTTTTCATGCTCCCAGCACTGTGTGGAGGTCTTAGCTCCCCAGGACACTGAGAAGATCTCTTCATCTAAGGCTTGGGATAGCTCAGGATCTGGGTTTCCAAAAGAAACTGCCTCCTCTCTGCCCTCCCTGCCACCAAGCCTGACTTGGTAGCTTCTCAGAACCTTGAGCCTGCACTGGGGTCAGAGCTCAACTGTTTGCTTCCCTGGCCTGTGCTCCAAAGCATATTTCCCAATAGGGCTTCACTGCCCTTCTCTCCTTTGCCTGTTTGCTTCTGTAGACAGAACAATGGTGCCCACAGGGATGTCCACATTGTAACCCTTGAAACATGTCAATCAATGTCACCTGATGGGCACATTGGACTTTGTGATTCAGGGTCTTCTCCCACATCCTTGTCTTCCTCATCCTCCTTTTTCTGAGGTAGGGTTTCATACAGTTCAGGTTGCCTGGAACTCACTAAAGGGTGACCTTGAACTCTGTTTCTCTGCCTCTACCCACCACATATTGAGATTAAAGGCATGTACCACCATATTTCGCTGAGGTTAGAGATCTGACGTGCAACCCCCAAAGTCGTATGTTGAAGCCTTGCCTCTTAGCACTCCAGAGACTATATTTGGATGTAGGGCTTTTTTTGTTTTTCTTTTGGAGACAAGGTCTTACTACGTAACCAAGCTGCCCTTGAACTCTAGATCCTCCTGCATCAGCATCCTGAATGTAGGTTATTTGGTATAGGACATTTAAGGAGGTTGGTTTTTTTAATGCTTTATGTGTATGAGTGCTTTACCTACATGTGTGTAAATGCACTCATGTCTGCAATGCCCACAGAGGTCAGAAGACGGTGTGTCAGATCCCCTGAAACTGGAGTTACAGAGGGTTATTAGATGTCATGTGGATGCTGGGATTCAAACTGGGTCCTCTATGAGAGCAGCCAGTACTTTTAGCCACTGAGCCATGGCTCCAGCTCCAGGAGGTTGAATTTAAATAAAGAACTATCCAAACTTGGTGGTGCATGTCAGGCAAAATGGACTTTGTTGTTACCATTAAGGTGGTCATCCTCCTTCTCCTCTACCTCCTCCTCCTGGAGGCTAAGGCAAGAGGCCAGCCTGGGCTACAGAGAGACCTTGTCTCAAAATAAAATGTAAAAAAACAACAGCAAACCAAAAATGAGGTAAAGGGCTACAAAGTAAGAAGAGCATTCTGGGGATTGTCAGCATGTGGACAACCTCGGGAAGAGGTCCGGCTGAGACTTGGGTTGTACAGCAAACAGAATTAGATGTTTCCTTTCAGGCCAGAAAAATTGGCTGAGGAACAGGGTAGGGAGCAAAGGTATTTAAAAATATCTTCTGTGGTGCTGAGATTGGAACCCAAGGTCTCAAATATGCTGGGAAAGTGCTCTACCACTGAGACCTAGTCACAGTCCCTCACTGGGGGATTCGAGGCAGGTGCTCTACCACTGAGCTCAAACCTCAGCCCTAAGAGGGGTCCTTTTTTCTTCAGTACCAGGGATTGAACCTAGGCAAGTGCTCTATTGTTGATATACATCCTAGTCCTGTTATTGTTGCTGTGTTTTTGTTTTGTTGAGACAGGGTCTCACTATGTAGCCCGAGCTGGAACTCACTATGTAGACTAGGCTGGTCCCCAACTCATAGAGATCCACCTGCTTCTGCCTCCAGAAGTGATGGGATTAAATGTGTGTACCACAATGCCCTTGCTGGTGCTCGTTTTACTTTTTTTTTTTTTTTTTTTTTTCGGTCTTTTTGAGACAGGGTCTCCCTGTAGTCCCTGGTGGCCTGGAACTCACCATGTAGACCAGGCTGGCCTCAAACTCACAGAGATCTGCCTGCCTCTGCCTCCCGAGTGCTGGGACTAAAGGTGTGTACCACCACACCTGGCTTCTTTTTACTTAAAAAAAAAATCATTTACTTACTTTTATTTGTACAAGTGGTTTGTACTAGTATGTATGTAGTACCGGAGAAGTCCAGAAGAGGGGAACAGAGCCACCATGTGGGTCCTGGGAATGGAATCAGGTCCTTTTCAAGAACAGCAAATGCTCTTAACCCCTGAGTCACCTCTTCAGCCCCTTCTTATTTGTTTGGTTTTTGTTTCTTTTTATTTTAAGATATTGTCTTACTAAGTTGCCTGGCAGGCCTTGAACTTTCCCTGGATCCCCAAGGAGTGGGAGGAATCAATGGAGACTTGGGGAGGGGCCTGGGGATAGCTCAGTTACTAAAGTGCCACCATGCAAACTTGGGACCTGCACTCAGATCACCCCGTGTCTTAGTTTCTTTTCTGTTGCTGTGATAAAATACCCTGACAAAAACTTAAAGAAGGAAGGTTTATCTTAGTTCACAGTTTGTTTTCCAAGAAAAGATTCAAATTACTGCTCAGGTTTTGGAATTTACTGCAACTGTCAGTGTAAAATAAAATAGGGGGCTAGAGAGATGACTCAGCACTGAATGCTCTTACAGAAGACCCAGGTTCAAGTCCTAGCACCCACATGGCAGCTAACAAACATCTGTAATTCCAGTTCCAGGGGATCCAATGCCTTCTGACCTCGTGGGCATTGCATGATATGGGTGCACTTACACACATGCAGGCAATACATTCCTACATAAAAATAAAAATAACAAATAAAAGCCAGGTGTGGTGGCACATGGGAGGCAGAGGCAGGTGGATCTCTGAGTTCAAGGCCAGCCTGGTTTACATAGTGAGTTCCAGGCCAGCTGGGGCTACAGGGAAAGTCTGTCTCAAAAAGACCAAAAACAAACAAATAAAAATATTTTTAAAAATAAAAAATAGGGGCTGGAGAGATGGTTTAGCAGTTAAGAGCACTGACTGCTCTTGCAGAGGACCTGGGTTCGATTTCCAGCACCCACATGGTGGTTAATAACCATCTGTAGCGTCAGTTCCAGGGGATCTGACACCTTTTTCTAACCTCCATAGGCCCTACATGACACAGGTGCACTTATATACATGCAGGCAATACACTCATACACATAAAATAATAAAAATGTATGCGAGTGCACCCGTGTCGTGCAATGCCACAGAGGTTAGAAGAGAGCTTTGGAATCCCTGGGAACTGGAGTTAAGGATGGTTCATAGCCACTGTGTGGGTACTGGGAATTGAACCTGGGTCCTCTGCAAGAGCAGTCAGTGCTCTTAACAGTTGAGCCATCTCTCCAGTCCCCTTAAAAAATAGTTTAAGCTGGGCATGGTGGCGCATGCCTTTAATCCCAGCACTTGGGAGGCAGAGGCAGGTGGATCTCTGTGAGTTCAAGGCCAGCCTGGTCTACATAGTGAGTTCCAGGCCAGCTGGGGCTACAGGGAGACCCTTTCTAAAAAAGACCAAAAAAAAAAAAAAAAAAAAGTTTAAAAAATAAAATAAACAAAAGGAAAGGCATGGGGGCTGAAGAGACTGCTCAGCAGTTAGCACCCACATGGCAGCTAAGAATCTTCTGTAAACTCCAGTTCCGGGAAAGGGGGGTCTGGCGCCCTCTTCTGGCCTCCTTAGGCACTGCACTAATGTGCATACACCCATACAGAGAGACACACATAATTAAAAATTTAGAAAGCTAAAAGAGAAAAAAAGAAAAAAAAAAAGAGGAGGAACTGGGAAGCTAGAGACAAGCACCCTACATTTGTCACTTTGATTTTTTAAATTTATTTTATTTAACTTGGAAAATGAGTACAAATCCCTGGGTATTTTTCTTGGTTGGGGGCAAATGGAAGATGGCCAGGAAGAAAAGGAAGAGATGGGGCAACATACAAGCATCACAGTAGTTGCTTCAGGTCCCTGCCTGAGAAGGAGAGAGTGAGCTCAGGTCCGTAGGAAAACCATGGTGAGGAGACCTGCGGGGGGAGGGAGGCAGAGAGAGAAACAGAGACAGAGACAGGGAGAAGGGGAAGGAGAGAGGGGGAGAAAGAGAAAGAGGAGGAAGGAGAGAGAGGGAAGGAGAGAGAGGAAGAGACAGAGAAGGAGAGAGGAGAGGGAGGGAGGGAGGGAAGAAGGGAAAGAGAGAGAGGGAAAGGGAGGGAAGGAGAGAGAGGGAGGGAGAGACAGAGAGAGAGAGGAGAGAGGGTGAGGGAGGAAGAGAGACAGGGACGGAGAAGGAGAGGGAGGGAGGAGGACAGGAGTCAGTATAGGAGCCCCCTCTCCTGTCCTCCTCCAGAAGTGGGCCTTGATAGGCCACTGCCATGCTCACCTAAGACGTAAGCAGCCACTAGCTTCTGTCCCAGGGACACATGCAGGACTTGAGGCAGCTGGCTGCCCAGGTCATCCTGCAGTGGCAGAAGCAGGAAGGCCACAGAGACAATGCCCGCAAGCAAGAAGAGGAAGAAGGAGCTGGTGGCCAGCTGCTGGGGGGCATCTGTGGAACAAGGGACAAGCACTGGTGATCCAAGGTCCCCTGGGAAGCAGGCTAAACATGCAAGATGCAGATACATTTTTGTTTGTGGGGTTTTTTTGTTTGTTGTTTGTTTTGAGACAGGGTCTCCATGTAGCCCCAGCTGGCCTGGAACTCACTATGTAGACCAGGCTGGCCTTGAACTCACAGAGATCCACCTGCCTCTGCCTCCCAAGTGCTGGGACTACAGGTGTGCACCACCACGCCTGGGAATTTTTTTTTTTTTTTATGTGTATGAGTGTATTGCCAGCATGCATGTAAATGTAGCATGTGCATGCAATGCCTATGGAGGCCAAAAGAGGGCATCAGATCCCCTGAAACTGAAGTTAAAGAATGGTGCTAGGAACTGAACCTGGGTCCTCTGCAAGAGCAGTCAGTGCTCTTAATCACTGGGCCATCTCTCCAGTGCCCCTTTTTTCTTTTGTTGAGACAGGGTCTCACTATGTAAACCCTGCCGGCCTGTAACTCACTATGTAAACCAGGCTGGAACTAATAGAGACCCATGTGTATCTGCTTTCCAAGTACTGGGATCCAAGGCATGCATCCTCTTTTCCCAGGAGCCTCTCTCTTGAAGCCATAGGAAATCCTCTTTCTTCTGGTTCCCTTCTTCCCTCAGTACAGGCTTCTTATTAAACTAAACATAGCTGGCACCTGATAAGAACCTCTGCACTTAGAGCTAAGGAAGAACTTTTGTCCAGTCTTTGGTGAGGGGTGAGGGGATGGAGATAGGTGGATGCCTGATGTGTCACCAGTCCTCAGATCCTTAGCTCACTGGCAATCCTGCCTAGCCAAATTAATGTGCTTAGGTTCAGTGAGAAACCCTGTCTCAAGAAAATAAAGGTACTGGCTGGAGAGATAGCTCAGCAGTTGTAAACACTTGCTGCTCTTGCAGAGGACCCAGGTTTGGTTCCCAGCACCCACTTGGCTGTACACAACCATCTGTGATTCCAGTTCCAGGAACTTTTACACTGTCTTCTGATCTCTGTGGGCACTGCATGCCCATGGTGCACACACATACATACAGGCAAAACACTAATACAAATAATAAAATAAAATAAAATAAACGTGGAGAACAATCAAAGAAAAACCCAATGTTGACTTCTGGCCTCCAAAAGCATACATACGCATGCACATGTGCACACATACACAAAGAATCTGTTCAACTCACTCTCCTGGAGATGTCTGGCTGGGGATGGTGCTGTCCAGACAGGAGGTGCTGGGCTGGGTGTTGGCTCTGGCTGCCCCTGAATCTCAAGGGGGCGCGCTGGGGCCCTCAGAACAGAAGTGATGTCTTTACGTCCCACCACTCGACCCTCCACTCCTTCTTCAGACAGCTCAATGCGGAATCGGTCCTGGACATCATAGTGGCTGGGGATGGGGGCCACATGTCGAATCACACTGGCCCATTGGGAGGAAGTGTATAAGAGGCAGCCCTCAAGAGAAATCCAGGTTTTCTCCCCAGAAATCTTTCCCAGAGGGACACAGAGAGGGTAACAGACCAAAGGTAACAAGTGGCAGAGATGCCTACCTCCCCACCCTCCCCACTCACATGTCAATGCAAGACTGAGGCTTCACAAATCCTTCTGCATCAAACACTGTGTATTTGGCAGGTGCTGTACACAGGACTGTGGGATAAAACACACAGAAAGGGGGCTGGAGAGATGGCTCAGCAGTAAAGAACGCTGGTTGCTCTTATAGAGGACCTGGGTTAGGTTTCCAGCACCCACATGGTGGCTAAAAACCATCTGTAACTCCAGTTCCAGGGGATCCGACACCCTCTTCTGGTCTCAGTAGGTATTGTGTGCATGAGTACACTTACATACATGCAGGCATACTTACATACATACGCTTACATACAAGCAGGCATACTTACATGCATACAGTTCCCTCTGTCTTCCACCCCCGAGATGGACATGACTGTTCCAGACTCAAGACTGGACAACTTGCCTCTTCTCTAACTCCTCCAGAGCACATGACCCCATGCAATGCTGCACCACCAGCCCCCAGAGCCCTGGCACGAAGCTCCCACCCCTTCACCTCGGAAGCGAAGTGCAGTTCCAGTGGGGTTGTAGAGGGTCAGCAACTGCCGGGGTCCACTCCTTTGGTCCGCCCTGAATACTAGATCCGGGGGAAAGACAAGCACCGGGACAACGGGTCCTGAGGGAGGAGGGGCTCCCCGGGACCCCCGCCCAGGGGCCCCCGGACCCACCAGCTCCTGGTCCTGGGGCGCCCCACGGCGCATGCAGGCTCTGGACGGTTGGACATCCGAGGGCAGAGCTCAGGAGGACTAGAGAGTCTTGGGAGTCTAAGGCTGGTGGGTGCGAGGTACGGAAGAGGGCCAGATAAGATCGTGAGTACAGCGTGGACTCAGAACCCCTCCAGATGTGGATCCTGCAGCCCCAGGCCCGGGTTCATAAACCCTTTCCCTTTCCAGCTGGGCCCCAGGTCCCTGCCGCCGGCCCCCAAGCCTCACCTCGATGGCCACGCCCATCTCGCTAAAATCCCGCCCACTTCTTTGCGTCCCAATCCGGGTCTCCAGGTCTGGGGTGGGTTGCGTGGGCCTCTATAAGCCCCGCCCTCCCATGCCCCGCCCCTTCCTGGAAGCCCGCCCCCAGCTCTGCCAGGCTCCGCCCCCTTGTGCCTCCGTATCTGCCGGCACCTGCTTGTGTCCCCGACTCTGTCCCTTAAGCTTGGTCTGTATCCGTCCCGCTTCGTGTGGCCATGATCACCTTCTGGTCAAAGAACCTTCCGGCAAACTTGTGGCCAGGCCAAGGCCGCCATCTTCCCGAGAGTTCCTGACTGCACTTCCGCCGTACGACTTCTCTCATTGGTCGAGGCGGCCTCGCTTCCGCCGAGACTTTCGCTGATTGGTGCGCTTCGAGACCAAGCACACGCCTCCCTGCTGGCGCCAGTGATTGGCGGAGGCTTTTACGCGTCACAGGCTTTGTTTCTGTTTATCTGCTCCAGAATCAACTAGATTGTTTATTCAGGTTCAGTTAGAGGCTCTCCTTCCCACGGGGGTGTGGGGAAGCACGAGTGCGCAGAGCCGGAAGGTTTGTAGCCCGTTAATCCCAGCCGAGGCCGGGTCTCGGAATTAGAGGCCTGCCTGGTCTACATAACAAGTTCCAGGCCAGCCAGGGGCTACAATAGTGAAACCTTGTAAAAAAATAAAACCCCAGCACTGGGGAGGCAGAGGCAGGCTGGTCTCTGTGAGTTCAAGGCCAGCCTGGTCTACATAGTGAGTTCCAGGACAGCTGGGGTTACAGGGAGACCGTGCCTCAAAAAGACCGAAAATAAAAAATAAAATTAAAACCCCCCCAAATTAAAAAAAAAAACAGTTTAATACCAACCCTCAGGAGGCAGAGGCAGGCAGAAATCTGAATTAGAGGCCAGCCTGATCTACATAGCAAACCCTAGGCCAGCCAGGGCAACATAGTGAAACCGTATTTCAAACCAACAAACAAAACCAAAATCCCCAGAGAGCCATAGTTTTAACATAGTTTAAACAAAAACCATAATTTAATCCCAGCATTCGGGAGGCAGAGGCAGGTGGATCTTTGTGAGTTTGAAGTCAGCCTGGTCTACTAAGGGCATACTAAACTAGCCAGGGCTGTATAGTGTGACATCTTGTCTCAAAAACAAACAAAAAAATGCTGTGTGTGGTACAGGCGTTTAATCCCAACACTTGGGAAGTGAAACTCTTGAGTTTAAGGCAGCCTGGTTTGCATGGGCAGTTCCAGGCCAGGGATAGGCAGTGAGACCCAGTCTCGAAGAAAAAAAAAAAGAGAGAGAAAGATTCATACCAGTAATCATGCACTTAAAAAATAAATCAGAGGGAGACCTCAGTAGGTAAAGGTGCTTGCCGCAAATCCTGGTGATCTGAGTTTGAGCCCCACAGCCCCCATGGTGGGAGGAGACTCCAGAAGTTGTTCTCTGACTTGCTAGATGGGAACATACATAAGTATACACACACACGCACACGCGCACACACACACACACACACACACACAGTGTAAGTAAATAAAAATTAAATAAAATGGGCTTAAGAAGCCAAGCCCCTCTCTAAGGATCTGTAGGCAACTAGTCTTCTGGGAAAGGGACAGACGTTTTCTTCAGTAGTCTAGCCACCAGTACGTCGCCTGTGCTCCTGTAACCCTCAGCCATGATGCTGCCAGCAATCCTAATGAAACGATTCGATCACACAGACACAGACAGAAAATGAATGGGGAAGGGGGACTAGCTGGGAAGAGGATCAGCAGGAATCAGGAGGACAAGAGGGGATAATGGGAATATGAGCAAGACACATACGCATGTATGCAAATGTCATAGATGAAACCCATTATTGTTCTCTTTTGTTTCTGTGAAACCCATTATCTGTAATTAATATTTTTTTTTGAGACAGGGTCTTTCACTGACTGGTCTGGAACTCACTATGTGGACCAGGCTGGTCTCAAACTCATATTCACCAGCTTCTGCCTTCAGAGTTCTGGGATTAAAGGAGTATGACATGGTGCCCAGAAAGTATGATCTTTTTTGTTTGTTTTTTTGAGACAGGATCTCTCTGTAGCCCCAGCTGGCCTGGAACTCACTAGGTAGACCAGTCTGGCCTCAAACTCACAGAGATCTGCCTGCCTCTGCCTCCCAAGTGCCAAGATTAAAGGCATGCACCATCACACCTGGCCCACAAATATAATTTTTTAAAAAAGAAATAACCAAAAGCAGCCAGGTGCATGTATATACAGCACTAGAGGCAGAGGCAAGAGAACTGAGGCACATTTGAGGCCAGCCTGATCTGTGACGAAGGTCCAGGCCAGCCAGGACTGTACAGTGAGACTTTTACTCAAAAAAAAAAAAAAAAAATTGGGCCAACAAGATGGCTCAGTGCATAAAGGTATTTACAGTGAACCTAAAGACCTGAGCTGGATCTCATGTGGTGGAAGGAGAGAACTGACTCTAACAAGATGTACACCCACATATATAGACTACAAAGTAAATAAAGATAAATGTGAAAAAAAGTATGCCAAGTCAGTTCACTGAATTTTCAACTGTTTTACACATTAAAACAAACAAGAAAAAAGCCCAGCCTCATAACAAGGTGAAGAATCTTCCCCTAGGCCACATAATTACTTAGTAATGGAGGAAACACTAAGTTGTTCTGGGCTGATAAGACGACTCAGCCAGATAAGGGTGCTTGCCACCAAGCCTGGTGTTTAGTTTTTGTCAACTTGACACAAACCTAGACATACTTGGGAGAGGGAATCTCAACTGAAAAATTTATTCCATCAGATTGACCTGTGGGCATATCTATGGGGGACATTTTCTTGATTACTAAGTTATGTAGGGGAGACTAGTCCACTGTGGGCAGTGCCATCCCTAGGCGGATGGGCCTGGGCTGTATAAGAAAGGTAGCTGGAGCCGGGCGTGGTGGCGCACACCTTTAGTCCCAGCACTTGGGAGGCAGAGGCAGGCAGATCTCTGTGACTTCAAGGCCAGCCTGGCCTACATAGTGAGTTCCAGGACAGCTGGGCCTACAGGGAGACCCTGTCTCAAAAAGACAGAAAAAAAAAAAAGGTAGCTGAGAGTGCTGGAGAGCTTTAGTGTCAGCTTGACTCACCTGGGTTGAGGGAGCCTCAATTGGGGAATTGCCTTCATTGGACTGGCCTGTGGCCATGTCTGTGAGGCATTTTCTTGATTGTTGAGTGATGTGGGAGGGCCCAGCCCACTGTGGGTGGTGCCACCCCTGGGCAGGTGGGCCTGTGTTGGATAAGAAAGCAGGCTGAGCAGGGGCCAGGGGAGCAAGCCAGTAAGCAGCGTTCCTCCATGGCCTGTGCTCCAGCTCCTGCCTTCAGGTCCCTGCCCTGAGTTCCTACCTTGGGCTCCCTGATGAACTGCAGCCTGGGAGATGTAAGCTGAATAAACCCTTTCCTCCCCAAGTTGGTATTGGTCAGAGTATTTTGTCACAGCAATGAAGAACAAACTAGGACACTGAGCAAGCCAGGGAGAGCAAGCCAGTAAGCAGCATTCCTCCATGGTCTCTGCCTCAGTTCCTGTTTCCAGGTTCCTGCCTTGGCTTCCCTCAGTGAAGGACTGTGAGCTGTAAGCCAAATAAACCCTTTCCTCTCCAAGTTGCTTTAGGTATGGTGTTTTATCAGTTTATCACAGCAACAGAAACCAAATCAGAACACACACAATAAATAAAAGTTTTTTAAAAATTAAAAAATTAAATTGTTCTTACAGGAAAGCGTTTCCTAAAATGAATTATTTTCCTTTTTTCTTCTGATGCTTTAAAAATTATTTTGTAATACTGAGGCTTGAACCCAGAATCTTTTTTAAAATTAATTTCTTTTTATTTTATATGTATGAGTGTATTGCCTGCATGTAAGTGCATCTGAGGAGGCCTGAAGAGGGTATTGGATTCCCTAGAACTGGAGTTAGGGATGGTTACTAACTGCCATATGAGTGCTGGGAATTGAACAGCCTCTGGAAGAGCAGCCATGCTCTCAACCACTGAGCCATCTCTCCAGCTCTTGAACCAGGATCTTATGCTTGTTATCCAAGTGCTCTACCACTGAGCTACATCCCTAGTCCTAAAAAACGGTCAACCTGGGTTGATTCCCAGCACCAACATGGCAGCTAAAAACCGTCTGTACCTCCAGTTCCAGGGGATCTGACCCCCTGTTCTGGCCTCCATGGACATTGAATTCATGTGGTACACATACATATATGTAGGCAAAACAGTCATATACAGGAAATAAATAATTTTAAATTAAAAAAATATTGTATTATTTTTATTTATTTATTTATTTTGGTCTTTTTGAGACAGGGTCTCCCTGTAGCCCCAGCTGTTCTGGAACTCACTATGTAGACCAGGCTGGCCTTGAACTCACAGAGATCCGCCTGCCTCTGCCTTCCAAGTGCTGGGATTAAAGGCATGCGCCACCACACCCAGCTATTTTTATGTGTATGACTGTATTGTCTACATGTAGGTAAGTGCACCTGTGTTGTGCAGTGCCCACAGAGGATGGAAGAGGCCATCGGATCCCCTGGGACTGGAGTTACGGACAGTTGTTAGCTGCCATGTGGGTGCTGGGATTCAAACCTGGGTCTTCTGCAAGAACAGCCAGCGTTCTTAACCACTGAGCCATCTCTCCAACCCCGATAATTAAAAATTTTTATAATGAGGCAAGGTTTAAGTTCTGACCTCCATGGGCATTGGATTCATGTGGTGCACATACATGTATGCAGGCAAAACAGTCATAAACAAGAAATAAGTGTTAGGGTTCCAAATAGCAGCAGTTTCCCCCCTCCCCAACAGGGACCTCACCTTGACCTTTGGAGTCAAGAAAACAAACTCTGCTGAGAAGCAGCCTGCCTCTCCTCTGATCTCCAAAGATAAGATAAGCAGATTCTACCTGTTAACCAGAGATTTTAGAAGCTGTTTATCACAACAAGCTTTTCTCTTATCTTAAGAAAGAAAAAGTAAACACTTCCAGACCCTAATCCCACCTGGCAGACTAAACTGAGCCAGGCTTTTCCTGCTTCCCACTCCCTGATTTCTCCCCCAAACATTGCCCCCTTCCACACCCTAAAGCTCCCATATATAAAGTCCCAGCTCACAACCTGTGGGTGGACATCTTTCCCTTCCCTGTCATCTTTCCCTTCCCTTCCCTTCCCTTCCCTTCCCTGACATCTTTCCCTTCCCTGCCCTTCCCTGCCCTTCCCTGACATCTTTCCCTTCCCCAAGGGAAAGGTGCCCCCTTCGAAATAAATCTGTATCCCTCTGAGAATTCCATCTGTGCCTCGGTGCCTCTCCACCACCCGCTCGCTCCCGCCCGCTCTCTACCTATCAATAAGTAATTTAAAATTTCCTTCCCTTCCCTTCCCTGACATCTTTCCCTTCCCTGCCCTTCCCTGCCCTTCCCTGACATCTTTCCCTTCCCCAAGGGAAAGGTGCCCCCTTCGAAATAAATCTGTATCCCTCTGAGAATTCCATCTGTGCCTCGGTGCCTCTCCACCACCCGCTCGCTCCCGCCCGCTCTCTACCTATCAATAAGTAATTTAAAATTTTTATAATGAGGGAAGGTTTAAGTTGCCCAGGCTGGTCTTGAACTTGCAATCATGTTTCAGCCTCTGGAATAACTAGTGCCATAGGCACCTTACAGTCACACTCTGTTCTTGCTTGCTTTGTAGCACATATCTCACTATTTGACGTATTTTGTTCATGTCTCTTCCAGGAGTATGTTCCCTCCTCCTTTCCATAGGCAGGGACATTTGTTTTGTTTTCTGGTGTATTTTCATTATGTAAAACATCAACCACCATTTGGCAAAAACAAAGTAATGATCTGAATGAACTTTGAGCAGAGATCTGAGTAGACTTAGGAAGGGAGCCATGATGTATCAATGGAAATGACTTACAGATAGAGGAAACAGCAAAATCCTGAAGCAGAGCTGTACTAGAAATGGGGGTGGGGGTGGGGAGGACGCAGTCCAACTCAGTAGGTGAAGTGCCTGCCCTTGCATGAAAAAGGACCTGAGTTTAATCCTCAGAACCCAAGTAAAAATGCAAACTTGTAATTGCAGTGCTAGGTGGGTGGAGACAGGAGAACTCCTTGGGCTCACTAGCAAACCCAAGCTGGCCAAGCTAGTGCACTTACCTACATTGTCCTGAGCTCCAGGCCAATGAGAGAGCCTGCCTCAAAAGAGGGGGGAGGGGGCTGGAGAAATGGCTCAGCAGTTAAGAGCACTGCCTGCTCTTCCAGAGGACCTGAGTTTAGTTCCCAGCACCCACATTGGGGGTGCAATATCACATGAAAACACAGACATGGTGGTACATGCCTTTAATACCAGCACTCAGGAGGCTGAGGCAGATGGATCTCTGTGAAACTGAGGCCAGGTTGGTCTACATACTGAGTTCCAGGCCAGCTGGGGCTACAGGGAGATCTGTCTCAAGAGAAAACAACAACAACCAAAAAGCAACCCTAGCAACCTGTAATTATAGCTCCAAATGATCTGATGCCCTCTTCAGACCTCCATGGGCACTTTACACAGGTGGTATATACATGTACATAAACATAATAAAAAATATTAAAATCTTAAAAAATAAGAAGTGGATGGCGTTCCTGAGGATAACTTCCAAGGTTTTCCTTTGGCCTTTATACACATGTTCACACATGTGCACACACATCCTCATGTATGTGCACCTCTACACACATGAACATGCATACACACAAAGAATAAAAGAGATGGGCAAGGAGAGCAACAGTGTGGTGGAAGTTACCTTTCTTCCCAGGTAAGGCAGGATGATTATAAATTCAAGGCCAGCCTGGGCTACAGAGTGAGTTGGAAGCCAGACTGGGTCATATAGTGAGTGAGACTGTCTCAAACACTATTAATGATAAAAGAGAAATGAGCAGGGAACAGTGAGGCACCAGAAACAGTAAGTGGTGAGGAGGGCTGCAGTGTAGTGAGAGTGTAGATCCACACTAGGGCTAGAGTCCACCCTGAGAAGCATCCAGAATTTTAAATGCCATGTATTTTATGTATGTGCGCGTATGTGTTATGTGAAAGTGTGTCTGCTGCGGTACAGGTGTGGAGACAGGAAAATTTGCAGGAGTAGGTTCTGTCTTCCTAAATCTTGTGGGTCTCAGGAACTGAACCCAGGTCCTCAGGCTTGGTGGCGAGTGCCTCTACCTGCTGAGCCATCTTTTTTGTTTGTTTTTGAGACAGAGACTCACAGAGTATAGCTCTGACTGGCCTGGAACCAGCAGAGATCCACCTGCCTCTGCTTCTGGAGTGCTGGGATTAAAGGCGTGTACTACCACACTTAGCCTTAATTTATAGTCTTAAAAGAGTATTCTGGGGGCTGGAGAGATGACTCAGTGGTTAAGAACACTGACTGTTCTTGCAGAAGACCAGGGTTTGAATCCCAGCACCCACATGGCAGCTAACAACTATCCCGTAACTCCAGCTCCAGGGAATCTGACAGCCTCTTCTGTCCTTCTTGAGCATTGCATGACACAGGTGCACTTACGTACATGCAGACATAACACATATATACATGAAATAAAAATAATAAAATATCAGCCGGGTGTGGTGGCACACGCCTTTAATCCCAGCACTTGGGAGGCAGAGGCAGGTGGATCTCTGTGAGTTCAAGGCCAGCCTGGTCTAC
>NW_008337205.1:2100195-2143274 GCF_000622305.1 Nannospalax galili
AAGAGTATTCTGGGGCCTGAAGATATAGCTCAGTAGTGGAACACTTGCTAGCATGTACAAGTCCTTAGTTCAATCCCCAGCACCACCACAAAGAAAAAATGTTCTGAAATTCCCAAGGATGGGCCCCTAAACCATTGAAATAGAGATATGACCCCTTTCTGAGTTAAGAAACATTTATTTGGATAAGAAAGAGCACCAAAGTCTGGAGCTGAATCTAGCCTGGGCCTCAGGCAGCTCTCACAGGTTGGGAGGGACACTTCCTCTTGCTCAGGTTATTGAGGATCTGGTCCTGGTTGGGTTTGTAGAGGACCACGAAGCTCTCTGGAGGAAGGGTGGGGCCTCTGTTTTCTTCTACCTGACCCATCAGTAGATAACGGACTCCTGGATAGGAGGAGAGAGGGATTGAAAGCTCAAGTTCATAGAGACCTGGAGGAGGCACCTTCTTCAAATTCTACATTTCATCACTTTAGTGTGCTCAGTACCCCTCCATATTTCCCAGTTCTCTTACCTTTCTTCATGGGGGGCATCTGCCTACAGTGCACATAGAACTTCAGAGGGGTGTCAGTGGGCGGAGAGGGCAGGTCCAAGCCTCCAGTTTTGTAAACATGGAGGAGACTGACAGTGACTGTGAGGCCTTCACCTGGGCCCCGAACCATGGTCTTCACTGTTCCGGTCACCACTTGTGAAAGGATGGAGGTGAGAGATGAGGGTCAGGAGGCTAGGGCAGGACAATGGGAAAGGGTGTAGAAGAGCTGGAAGGGTAGGAGTAAATCGTCTTACCCAGATTACTGGCACAAAAGTTGCTCTGCAAGGTGCCTAACCGCTTGTACTGCTTTGGACAGGTGATACTGGGTACGTCTAGGAGAGACAGTGCTGTTTGTGGAGGGTGGCCTACCCTGCAGGCAAGACCATTTTCCCCATAGCGGCCTATTTGGTGTTTTATTTGCAGTGCTAGGGCTGGAACCAGAGCCTGATTCATGCTAGACAAGTGCTCTATAGCTGAGTCAAACCCCAATCCTTCACTGGGGGATTCTAGGCAGGTGATCCACCACTGAGCCACACTCCCAGCCCATCACTGGGGGATTCTAGGCAGGTGCTCTACCACTGAGCCACATTCCCAGTCCTCACTGGGGGGATTCTAGGCAGGTGCTCTATCACTGAGCCACACCCTGGGCCCCTCACTGGGGGATTCTAAGGAAACATTCTATAGCTGAGCCATACTGTCTCAGGCCCTCAGTTGGGGAATTTTAGGAAAGCTCTTTCAGAATTCTACTCATTACTCCCTAGCAACCAGTTCTGGATGTTGGCAAGAAAGGCACCAGCAAGTGTTGATCAAATGAACAGTGAGCCAAGGAATAACAGTGCTTCTGTCCATACCCTTTTCCCATCTTCTCACACTCACCCAGGCCCATTGGAGTTGCCTGGGTATCAGGGGAGACCTCTGGCTTCTCAGCAGGCTGGGGCTTGGGTTTGGTAGGTGGTTTGACTTTTGGCCCACTTCCTGTCTTAGGGCCAGGGTGGGATTGGGGACCCTGCTGGGTATCCTCCCCTGGGCTAGGGGCTGGCTCTTTCTCTGCAGTGCCCTGTGGCAGGGTCTTGTAGGAAGCTGAGAAGCCATCTGCTGTGACGCTGAGATCTGAGACAAACTGGACCAGGAGTTCATTCCCTTCAGAAGAGATGGGGCTGCAGCAGAGAGGTATTTGGAGAGGCATCAAGGTGAGCAGTGCACCTTGCTCTGTCCCTTGGTGACTGTCCCCGGTACTATTTCCCTGACATCAGAGTCTCCACAACTCTCTGGAGCTGAAGCTTCTGAAGCTGTCAGAAGAGGCACTAAATCTTTGCCAGCTCTTATAGTTGGTTCTAACCAATGGTCTAGAGCCCTAGAGCTCTGATCCCATCTGGTCGGTGGAGCCCTGCTCCCCCCAACCCCCATGGCCTTTGCAACTATCCCTAAAGAGATGCAGTATTATTCCCACCGCCTGCCCAAGGGCCCACCCCTCACCCAGGAGCCTTGTCTCCACAGAACTTCCCCAGTCTTTTAGAGTCATCGCTCACAGCTCCGTTGAACACACTGACTGAGTCATAGCGGCAGTAGGTATCAGGCTCCACATCAAACTTCCCAAAGGTCAGTGTGATCACCTGGTGGAAACATTGCATACTGGGACAGGCTAGGCAGGACCAAAGGGTGCCCTGCATCTCTTACCCATCCAGGGATGCTTGGCAGCAGCACCCCCTTGCTCCCTCTTTGGTAACAGTCACATGACTGACCTGAGGATCACACACACACAAGCTTGCAGGAAGCTTTTTTTTTTTTTTTTTTTTTTTTTTTTATTTGAGACAGGTCTCCCTGTTGTCCCACCTGTCCTGGAACTCACTAGTAGATCAGGCTGGCCTTGAACTCAAAGAGAGATCCACCTGCCTCTGCCTCCCAAGTGTTGAGGCTAAAGCCATGTGCATCATCACCAAACTCACCTTCAGGAAGCATTCTTTACGCTGGTTGGCAAGGTCAAGTCCATCCTAACTCACTCTCAATGAACAGAATCCCACCCCAATAACACCACCCGCAGTTCATATCCGCACTGGGTACCTCACTCTCCCAAGACCAGCCACAGTTGTATGTCTATATTTTTGGTTTCCATGTAAACTGGGTCTGGATCTGGTTTTGGTCCCCAGCAGGGCATGCTCAGATTTCAGGACACCAATAGTAAATAAAATTTGCTAGCTGTATGCTTTAAGGACCCCACCTAGGACACCCCCCACCCCCACCCCCACACACAGGCAGCCCAGCGCAGAGGGTTGATACCTGGTTCGGGGGTGCAATGATGTGCCAGGAACAGCTGATGCCCGGGGGGTAATCGGACTCAGGCCAGTTTGGCGTGGTCAGGGTTCCCTGTGCCTTCTCCATCCGCCCCCCGCAAAACTGGTGCTCTGGGGAGGGGAGAGAGGGACCGGGTGGGGGGCGGTGGAGACCCTCTGTCAGCTAGCGAGCTGACGTGCAGCTCGGATGTCTGGGTCTCAAAATGACAGAGAGGGCGCAGATTAGCAAAGGACTGGGAGAATCCGGGCTCAGGGTGCCCACAGAGGAAGAGGAAATGATTGAGTGGCTCCCTTCTTGCCCCTCCCCTACCCGTGGCCACACCGCGCCTCTTCCCCTGGGAGATCCCATCTCCCCAGCCCGGCCTGGCAGAAGACTCCCCGTAAGCAGGCTGGAGAGTCCTCACATTGTGAGGGTGTCCTCCCCTCTGGGGAGGTCCCTGCCCGAAACATTTCCAGAGAGACTTATACTGCCGGGAGGGGGATGATGGGACCGCAATCGGGATCCCAGGACTGGGTATGGGGGGGCTCCAAGAGGGGGGCTTCTAGTCCCCCGAGCCTGGGGTGCCCCCTTGCTCCCGTCAGAAGAGCCCGATTGCGGAGGGGGGCGGGCAGTTACTCACCGTCCCAGTAACCCCAGGCCGCCCATTCCACCCGCGGGTCCATGACCCATTTCCGCCTCGCACCTGGGGGGGGCCCTGGAAGAGGGGTGGGTGGGAGCGGGAGGGGGAGAGAAGACCGGGAGGAGGGACTGAAGGGGCGGTTAGTGAGGAGAAAGGGAGGAATGGTGACCCTAACTCTTGGGGGTCGTCTGAGGGGATGGGTCAAGGTTAGGGCAGGGGTGAGGACCTGAACCAGGGCGGGGCAAGGCGTGGGGAAAGTGGAGGCAAGGAGGCTCACCAGTGCCCGAGGTCGCCCGACCGCTGTACCAGAGCAGGAAGCCTCGTCCTCCAGTGCCCTCATCCGTTGTCATCCTTAAGGTCACCTGGTTGCCGGGGGCGACCACGGGTGCAGGCCGGAAGGTCCCGCAGAAGCGTCCAAGTCGCTGGCCTGAGGTTCCAGACCCAGCAAAGACCTCCAAAGCATCGTATCGGCAGGAGGGGTGCAGTTCCATGTCGAAGACACGGAAGGAAAGGGATACAGTCTGGCCCTCAGGGACCTGATTGGGGGGGTGGGGGACGACAAAATCAGGCTACACACATCCCTGACAGTGGATAGCGCCCCTTCCCCCAACATTTCCTACAGAAATGGCCGTAACTGGAGTGAACCCCCGCCAAGGCGGTGCAGAGGGCCTGGGCTGTGCAGCTGACTTATGGTCTCCAGAGAGACAGGAAGAAAGGAAGTCAGGAATGGAGACTCAGGATTTGCAATATGGGTTAGAATTAAGACTGCAGCTATGGGCTGGAGGGATGCTCAGGGTTAAGAGCACTGTCTGCTCTTGCAGAGGACCTGGGTTTCATTCCCAGAACCCACGGTCTGATAACCATCCTTAACTCCAGTTCCAGGGGGACCTGACGCCCTCTTCTGACCTCCTCCAGCATTGCACAACATGGATACACCTACCTACATGCAGGCAATACACTCATACGCATAAAATAAAAATAATTTTTTTTCAAAGACTACAGCTAGGTATGGGGAAGCACACCTGCAATCCTATTACTTGAGGTGTTGAGGCAGAAGGATTGTATCAGAATTCAAGGCCAGCCTGGGCTACACAGTGAAACCTTGCCTCAACAAAATGAAGAATTAAGGTTCAGAACCAGGAGCTCTGGTAGCACACCCTTAATTCCAACTATTTGGGAGGCTGAGGCAGGAGGATCATAAATTCAAGGCCCTTAACTTGTGGAGATCCTGTCTCAAAAATAAAGGGGAGGAGCTAGAGAGATGACTCAGTGGTTAAGAGCATTTATTGCTCTTGCAGAGGACCCAGGTTCGGCTCCCAGCACCTACATGACAGCTCATAAACATCCCTAACTCCAGTTTCTGAAGGTCTGATACCCTCTTCTGGCCTCTGAGGGGCAGTGCATGCTCATATACATAAATTTTTAAAATTAAAAATAAAGGGGTCTGGGAGATGACTTGGTGGGAGTCATCTGGGAGTGCCTGTTCCTCAAGCATGAGGACTTGAGTTCAAACCCCCAGGATCCACGTAAAAAGCCAGCTGTGGGGGGCTGGAGAGATGGCTCAATGGTTAAGAGCACTGACTGCTCTTGCAGAGGACCCAGGTTGATTCCCAGAACCCACATGGCAGCTAACAACTGTCCTTAACTCCAGTTCCAGGGAATCCGATGCCCTCCTCTGACCTCTGCAGGCATTGCATTTACATACATGAAGGGAGTATACATAAAATAAAAATAATAAATAAAAAATATATATTTTTTAAAAGCCAGCTGTGGGCCGGGTGTGGTGGCGCATGCCTTTAATCCCAGCACTTGGGAGGCAGAGGCAGGCAGATCTTTGTGAGTGCGAGGCCAGCCTGGTCTACATAGTGAGTTCCAGGACAGCTGGGGCTACAGGAAGACCCTGTCTCAAAAAGACAGAAAAAAAAAAAAAAAGCCAGCTGTGACAAGCATGTACCTCCAGCACTGGCAGAGCAGGGGAGGCAGAGAAAGGATGGCTGGGGCTTGCTGGCTTACAGACCAACTTGCTTTAATTTTTTAAATTTTATGCGTATGAGTGTTTTGCCTGCACATGTGTAAGTCCACCATGTGCATGCAATGCTTGTGGAGGCCAGAAGAGGGCATCGGGTCCCCTAGAACTGGTGTTATAGAGGGTGGTTAGTTGCCATGTGGGTGCTGGGAATCAAACCTGGGCAGGGTGTGGGGGGTGGAGGGGGTGTCCTCTGCAAGAGCACCTTGTGCTCCTAACAGCTAAGTCATCTCTCCAGCCCCTCCCTAGCTCCAGGTTTAGTGACAGACTTTGTGTGAAGGTAATAAGGCAGAGTGACAGCAAGATACCTGATGTCCCCCTCTGGCCTCTGCATGTACACACAGGAATGTACACTTACACACACACACACACACACACACACACACACACACACACAACACACACACACACACACACACACAGGTAAATGGCTGGGATGTAGCTCAGTGGTAGAGCTCTGGCCTAGTCAGACTAAGAGTCAGGGCTCAATTTCCTGTAGGGACAGGGAGGAGTGGGGGGACTCAAGGTATGTTACTGTGGGGATTGAAGCCCTCAGTGACAAGGGGAGAGGGCTTCCCAAATTGAGGCTGAGATGGCTGGTGGGGAGGGTGATCCCTGAGCTGCCAGGCCTGATAAAGAAGCAATGACCAGAAGAGTGTCTCACCGTTATTGTCCAGATGCACTTCTTACTTGGGGGATAGAGATTGGGGAAACCCTCACTTGCCACGTAACCTGACTCCCCAGTCACATCCCCTCCGCACAGGAACACAGGTCTGGAAGACAGAAGAGGGGGTCAGGCAAAGTGGGGAGTATCAGAGAGATGGGTCTGACCGTAGGATGGGAGGCCCCAGGCAATGAGGCTTCAGGCTCAGTGGGGCTGAGACTGGAGTTTGAAGATCAGGAGAAAGTGGGACCAGGCAACTGGGCCATCTCTCCAGCCCCTAGAGGCCCCACCCCCACGCGGACAGGAATTCCCGGAATCCTCCTCAGTCCCCCTTGCTTTCTCTCTCCCCCTTCGCCCTGCCTGGCAGTCAGGGACAGGAGCCGCCTAACTACTTCCAGATGTGGCAAGCCACGAGGCTGCTGGGGGGAGGGGGCAGAGACATGGGGGGGAGCAGGAAAGATGAGGGGGAGCAGCAGCGATGTCCCAACAGTTGGACCTAGAGATAGGGGCTCCCACCTTCGCCCTGTTCCAGGTTCCAGATAAGGACCAGCATCTGCCTCTCTGCTGGCTGCCTCCTTCCCCCCAACGTTCTTATCCCTTCCCTGAAGGTCAGCTACCAGACAAGCTCAGGGTTGTGGCTTTCCTTTCAGGCTCCATGGGGGGCCACCGGGCTGGGTGGACGGGGAGATTTAAGTGGGCAGAGGAGGAAGGGTGATGAAGTCATGGGAAGTGATGACCTGCAGACCACCGTGGTCTTTCAGCAGATAGGGAGAACTTGGGAGCTGGAGGAGGGGGAGATGGGGAATGGAAGGGGAGTTGCTAGCAGAAGAGCCTGCAAAACCTACAGGCATAGCACCCTCGGCTCAGGAGTCAGCAGAGTTTTGAAGGACCCTCAAGCCATTTGGAAGATGAGAGACCTACCTGGTGTAGTTGGGGGTCTGGCCTTGGGTAAGAGGCAGCAGCACCCAGGCGGCAAGGAACGGCCCCAGAAAGGAGGCTGGGGCAGCAGGCAGCATGGTGTGGGGGGGGAGTGCTGAAGGCAGCAGCTGAGTTCAGGAGCAGCAGCAGCAGCAGGATAATCAGTGCCAGATGAGGCAGCCCTGGGTGTGTGGGCGTGGGGACTGGCCGGCTGGGCGGGCAGGGAAGGCGGGACAGGGAGACAGCTAGGATAGTGATGAGTCCCTGCAGGGGCCACTCTAGGTCTAGGATATATATTGACCAGAGGAAGAGATGGAGCAACTAGGGTCAGAGACAGCATCACCCAGGTCTCAAGTGATACCATCTGCAACTCCACTGTGTCCCCTGCCCCAAACTCCACAGCTCTGGTCCTTCCTGGGACTGTCTGGCCCATCCTAGATCCCCCACCTGCTTGCTGCTTCTCAGCATCCAAATATGTTCTTCTTGGGCCCCTCCCTGTCTAGTCCATGAACCACTGCACATTTCTGGGTAGTTTTTTGAGATAGAGTCTTGCCATGTAGCCTAGGCTAGTCTAGAGCTTTCCATCCTCCGGTCTCAGCCTCCCAAGTGCTGGAATTTTAGGCCTGCACCACCTTATCCAGGGTCCTTTGCACATTCTTATGGCTTTCCCTCTATCCCTAGACCACATCCCTGATTTTCCAAGGAAGAGGAATTCTGCTCACTTATTTTCTCTTCCAAATATCTGAAGGTACAGGATTGTGGGTAAGGGAGAGATGGAGTATCCCTGTCATTGGGGAAGAGAAGAAACAGAAAAGGAAAAATACAGAGGAGACCAGGCTTGGATGATGACAACAGGAAGAGAAAAAGGTGCTGACTTCATAAGGATGGAGGGCTGGGGGAAGGCACTCCCTGTGGTAAAGACTGCCAGTCTAATCCAGGTATGGTGATGCGTACCTGTAATCCCAGCACTCTGGAAGTGGAGACAGGAAGACTGAGTTTCAGCCAGGGCTATACAGTGAGAATTTGTCTTTTAAAAAAAGAAGCAAAAATGGCTGGGAAAATAAGCAGTGTGGTCGACTGAGTTAATCCACAAGGCAAGGCCCAAGCTCCAAGTCAAAACGATGGGGTGAGGGCTTGGGAATTGGAAGGGAAAGGCAAGCTGGGCTGTTGTCATTTCTAGGCAAACCAAGAACTTACATTGATGTTTCTGCCTGCCCTCTCCCACCAGGCCACGCATTGTACTACTGCCCCCCATCCCTTGTCCCCTACAAGGCCCCAGGGTGTTAAATCAGGCCTCACTTTAGCCTTTTATTCTATCTGTCCATCAAATCTCTCATCCATGATAGGTTAGGGGCCCCTCCTGGGCAGACCCCCAGAACATTTTACAAAAGAGTTCCATTGCCCTACCCTGTATGCCCAGCACTTCCCCCGCCCCCCTTGATCCCAACCAACGGCCCTGTGCACATACAATGTTCTTTGCCATTCCATCTCCCCTGAGCCCCTGGCCCAGAGCCAGATTCCCTCTGGGAGGAAGGCTAGGAGGAAGGGGGTCAGCTCTCAGGGGTGGAGGTGCCTGGGCCACTCTGCAGCATGTCTAGGGCCTCCCAGAAGAAATCCTTCTGAGCTGCCATGAGGGGCATCCAGCCCACAATCTCCTTCATCTTTGCCATGCGGTCCTGCAGTGTGGGGCAGCTGTGGATCTGGCTGAGGTACTCCTCACAGGCCTGGGCTGTCCCTCCAGGGTCCTGGGAGGCTCCAGCCCCCTGGCTGGGCTCGGGGCTTCCCCCTACCCTGCTGGCTGGCAGATCTCGATAGGCAAGGGAGTGCTCGATGTCGTGGCTGGATAACATATAGAGGCATTCTCGGGTGGAGCAGACGGAGCAGGCACACAAGGGGACCTTAGAGAGAAAGAGTCTGGTTGATGGAGGCTTAACATTGCCCAGGCTCCCAGGAAGGTGGCTAAGTCTGTGTTGGTCCCTCTCAGACAGGCCCTGAACAAGCAAGCGAGCCATAACTGACTCTGTGTCAGGGCTATGTGAGGTCAAACAAGTCCATTAGGGTATGCTAAGGGAGAAAGCCCAGAGTAGAGTGGCATCGCAGGAAAGGGAGATGGCGAGGAGCTGAGGAAATGGAACTGCTGGGTCCCTGCAGGGAAGCCAACTATAAGCTGGAGGCTGGAAGATCTAGAATTTGAGCCAGGCTGGACCACACAGGCAGAATGTGTTTGTAAAAAAGGGGTAAGGGTGCTTGTTGCCTAGCATAGCAATCTGAGTTCCATCCCTGGGACAAGGAGAAAACTGATTGCTGAGAGTTGTCCTCGGACTTCCACATGCATGCTGAGGTATATCCCCCTCCTTTCCCCACATGCATGCTGAGGTATATCCCCCTCCTTTCCCCACATGCATGCTGAGGTATATCCCCCTCCTTTCCCTCCCCCATAAATTAAAACTCTTTATAAAAAAAAAAAGGAAAGGAAGGAAAGAGGTTAGTCCCGGCTGCAGTTCAATGGGCCACTTGGCCCTACTGCGCTGTGCTTGCTTGCCTGACTCTGCTCTGACCTGGATGTGCAGCTTGACGAAGGAGGCGCTCCCCTTAGGCCAGCCTGGGAGGCGGCCTCCGGCCCCACAGCCACAGCCCAGCAGCTCCTTGCTGAAATCTGAGGTCTGGCTCAGCACCAGGGAATGGTTGAGGCCACACCAAAGAGCAATGGGGCGTTGCAGATAATGTACCTAAGGATAGACAAGACAACATGGCCAGGGACCTTGGGGTGGGGACACCAAGGGATGGGGGACCCAGGATGGAGAATGCTGACTGGAAGACTCAGGGAAAAATGCGATCTAGAGAGTTGGAAGGAAGGTCCTTCTCAGAAGGTCTGCCTTGTTCCACAGGCTGGCAGCTAACTGTCCCTTCTTGTGCCCACATAGCCCCCCAACAGTCTGGGGTGTGTGTGGGGGGGTGTCTGGTAGTTGGTGAATACCTCGTCTTTGCTCCTTAGGGAATATACTGTTTCTTGAGGAAAAGGCCTGATATCTACTACCTCATTTTCAGTCACAGGTTTGGCCTCAAGTTTTCCTCTTTCCAAGGCCTGAACTAAAGCCCCCTCTCCTTCCTGTGCAACTCCCCCAGACTTTCTATGTAGCCAAGGATGACCTTGAACTCCAGAGATCCTTCTGCGTACCTCCCCAGTGCTGGAAGTACAGGCCTACACTATCATGCCTGGTTTTATGAGGTGCTGGGGATGGAACCCTGCACTTTGTGCCTAGCAGGCACTCTACCAACAGAGTTATACACACACACACGGAGATATATATATATATGAGAAAGAGTATATGATGTAGCTCAGGGTGGCTTAAAACAGCTATGTAGCCAAGGCTGGCCAGAAATGCTGATCTACCTGCTACCTCCTTCCCGGGCTGGATTTCAGGTGTGCTCCACCACATTTCTAGGTGTTGGGGATCAAACCCAGAGCTTCTTGCCTGTTAAGCAAGTTTACTGAGCCACATTCCAGCCCCATCTCCAACATTTTCAGTTTGTTCTCTTAATATCTTTCAAATTGGCCATTCCTTTTTGTAAGAAATATTTCCACCTGCCTCCTGATGTTTGGCTACGCAGAACTGGCTACATGACCAGTCTGAGGTTGACCACATTGTTGTTCCAGGCAACAGCCAGTTTTTCCTGAACTTTATGATGTGGCTTCTCTCCCTCCCACTGAAGACTGTCTCCACAGGCATTCAACCTAGCTGCTAACTCGCAGCCCCTTCCTGTGCACTCATTATCTTGACACTGTTGGCACTTTAATTCCAAAAGATATAGGTAAGTAATTTATGGTCAATAAAGGGAAATTTCAAGGCTAGGTGTGTTGGTGCATGTCTATAATCCCAGCACTTGAAAGGCAGAGACAGGAGGATTGCTACAAGTTCCTCAAGACTAGCTGGTCTACACAATGAGTACTAGGCCAGCCAGGGCTACATAAAAAGACCTTGTCTCAAAAACAAGAGCCTGGCATGGTGGCATACACCTTCAGTCCCAGCACTCTTGAGACAGAGGTAGGTGGATCTCTGTGAGTTCAAGGCCAGCCTGCTCTACGTAAGTTCCAGGCCAGCTAGGGCTAAATAGTGAGACCCTGTGTTGAAAGAACAAAAACAAAACAATGAACACTAAAGGACTGGAGAGATGGCTCAGTGGTTAAGAGTACTTGCTGCTCTTGCAGAGGACCTGGGTTTAGTTCCCAGCACCCAACTGGGCCTCCTCAGGCACCTGCACATGTTCTTATACACATACACATACACACACACACACGCACACACACACACACACACACACATACACACACACACGCACACACACACACACACACACACACACACACACACACACACACACGCCCCAAACACAAAAATAATTATTACCAGAAAGTAACAATTTTTAAAAAATCAACCAGGTATGGTGAGGCACGAAGATTATACCGTGTTCCATGCTAGTCCAGGGTACATAATGAAAGCCTGTCTCTGAAAAATTAAAAATCACCAGAAATTCCACCACTAACCATTAACACCTTGTTGGATAGTGTGTGTGTGTGTGTGTGTGTGTGTGTGTATGTGTGTGTATGTGTATACACCAGTGCGTGCCATTGGATTACAGGTATATACCACCAAGCCTAGTTTATGTGATGATGGGGATGGAACCCAGGGCCTCATGCATGCTAAGCAAGCACTCTACCCACTGAGCTACACCCCCAGTCTCCTGGTCCAAGAGCATCTCTTCTCATTCCCTATACCAATGATAGCTGTTGCCTCATCTGCCCCGTGTTTCGGTTTTTGTCGTTTCAACCTTGTTCTAACTTGGAATCTAATTGCTAACCAGACATTTCTGATTCAGTGTTTCATTGTGGAGTTTTTTTGTATTTTATTTATTATTTTTATGTATATGAGTGTATTTATTGCCTGCATGCATGTAAGTGCACCTATATCATGCAATGCCTGTGGAGGACAGAAGAGGGTGTCAGCTCCTCTGGAACTGGAGTAATAGATGGTTGTTAGCCACTATGTGGTTGCTGGGAACTGAACCCTGGTCCTCTGCAAGAGCAGTCAGGGCTCTTGACCACTGAGCCATCTCTCCAGTCTTTCCACTTTATTTTTTTCATTGTTTATGATTTTTATTTTATGTGTATGCATGTATTGCCTGCATGTAGGTAAGTGCACCTGTGTTGTGCAATGCTCTCGGAGGTCAGAAGAGGCTGTTGGATTCCCTGGGACTGGAGTTACAGACAGTTGTTAGTTGCCATGTGGGTGCTGGGATTTGAACCTGGGTCTTCTGCAAGAACAACCAGTGTTCTTAACAGCTAAGCCATTTCTCCAGCCCCCCACCTTATTTTTTGAGACAGGATCTCTCACTGAAGCCAGAGCTCACTGACTGGCTAAGCTGGCTGACAGGCAAGGCCCTAGGATCCTCCTGTCTCCTCCTCCCAGCACCCACATATCAACTAACAACTGTTACTAACAACTGTTCCAGGGGATCCACATCCTCTTCTGGCCTCTGTTGGCATTGCACAACACAGGTGCACTTACAAACATGCAGGCAAAATACTCATATACATAAAATAAAAATAAACCAAAAAAACCCCACAAAACTGGGTGAGCATTGCTGGGAAATAATCTCACCTGTGTGGGCTCCCCTCGATCCATTTTGTCCCCTGTTCCAAGCTGTCCATATCTGTTATTTCCCTGCATAAAGGTCCGGCCAAACTCATCCACCAGGCCAAGGTGATTATAGCCAAGAGCACAGACTAGTACCTGGGAAGTTTGAGACAAAAAAGGGCAGGTAGGCACTCAGTTCCCAAGGAACTCAGCTCCAGAACTTCCCCCTCACTGATCCCATCTGGGTCCCCTCTCACATCCAGATCCAACCTTCCAATCCCTAGAGCCCCAACCGTCTGCTCTGCCCCACCCTGTCCCCACCCCTCAGGCATCCTACCTTGGCAGGCAGCGAGAGAGCAAGTGGCATCTGGTGGTCCAGGGGGTCAAAGGCTTGAAGGGTCCCAAAGAGATCACGATACACCCCTGGGGTGTGCACCTCAAAATACACTCCCCCCTGGTCTGGGGGGTTGGGAGCTCTCAGCTCAGTAGCTTTGGGCACCCATTTCCTAGGGATAAGGCCCCATCTGGGATGGTAAAAGCTGAAAAATTTCAGGGAGTCTCATACCTCTGACCAATGCTCTGATGCCTGGGAGCCAGGCCACATGCTTTCACACCCAGAGGGGTATTGGCATGTGGAGGGGTCTGTCCAAGCCAGAGTCTTAAGAGGGAGGTGGTTCTTTTTTAATTTTAATTTTTCATCTTTTATGTACGGTGTATGTGTAGGCATTGGCATGCGCATGCCCCCCTGCATGCATGTGTGGAGATCAGAGGACCACCTCAGCTGTAGTCCTTATCTGAGATAGTGTTTCTTGTTTTGTTGCTTCGTAGGCCAGGCTAGCTGGCCCTTGAGCTGCCAGGGTTCCTCTGTCTCTGCCTTTCATCTCACTGAAGAACAGTGGGCTGCTACTGCACTCTGCTTTATGTGGGTTCTGGGGATTGGAACCCAGGTCCTCTCAGTTGCACAGCAATAACTTTGACCCTCTGAGTCATCTTCCCAGCCCCAGGAACTGGTTCTTACCTGTGATATAGAGAATGCTGCTCTGGTTGGAAGCCATGTAGGTCACACGCAGGTGAGGTAGGCATTGAGACATCTTCCTGAGTGCCAACTGCACTGTGTAGGAGCGTGGCTGGTCCAACTGGGTCTCATTCACTACCAATGAGTAGATTTTTCCTTCCTCTGGGTAGATGAAGGGAGGCATACAGTTATACAGTGGAGGGGACTCACCAATAGCCAGATTAACCTCCCATGGAGTCCTCATGTACACAGGATGAAACATTTACTGATAAGATAGTGGAAGTGGAAGAAAAAGGGAAAAGGGCTGGCAAGATGACTCAGTAGGTAAAAGCACTTGCTATGCAAGTCTGACAATCTGGGTTTGAACCCTGGAACCCATGTGAAAGGAGAGAGAGAATGGACTCTTGAAAGTTGTCTTCCGACGTCCATATGTATACTGTGGCATGGATATGCCTGTACACACACACACACAGAGCACAGCATACACAAAAGAAGGAATGAAGGAAGGAAGGTAGAGATGAATTGAGAATGATGGTGTGTGCCTTTAATCCCAGCACCAGAGACAGAGAGACAGAGGCAAGCAGATGTCTATGAGATCAAGGTCAGTCTGGTCTACATCTCAAGCTCCAGGACAGCTAGGCTACTGGAAGACCCTGTCTCAGCTAAACAAAACAAACAAAAAAGGGAGCTGGGTATGTTGGCACATATCTTTAATTCCAGTACTTGGGAGGCAGAGACAGGCAGATCTCTAAAGTTCAGGCCAGCCTGAACTACATAGTGAGACCCTGTCTCAAAAAAAGATAAAAAGGAACATGGCCTCCAGACTCCCAGACCCCAGTCCTGAAAACAAATCAGGGACATACTTTCAGCATAAGAGACTAGTGGAGAGAAACCTACTAATTAGATGTCACAGACTCTAATTTGAGTGTTGGGAAGAATAAGTCTGGGGATTTAGGTTCCTGTCTGGGATTTAGATGTCCATAGGTTCTCTGATTTGAGGAGGGTGATCAAGTACAGGGGACAGGGAAAGTGGGAGATAATTTGGGGTAGAAAGTACTAGAAATAGAAGTTTGGGGGCATTAGGTTTTTTTAGAGAGTTTTTAAAATGAATTTATTTTTATTTTTTGTCTTTTTTAAGACAGGGTCTCCTTGTAGCCCCAGCTGTCCTGGAACTCACTATGTAGACCAGGCTGGCCTTGAATTCACAAAAATCCGCCTGCCTCTGCCTCCCAAGTGCTGGGATTAAAGCCATGTGCCACCATGCCTGGCCAAATGAATTTATTTTTTATGTGTATAAGTGTTTTGCCTAGACTGGCCTCAAACTTATTATGTAGCTTGAGGAAAACTTCTAACTCCTGAGGCTCTATCTCCCAAATGTTGAGATTACAGACATGTGTCACCACATCCACATTAGACAGTGTTAGGACTTGAACCCAGGACTTCATGAACACTAATAAGCACTCAGCTAATTGGGCTACATCCTCAGCCTGAGCAAAGACCTTTATTCATCTGAAATATGATACAGAATTCTAGAACTATTGGAATTGAGAGCTGGAACAGGTGGCAGACAGAACTCTTGTATGCCAGACCTTCCTTCCTCTCCCCAGGAGCAAGTCCTGAAGAATCTGCTAGAAACTTTTGCAAATCACTCCTTTTTAGATCACACCTGTGAGGAGCAGTAGAGCCCGCTGGGTCTCCTGGCCAACTAGCACAATCTGCTTGAAGCTCATGGAGTGATGGAATGTCATCTTGAAGACCCGTTGCCCACTAGACTGCAGATAGACCTCCACACAGTCGCAGGCCCTGCTGCTGGTGGTGCCCACCACTGCTGGCTGCTCCCGAGTAGCCAACACATAGAGGTATTTACGATAAACTGTGTCACATCTCGGGTCGGAGGCAAACTGTGGAGAAAGATGAGGCTGTCTGGGATCTGGAACTTTGGAATGGGATGAGGCTGGAGAAAGTGGATAATGGGGTGGGAGATGAGATTCCTTTGGGTTAAGAAATGAGGCCTGAGCCCTTAAGATGGTGGTAAAGTAGTTGGTACCAAGCCTGATGACCTGAGTTAGAGTCCCAGGATCCACAAGGTAGAAGAAGAGAAGAGAACCAGCTCCTGAAAATTGTCCTGACCTCTACAAGCTTGTAATCCCCCAACCTCAAAAATATAAATAAGTGCAATTAAAAATAATAATAAGCCAGGTGTGGTGATACATGCCTTTAATCCCAGCACTCAGGAGGCAGAGGTAGGTAGATCTCTGCGAGATGGCCTCCCTATGAGATGGAGGCCATCTCACAGTAAGTTCCAAGCCAGCTAAGGCTGCATGAAGTCCCTGTCTCGAAAAGACCAATAATAATAATAATAATAATAATAATAAGAAGAAGAAGAAGAAGAAGAAGAAGAGGAAGGGAGAGGAGGGGGAGACCAAAGCTTAATTAAGGCTTGGCTTGGTGATGTAACTGAGTACACTTGCCTAAAATGGGTGAGTCCCTTAGTTCAATTCCTGGCACTGCAAAAAGGTAATAAAACAAAGCAAAACCAAAAATAACTTGCTTTCAGGTTCTGTAAGAGAGGGCAGATGTCCTGACCACCCCCCTAATGGAGAGATACCTCAGAACTGGTGGGGTCTCTTGGAGGAGGGTTGGGTTCTCAGCAGCCAGAGCCCCCTACTCACATCCTTGGCTCCACGACACAACACCACATAGCGGCAGGCCCGCCTCCACTGGATCTGGCCAAAGGTGGAGGAGACCAGGGCGTTTTTGAGGAAGAATAGGGTCCCCACATAGTCCAGAATGAACACGTGATCCTTCGTGGGTAAGAAGCGGCGGTAGCCGTGGGCTAGCATGGGGGCCACACTCTTGCTGAGACATCGGCGGCGGCCTCCAAATGCCTGGAAATACAGGCCCTTTGTATCTGGAGAATAGAAAGAGATGGAATTTTCAAGGGTGGAGTGGACATGAGAGAGCAGAGTCAGAGCTTGGGCAAGCTAGTTTTTTTTTTTCCCCCTAACACCCTGGTATTTATTGTTTCCCTAAACTAAGAGTATGGATTACACCCATTCCAAGGGAGATCGGAAAAGCTTGGTTTGCCCCACCCCACCCTGAGGCCACACGTTTCTTAGTTTGCATCTCTTTGGTCCAAACTCAGAGGAAGTGTTAGAATAAACACATAGAAAAGAGGCATAAAAAAGAAAGGAATGACTGAGAAATGCCAGCTTCCCTCAACCCCCGGATGTGGCTCTGCTTTCTGGACTCAGGGGTTTGTGCTTGTGCGTGCGTGTGTGTGTGCGTGTGTGTCTGTGTGTGTGTCTGTGTGTGTGTGTGTGTGTGTGTGTAAGAACTAACTGGATAGGGATTTCCTAGAGTGGAACTGGTCTGGAGCACAGTTGGAGTGACTTTATCTCTCAGGGAGCACTGGTTGTGGCAACCAGGGGAGTTGGTGCTACTAAAATAAACATCATATTAGAAATAGGACAGCCACCACCACAAAGAATTATTTCATCTCTGGCTTGGGAGATGGCTCAGTGGTTAAGTGCTTGTACGCAAGCCTGAGACCGGAAGTCCGGATGCCAGTGCCAGATGGGTGGTTGCCTGCTTATAATTCCAGCCTTGGAAATGCGAGACTGGATCCTCAGAGCAAGCTAGCTAGGAGGTTTGTGAGCTTTTGGTTTGATGAGAGACTCTGCCTCATTGAATAGAGTGGAAGAGCGTTTCGGGATGAGTCATGACAACCTCATCCTCCACATGCATGTACACATGGAAATGGAAAAAAGAAAAAACAAGGAATTATTTCATCTCAACTGTCAAAAATTGAGGCTCTGGGGCTGGAGAGATGGCTCAGTGGTTAAGAGCACTGGCTGTTCTTGCAGAGGACCTGGGTTTGAATTCCAGTACCCACAGAGCAGTTCACAACTGTCTATAACTCCAGTTCCAGGGGATTGGACTCTCTCTTCTGACTTCTGTGGGTGTTGCACAAGATTAGTGCACTTCCATACATGCAGGCAATATACTCAAACACATAAAATAAAAATAATAATAAAAATATATTTAAAAATTGAGGTTGGGGGGCTACCGAGGTGACTCAGTGGTTAAGAGCACTGGCTTCTCTTGCAAAGGACCTGGGTTTAGTTCCCAGTATCCACATGTTGGCTCACAACCATCTGTAACTCCAGTTCCAGGGTATATGACACCCTCTTCTGGACTCTGGGTGGCACCAGGCACACATATAGTGCACAGACATATATGCAGGCAAAACACTGTTAATAAAAAAAATTAATTTGAGGTTAGGGTAGATGTCAAAAGGCTGAGGAGAGGCTGAGTGGGTAAAGTGCTTACTGTACAAGCACAAGGACCTGAACTGGATCCCCATCATCCACATAAAAGTGGGGTGTGGAACATCCTTAACCCCAGCACTGGTTGTAAGGAGAGGAAAGTAGAGACAGGAGGATCCCTGGGTCTTGCTGGCCATCCTACCTAGACAAAATGGCAAGCGCCAGGTTCAATGGGAAAGCCTGTCTCAAAACAGAAGTCCAGAAACAGAGGGCGACACCCAGCATCAACTTCTGGCCTCCACACATGCAGCTGGTGTACCCACGCATGCTTACATGCATACAAAGCATACACACACACAGCGACAAAGTTCAAATATCCTAGTTGAAAAGAGGGTAAACTCCAGGTCTGAGGTATGGGGATGTCTGTAGGGTAAGCGAGTTGGTACATGCAGGGAGGCTGGAAGCTGGGATGGTAATGGCTCTATGAATGAGACGACTGCCAAAGGTGGGCAGAGAACCTTAGAGAAAGTACTTTCGGGAATATGTTTGGGTATTTGGGTCTGACAAAGTTTCTTCCAGAGAAAAGGTTAGTAGGGGGTACAAAGATCACCAGGCAACTTGACAAAGAAGGAAAGAAGGAAGTGCCAGAATGAGGAAGGTTAGAGGCAAAGAGAGGAGGAAGTCACTGGGGGAAAGAGGGGTATACAGTTAAGAATGGCTGCTCTCTTCCAGGGCCGGGTGCCAGAACTCTGGTCATGGAGGCGTGGACTGAGCCTGCGACAGATGCGTCTCCACACGCCCTCGGCATCACACACTTCATGGAAGTAGTGGCAGGTCTGGCTTAGGGCAACAACATCTCTCACTGGGAGGAATGATACAATGTGTTCCACCTAGGTAAAAATAGGAGAGAAGGAGTATGGGAGCACAGGTAGCCCCTCAAGTGGTCTGGCCCCCCCAGATCATTTTTTTTTTTTTTGTCTTTTTGAGACAGGGTCTCCCTGTAGCCCCAGCTGATCTGGAACTCACTATGTAGACCAAGCTGGCCTCAAACTCACAAAGATCTGCCTGCCTCTGCCTCCCAAGTGCTAGGACTAAAGGAGTGCACCACCTCGCCCGGCTATAATACTCTCCCACCACTCCAAAGACTCACCAACTCTGGAGGGAACAACTGAACAGAAATAGGGTTCCCCCTCTCCTTCTTGTCACTCCCTGTCTCCAGGCCACAAGAAGGGCAGCTCCTTTTCACCTGCCAGAGGAGAAAGGGGAGCACTGATAGTTCTGGGGGGTGGGTCACACCTGTTTTCCCTCCCTGCTGTCCACTTGTCCTATGTGAACTCCTGTCTTAGGGCTCATCCAGGTGAGTCCTCCCAACTCTCTTCAGGACCTCTGGCCACCATCCCTCTCGTCTGCCTTGTTCCTCGGCCCTTCACATCATCCATCCATAGATCTCTTGCTGCCATCACTACCCTGCCCTTCCCCGGCCCTGCCACGCCCCCCCCCCCTCACCCTGAGCCCGTCCTCCTGTTTGCACTGCCTGGTCAGTTTTTGCAGCTTCTGTCTCCGGCTTCTCCTCACCATCCTGACTGTCGGCCCCCTGCTCCTGCCCTCATCTTGCCAGGCCCTTTTGCTCCCCAGGCCCCAGGCCCTTGTTCCCCCTGCCTTTCCCACACCATGTCCTCTGTCTGGGCTTGGGGGAAAGTCTGGGGGCCCTCTATCATCTAGGCCCCACCCCCATGGAATCTGGGGCAAACCTTTTTGTGACCTCACTGTCTAGCAACTGTGACCTAGTCTCCATAACCTGACCCCAGAGCTGGATTCTGAGTTCTAGCTCAGCTCTAGCCACCAGATGGCTCGTGGGATACACGCTTTACTAGAGAAATAAAGAGTGAACGTTCAATTGATAGATGGCGAGTTCTTGACTTTGAGGAAGTGATAGTAACAGATTTTTCTGACTTTAAGCATTAACTCCATAGAGAAACACTGGTGACTCGTGAGTACACCGAGGCCTCTGGGGATTTGTAGTTCAAGAATATAAAGTCATAAAAAAGAAAAAAAAATATGGTTGGGATGTAGCTCCATTGGTAGATTGCTTGCCTAGCATGCATGAAGCCCTGGGTTTGAGCCCCAACACCTCATAAAACATGGTGAGGTGGTGTACACCTATAATCCCAGTACTTAGAATGTGGAAGTAGGAGGATCAGGAGTTCAAGGTCATCCTCAGCTACACATTGAGGCCATCCTGGGCTACATTAGATACTGTCTCAAAAAAAAAAAAAAAGGTAAGACTTGACAGATGAGGGGGGAAGGAGGCCCTGATCTAACCTAGTCACAAAAGCATGTACAAAACTGAGCACAAATTCTTTAGTCTCATTGAAAACAGGTCTAAGGTGCTACTTTCCTATGGACTAGCAGTATTGTTGCACACATGAAAGACACGCTATTAAGGTGAGGGAAAATGATGAATTTATTCTGGAAGTTTAGGGCATCTTCTGGTGCATAGACACAGCTTTTTCTGTGGAGTGAAATTTGTCAGGAGAAACCACAAATGAGATTGCATCTGACAGATAGGAGCAGGTCGGTCGACGGCAAGAAATATACAGAATATGACTTTCCCAGGGCTCAAAGAATTCAGTCCTGTTAGATAATCAGTGCACAAATGCCTGGGATTACAGATCCATGGACTGCCGTAGCCAACTTACTGTTCATCGTCCACTCCAACTCCCTTATCTACAGTATTAGGGGATCTACATAGCATGTGCATGGCCCAGGGTTTCATCTCAGGAATGGGGGGGGGCGGGGGGGGTGGGGAGCCTTGTTAACTAGCAAACAGCTACTTTGAGAATCTAAGAAAGAATTTCAACTAATAGCTATTATTAATAATTAATAATTTTTTGAGACAGAGTCTCTCTATAGCCCCAGCTGGTCTGGAACTCAATATGTAGACTAGGCTGGTCTCACTCAACTAATATAAGTTACTACATTCATGCTGGGTGTGGTAGTGCATGCCTTTGATCCCAGCACTCAGGAGGCAGAGGCAGGTGGATCTCTGTGAGTTCAAGGCCAGCTGGCTAGGGCTACAGGGAGACCCTGTCTCCAAAAAAAAAAAAAAAAAAGTTATTACATTCATTGTGTGAGGCTGTGTGGGTTGGGTATGCATGTACATAGGTGGTGGTCAATTTGGGGGGGATCCATTCTCTCCTAACACGTGAGTCTCAGGAACTGAACTCATAAGGCTTGTTGGCAAACACCTTTACCCACCGAGCCATATTGCTGGCTCAAAAATTTTATTTTTATTTTACAGCTGCCATGTGCAGGGAATTGAACCCTGGTCCTCTGCAAGAGCAGCCAATGCTCTTAACTGCTGAGCCATCTCTCCAGCCACAATTTTTAAAAAAATATTTTATTACATGTGTATGAGTGTATTGCCTGCATGTAAGTGCATCCGTGTCCTGCAATGCCTGAGGAGGTCAGAAGAGGATGTCAGGTCCCCTGGAATTGGAGTTACTGACAATTGTTACCCTCCATTTGGGTGCTGGGAATCTGGGAATTGAACTTGGGTCCTCTGCTAGAACAGTCAGTGCTCTTAACTGGCTCTCTCTCCAGCCCCTCCAGCCACAAATTTTAATAATTTAACAAATATTTAGGCAGATCAACATGTCAGATGTGATTTATGAGAGCAATTTCAGTTACTAGTGGTCCAGTCACTATCAGTATAGGAAGTGGACTCAGGGTCTTCAGTCACTACAAAGGATGTTGAGATATTTATTTGGTCTTTTTGAGACAGGGTCTCCCTGTAGCCCCAGCTGTCCTTGAACTCAAGAGATCTGCTTGCCCCTGCCTCCCGAGTGCTGGGATTAAAGGCATGCGCCACCACGCCCAGCTGGATGTTGAGATCTTTTAAGTGTGCCCTGAATGGTGGTGCACACCTCTAACTTCAGTACTTGGAAAATGGAGCTAAGAGGATTGGGAATTCAGTCACCCTTAGCTATATAATAACCAGTTGGAAGCCAGCAGGGTACATGAAATCCTGTTTCATAAAACCAAAATAAATAAAAATTGGAAAAGTATTATTTCTTGCATTTGGGACCTCTTTCTCTACAACATTCCATCCCAAGTAGCAAAATGAGATCAGGATCTCATGTAGGCCAGGCTGGCCTCAAACTTCCTATATAGTTGAGGATGATCTTAAATTCTGATCCTCCTTGCCTCCACCTCCCAAGTGCTGGAATTACAGGCGTGCACCACCACATTCTGCTTCAAATGAGATTTCCAATAAAATCCATTATAAAAGTGGAGAAACTGGGGGGAAACGGTCCCGCGGGGAGGGATGAGATTCAGCTTATTGTAGGTTCACAGGATCTTTCTCAACCGCTCTGCCTCAGTTTCCTCATCTTGTTCTAAAAGGACCCTGAGATTCTTTGTAGCTTGTAAACTTTGGTCTGGCCACCACAACTCTTGTAGTGGGGGAACGGGGTGTCTGGTGGGAATGGCAGGTCGGAAGACTCCTTGCGCGAGTGGGAAGCCGCCCTCCCGTCAGCCCAGGTGTTCCGCGCGGGACTCAGGCTGCGCAGCAGGAAATGGTCCTCTCGGCTTGGCCTCTGGCCCCGCGGGGCCTTTGTCACGCCCAAGAAGCTAGCTAGCTCCCTAAGTCGTCCACTCTGCCCCCAGCGGTCAGCTCTACTTTCCCAGCCCGCCCAGAGCGCGGCGCTCACTGTCTTCGCCACAGTCTCTAAAGTTCTAGATGACTCACCTCCTCCTTAGCGAAGGGACCGCCTCTTCGTCCAGGCTATTGGTAGACAGAGCCGTCCCTCAGAGAAGAAGCCGGGGACAGGCCCCCTAAGGAGGCGCTAATTAGTCTTCTTGGCAGTCACTCGCCTGGAACTAGGTTGCGATTGGTCTCTAGTTGAGCGCCGGCGTCCCCGCCTCCTGTTTGGACCCCATTGGGTTCGTGTCCAGCCCTTAAGCATTATGATTGGATGGGGCTGGCGGGGCGGGCCGGCGAGGCTCCACCCCCACAGCTGGTTCTGATTGGTCACATCCGACACGTCCCTGGTTCCTGATTGGTCCTCGGGGTTCCTGACTCTCGCTTCCTCCCTCCCCCACCCCCGAAACGACTACGGCGGCTGCGAGGAGGGGGAGGGGAAAGAAGGGCCGGCCGGTGCCGTCAGTCAGGCCGCGGGAGCCGCCGGGAGCGGATGGCGGCGGCTGTAACGGTTCCACTCGCCGCCGGGGGTGAGGAAGTAGCAGCTCCAGTCTCCGTGCCAGGATCTCCGGGTCTCCCCGGGAGCCGCAGCGCAGAACGAGCTCTAGAGGAGGCCGTGGCGACCGGGACCCTGAACTTGTCCAACCGACGCTTGAAGCATTTCCCCCGGGGCGCGGCCCGCAGCTACGACCTGTCAGACATCACCCAGGCTGGTGAGTTGCGTCGGCGCCCGGGGAAAACTGGACCGCGACCCTCGTTTGCATATCCCCGCCCCTCGCCCTTGACGGACACGCCCCTTTCACCTGGCGGTCCGCGTACGCCCCACTCGGGATTGCATTGAGCCTGCGACCACTCCGCTCCCCTTTGTAAGAACCTCTGGACAATGAGCTCGCTTTCTGCTTCCGCAGAACGCTCAGCACTTCACACTCAGAGACTCTTCCCTTTATTTGCATATTGCGCACCTGTAGAGTGGGCCCGCCCCTCACCTGTTCGGTTTATTTGCATGATTTTTTTCAACCCCTGTTCTGATCTGTCTATAAAGCAAGTCCCCACCTCTATCCATAATCACTCCTTTTCATTCTAGTCCTTACCATAAACTTCCACACCCCTCCAGCCCTGACCCCAGCAACCCCAGGCATTCATTTGCCATAGATCGTACCTAACAACGGGACGTTTCTGCTTACTTTACCGAAGTCCCGCCTCCCAAGGTCCCCGGCCCTCTCCTTTTCCACCCAGCCCGCCTATGGGAAAGAAGCGAATCTACACCCCACAGCCCCCGCCCTGAGATTTTTTTTCCCACCCATTATCCCTGGTCCCCCTTATCTTCCTTCTGTGAGGTCATTGTGGGGTCTGTGAGGTCACTATAAAGCTTGTGATCTCATAGGAACCCTCGAATTCCCATTTCTGGTTCTGCTTTTCCCTTAGGGGAGGGACTTAGGGCAGTTGCTAAAAGGAAGGAATTGTATTTCTTAGCTAGGAGTGCTGGCCCCCTGGAGACTGTTCTTCCAGTCCCACCCTCAGGATCCCTCTAATCACAGCCCCTCCACCCTGGTATTTGTTGAGGATCCCTCTAATCATGTCCCCTCCACCCTGGTGTTTGTGGATGGTGGGGCACAGGGCACTGTACTATGACAGGTGAGTCAGGCTTCAGCTGCTAGGGAGACAGCCCATGAACTTGGGCTGGCAGCTGAGGTGGGGATCTATGAGGACTGCATTCCGGGAGCCCCACCCCAGCCTGAGCTGGAGTGTAAGGGGCCCTCCTCCTGCTCCTCTCATCATCAGGGTGAGGGATGTGGGGCTGGATCAAAGAGAACATTGCTCCAGCAGGTGCCTGTCTACCTGCAGCCTCACCCGTGGGTTGGGGCACACTGCTCACAGCTCTGGGGAGAAAAAGTTTAAATTTTCAGCTCCCCCCCCATGCAGTTGATTGCATTCTGGGAATGGGTGAACACCACAAGCCAGGTCCCCCCAACCCCCAAGCTCCAGATTGACCTTAGCAGCTGTGTGACACTGGCCGTCTGTTCCCATTCCCCTCCCCCCTTGCTTGTTTTTTGACAAAGACCAAATGTTTTTCTTTACTTCCTCAGGGCTCTGTCTCAGTGAGTGGACTCTAGGGGAAAACTATCAAGAGTTCCTAGCCCTTCCCAGCTCCTACCCCACCCAGCCTCCTCCCCCCGAAATTCCAACTCAGGGTGCAGCCTGGGCTCCCACGGGTGAGGGTTCAATTGTATGGTGAAGTGGGAAAATCCCAGCTTCCTGAAGGCCCCTCTCTGCCTTCCTCAGTCCCTTTGGAGCCCAGGTTCTAGCAGGTGGGTTCCATCATGTCCAGATCTCACCCCTCTGTCCATTCTCCTCTAGCTGGGTGCTCCTAGCTTCGAGTGGAAAAAGGGAAGTGACAGGGACCCAGAGTTGCCAGGTGCCCTGCTCTGCACCTCTCCTTGCCCTCCAACCCAGCCTAAATGCTTCAGAGCTGTGCTTGCTGATCATTCTGAGCCCCCTACTGCTTTCCACGTGTCTCCCCTATATGTTTCCTCTGCACAGACCCCTGACACCCCTTGGACTGTGTTTCCTGGGCCTACTGGTAGAGTCCTAGGTTGGGGAGGGCAGCCTCTAGCAAAGGAGAAGTGTAGCTCATTCTCCCACAGACCACATCCTGTGCCCCTGTGCCCTGCCTCCTCCAGCCTGGGCTCCCTTCCGCTCCTGGCTTTTGCCCTACTACCCCTTACCCCATCCCAACGTAGTCTCTACTCCCTTTGTCCACATGCACACATCTACATATGCATTTGTGGGCACAGAGGACACAGACAGGTGTTGGGCACAGGTGGGAGGACCAGATTGAGGCCTCCCACTCTCTCCAGAACTGTCTTCTTCCATGCGAGGTTTGTATGTTCATCAGCGCCTGGGCAGAGAAGAGCAAGCAATTTCTAGGGCATCAGGCTTACATCCCCTGGGAAACATGGAGCCTACAGCCACAGCCCAATGGATTGTTTCTACTTCATTTCCTGTCACAAGATGCATTTCCTTGGGGGATATACCCCACCTTCCCCTCCTATTAGCTTCACCCCCCTCTGAAGGAGGGCCCTCTAAGAAGCTCACCAAGTCTGTTGACTGGGACTTCCCCTAACAGGCCTGGGCCCTCCCACTGCATGCTGAGCACAGCAAACAAATGCAGCCATCTAGCGGTCTCAGGTCTGTGTGTCCACACTGGATGGAACCCCAGGCTGGTCTCCTGGCACTGCTGTGGTGAGCCACTGCTTGAGTTAAGGAGGTAAAGGCCTCTCTCCTCACCTCTACTCCTGCTCTGCTCAAGATCAATGCAAAGGCACTGAAGCCTTGAGGCCCAGCTGGGAGAGGTAGAGGAAGGCTGCTGAGGTTGGAAGAGGGCAGTTAGCCCCAGGGCAGGGGAGCCCTGATAGAAGGACCTTGGGGACTCTGAGGACTCGGTCTCTAGCTCCAGCTCAGCCTTCAGCCTTTCCCTTTCAGTCCTTCTGAAGCTGAACTTTGTAGTCATTTGGTTCTGGGGACTGGTGAAAAACTGGAGGAGTGTCAGGGGCCTTAATCCCTAGAGCCAGAGTGTATCATGTCCTTGATTTCTTCTCTGTGCTAGAAACAGATTGAAGCTGGGAGGAAGGGCTCTCTCTGTGGTCCCCCAGATGTCTCGGGATTAGCCTCTTTCCCGTCCCTGCCTATCACCTTACTGTTCTCTTTCTTGTGCTGGGGATCAGACCTGGGGCCTTCTGTATTGCTAGACCCATTGAGTCACATGCTGACCACAGCCAGACTGTTTGCTTTCTTTTCTTTCTTTTAAAAATTATTTTTATTTTACATGTGTGAGTGCATTGCCTGCATGTTTTTAAGTGCACCCATGTCATACAATGCCCACAAAGGTCAGAAGAGGGCATCAGATTCCCCTGGAACTGGAGTTAGGAACAATGAATTGTTAGCCACCATGTGAGTGCTGGGAATCAAACCCTGGTCCTCTGCAAGAGCAGCCAATGCTCTTGCTGAGCCATCTCTTCAGCCCCATTTCTTCTTTTCTTAACATGTGTCTGTGTATGTGCACATGGAAGCCAGAGGAGGATGCTGGGTGTGGTGCTCTATCACGATTCCTCTTATTCCCTTGAGACAGGGTCTCTTACTGAACTTGGAGCTAGGCTGGTGGCCAGCAAGCCTGGGCTGTCCTTTCCACCTCCCACAGCACTGGGGTTACAGGTGCACATGGCCATGCCCAGCTTTTTACGTGGCAGCTGGGATCTAAGTTCAGGTCCTTATGGTTACGTAGCAAGTGCTCTTACCTACTGCACCATCTTGCCATCCCTCAGACTGCTTTCTTATGAGCACAGCCCCCTTCTGTGATCTTTTCCCTTTTACCTCTCTTGGCATCTCAGAACACAGGAATCACAAAGTTACAAAACCCCGTCACACTGCCACAAGAACTCTTCATTTTTCCTTTTTTTGAGACAGAGTCTAGTTTGGCTGTGTACCCCTGAACTCTCAATCCTCCTGTCTCAGATTCCTGATTGCTGGGATATAGGCATGCGTCACCATGTGTGGCTTCATTTAGGAATTGAAAGATGGTTGTTTCTGGTCTGTCCATACCCTCCCAAGTGTGGGCTCCTTGTTCCTTAGGTGCCATCTACCTTAATTTATTTGAGACAGGGTCTCCATTAACTAGGAGCTCACTGATTCAGCTGGGCTACCTGGGCTGGCTGGCCACCTGGCCAGGGAGTACCAAGGATCCACCCATCTATCCCCTCCTCCCTGGTGGTGGGATTACAAGCATGTACCACCACATTGCTTTTTTTTTTTTTTTTTTTTTTACAGAGATTCAAACTCAGGTCCTCAGGCATATGGGGCAGGCCCTTTACCCACTAGCTATCTGCCCAGCCCCTTGGGCTTGATTTTTTTTTTTTTTTTAATGTGTATGAGTGTATTGTCTACATGTATGTGAGTGCACCCGTGTCATGCAATGCCACGGAGGTCAGAAGAGGGTGTCGGATTCCCCTGGAACTGGAGTTAAGGGTGGTTTTAGCTGTCATGTAGGTGCTGGGAATCGAACCCGGGTCCTTTGTAAGAGCAGTCAGTGCTCTTAACCGCTGAGCCATCTCTCCAGCCCCCTGGGCTTGATTCTTTAAGTCAGCAGGGGAGTAGGGAACTGGGTACCTGGCTCAGTGGGGCACTCAGAATCCCCCTGTCCAGAGCTGGGTCTTTCCATAGCTCTCCCAACACTTGCTTCCCCTAGACCTGTCCCGGAACCGGTTTCCCGAGGTGCCCGAGGCAGCGTGCCAACTTGTATCCCTGGAAGGCCTGAGCCTCTACCACAACTGCCTGAGATGCCTGAACCCAGCCTTGGGGAATCTCACAGCCCTCACCTACCTCAACCTCAGGTAGCAGGAGTTTGTCCTGTGGGCCTCAAAGACTAGTGCTTAGTGCCCTGAGTGCTCCTCTGGGTCCCCGAGAGCAGGGCAGTCAGTGATGGGATACCTTGGCTGGGGAGTGAGCCCACTGCCTTTGTCCCCTCCACAGCCGGAACCAACTGTCGTCGTTGCCACCCTACATCTGCCAGCTGCCCCTGCGAGTGCTCATTGTCAGCAACAACAAGCTGGGAGCCCTGCCTCCTGACATCAGCACCTTGGGAAGCCTGCGGCAGCTTGTGAGGAGAGGAGACGAGGACCAGGGACTTGGGGGTGGGGGGCGGAGCTGAGGAAAGGCATGGACTAAAAGCAGGTAGCCAGAGACAGATGACAGGGTGGTTTGTGACGGTCCTGGTCTTAGGGCTCCTTCTCTGATCCTAGGATGTGAGCAGCAATGAGCTGCAGTCCCTCCCTGTGGAGCTGTGTAACCTCCGTTCCCTGCGGGACCTTAATGTTCGGAGGAATCAGCTCAGCACCCTTCCTGATGGTAAGGAAAATGAAGAGGTGGAGAGGATGGTGGAGTGTGTGTGTGTGCGTGTGTGTGTGTGTGTGTGTGTGTGTGTGTGTGTGTGTGGGAGAGAGTCGTCAGCTCAGGCTGCTGTAACAAAGGTACCATAGACTGGGTGGCTTATAAACAACAGAAACTTATTTCTCACAGTTATAGACACTGTCCATGGAGATCAGGGTGCCAGTGTGGTCAGGTCTGGTGAGGACTATCTCTGGATTGCAGACTGTCACCTCATTGTGTCAACTTCTAGCAGAGAGTGCTCTCTGGGGTCTCTCTGAGCTGTCTTTTATAAGGACACTAATGCCCTTCTTCTGGGCTCCACCCTCATGACCTTCATTACCACCCACAGGCTCCACTTCTTAGCACCATCACTTGGAAGGTTATGATTTCAACATGGGAATTGGGGAGGTATACAAGCATTTAGTCTAAAATAATGCTTCCATTTCAGAGAGGTCACAGGCAGGAAATTTTTCAAGAAGAATCCTGCTTTAGTTGCTCAGGATTTCACAGTATTTAAAGCAAACAGCAAATTATTTTATTTGCTCTTGACCATGGCAACCCACTGAGGCTGGCAAGGCATGGATTCCTAGTTCTGTTTTATGAATATGGGAATAGACTCGGAAAGAGAGGAGGAGGCAAGTCTATAGAATCCCAAGGTTGGAAGGGACCGTTAAGGTCACCCAGCATCCCCAGCCCACCCCCTCAAGAGCTCTCAAACACTGTTGAGGTGAGGCTCCAAGTTGGGTAGAGACCTCATACTGGATCCCATGCAGCAGTTTTAATGAGCTAATTGTGACACGCCAACATTTGATAGCCTCTGCTAGGAAGCAAGCACACCTTCTTGTGTTCAGCCAGCATTGTTCTGGTGTGTGTGCTTCCTGTGTTTCAGCTAGGGGCCAGATAGATGTGACCAAGGTCTCAGGCCAACTCTCAAGGGGTCAACTGGCTTAGCAGGGAGAGACAGCTATTCATAGAGAACTGCTAACACAGGATGCTTAAGAACCCAGGGAGTGAGGGGAGGCAGAGCTCCCTTTGGGGAACCTGGGCAAAGACTTCACCCAGAAGCTCAGGTACAACCCCAGCTGACCTTGGAAGGAGACTTCTGTATCCTTCCCCAGGCAAGAATCATGTGCAAAGCATGGAGGCAGAAGGGAGTGTGGTCCAGTGTAGATGCAATTAGAAAGACAAGCCAGAGTGGGGCAGAAAAGGCCTGTGCCATGACTTAGGGTGTGAACTTGGTTTACTTTATATGTGTGTGTATATGTGTGTCGGTGTGTATATATGTACACCGTTTGAGTACAGTACCTGCAGAGGGCAGAAGAAGGGGTTGGATACCCTGGAACTGGAATTACAGAGGTTTTGAAGTACCCCATGTAGGTACTGGGAACTGAATTCCAGTCTTCTGCAAGAGCAGAAGGTGCTCTTTTTATTTTATTTTTATTTTATGTGTATGAGTGTTTTGCCTATATGTATGTAAGTGCGCCCATGTCATGCAGTGCCTGTGGAGGTCAGAAGAGGGTGTCGGATTCTTTGGAACTGGAGTTATGGACAGTTGTTAGCCACCATATGGTGGGTTCTGGGAACCAAACCCAGGTCCTCTGGAAGAGCAGCCAGTTCTCTTAATGCTGAGCCATTTCTCCATCCCTGTGAACTTGGTTTTGAAGGACAAGAGCAGTGGTCATCCATTTTCTCTGCCTCCTTCCACACCTTCTGCACTTCTTCCTTCTAAGTCATCTAGATGTCTTAATTTTCTGTTACTGTTACAAAATACCTGAAACCAAAGAATTTTGGTGTTTTGAGAGAGGGTCTCATGTAGCCCAGGCTGGCTTCCAGCTCACTGTACATCCAAGGATGGCCTTGAATTCCTGATCCTCCTGAGTGCTGTGATTCCAGTTGTGTGCCCCCATGCCTAATTTGTGCAGTGCTGGGGACCAAACTTAGAGCTTCATGCATTCTATGTTTGCGTGCTACCAACTGAGCTATATACCCAGCACTGCTTTTTCTGTTTATTTTATTTTATTGTCTGCATGTATATAAGCACACCATGTGTGTAGAAGCCAGAAGAGGGCATTGCATCCTTTGGAACTGAAGTTAAGGATGGTTGTTAGCTGCCATGTGGGTGCTGGGAACTGAACCCTGGTCCTCTGGAAGAACAGCAAGTGCTCTTAACCACTGAGCAATTTCTCTAACCCCTTTGTGTGTTTTTGAGACAGGGTTTCACTTTGTATCCCAGGCTGGCCTTGAACTCTTGGTGCTCCTCCCATGTCAACTGACATTATAGATGTGAGCTAGCACTTAAGGCTTGAAGCTTACATTTATTTATTTATTTGAGTATGTGTATGACCATGCCCATGTCTGTGTGCATATACCATGTACTTGTGGAAGTCAGAGCTATCTTTTGGGAGCTGATTCTCTCCTTCCACCATTTGGGTCCTAAGGATTGTACTCAGGTTGTCAGGCTTAGCAGCAAGCCCCTTTACCCATCTTACTAGCCCTGAAGTAATTTTTAAAGATTAGAAGTTTCTCAGCTGGGCTTGGTGGCACTCACCTTTAATCCCAACACTTGGGAGGCAGAGGCAGGTAGATCTCTGTGAGTTGGAGGTCAGCCTGGTCTACATAGTGAGTTCCAGGTCAGCTGGGGCTACATGGAGACCCTGTCTCAAAAAGAAAGAAAGAGGGAGGGAGGGAAGGAGGAAGGAAAAGTAAGTTTCTTTGGCTTGCTGGGCATGGTGGTGCATACCTTTAGTCCCAGCACTCCAGAGACAGAGGCAGGCGGATCTCTGTGAGTTCAAGGCTAGCCTGGTCTACATAGCAAGTTCCAGGCCAGCTGGGGTACAGGGAGACCCCGTCTCAAAAAAAAAAAAAAAGGAAGTTTCTTTAGCTCATGGGTCTGATGTGGGGAAGTCCCAAACATCTTGGGGGAGGGGGGCTGGTGAGGGCCTCCTGCTATATAAGAATACTCAGGGATTCACATGGCAACAGAGCTGGAGTGCAGAGAGAAGGCTTTCTTTAGGACAAAGCCACTCTCCAAGTGGCCCTTTAATCCCTTAATCCAGCTGTGGATCAGCTCATTCATGGGGTAGAGCCCATGACCCAGCTACCTCCTACAGATCTCAACTCCAAATATGTGGATTTGGTGATTGAATTTCTAACACTTGAAATTCAGGGAGGTTCAAACCATAACAGTAAGGGTACAAATAAGGGGAGCTTCCCCTGGGCCATGAGAGAGCAAAGCACAGAGCCCCACAGGTACAGGGAGTCTGAATTCTGAGAACCTGAGGTGTCTGAGAGAGTGAGTCATAAAGGAAGGAAAGCTCAAAAGACATAAGACTAGAAAATAGACTTATTTATTTATTGTAGCTTTTTGAGCTGGTCTCATGTAGCCCAAGCTGGCCTTGAATTCACTATGTAGCTGAGGCTCGCATTGAACTTGGGCAGGCATAGGACTACCTAACCTCAGCATCCCTGGCTATGTGGCATGGGAGTGTCACGATTGGTTTGTGTCTTTGCTCTTGCTAGAGAATGAAGGATAGATAGGTTGCAATGTGGAGGGACAGGGGAGGAGGGATGTGCAGGGTTGGGCAGGAGCTGAAGTCCAGAGAGGGGTCAGAAATGAGCAGAAGGAGCAGGAGGGTGTGCCTGAGAAATGAGTTAAGCCAGCCAGAGTCCGGGCCTGTAATAGAGCCAGGGGTGACTGACTGCGAGAGCTGAGGAAGAGGAAGGGAGCTCAAGGCCCCAGGCCTGGGCTTCTCCTGACTCTCCCCTCACCCACCCCCAGAATTGGGGGACCTTCCTCTGGTCCGCCTGGATTTCTCCTGTAACCGTGTCTCCCGCATCCCGGTCTCCTTCTGCCGCCTCAGGCACCTGCAGGTCATTCTGCTGGACAGCAACCCCCTGCAGAGCCCACCTGCCCAGGTGAGGTGTGGGTCCCGTGGACCTTGGGTAGGAGAATGCAGTTAGGCAGGAGCATGGGGGCCCTGTGGCAGGGTCTAGAGAGCTGCCTCATTCTCCTGCGTGTGCCTCTCACACAGATCTGCCTGAAAGGGAAACTTCACATCTTCAAGTACTTATCAACTGAGGCTGGGCGACGTGGACCTGCCCTGGGGGACCTGGCCCCTTCCCGCCCCCCAAGTTTTAGCCCCTGGTAAGGTGCAATCCCTTCTGATGACCAAGACCCCCCTGGATTCCAGTGGGCGAGTTGGGTGCTACCAGCCTGGGGCTGACCTGGTCTCCTTGGTTGTTTCAGCCCCGCTGAAGATTTATTTCCAGGACGTCGATACAATGGTGGTCTGGACTCAGGCTTCCACAGTGTTGACAGTGGTAGCAAGCGGTGGTCTGGAAATGAGGTAAGACCCTCCTTTCTAAGAACATTTGGGGATGTTGTCACTGGGAGGGAACTGAGGTATTGGGGATGCTGTGGATGTTGTCACTGAGTGGGAACTGATACTAGGGACCCTGGGCCTTCTACCTCTGCATCTCAGTAACAGGTTGTGCCTGGGCTCCTCCCCACTACTCCTGAGAGGCTGGCTCTCCACCAGACACTAGCCGCAGACCCTGCAGGCCCTGAGTCTCTGTGGGCCCAGCCTTGCAGAGAGCCTATCTCCCATCCCTGCCTCTTTGCCTTACAGTCCACAGATGAGTTTTCAGAGCTGTCATTCCGGATTTCAGAGCTGGCCCGGGAGCCTCGGGGGCCCAGAGAACGGAGAGAGGATGGTTCTGGTGAGCAGAGGCATCTACCCAGGAAGGAGAGGGGTGAGTTTGGGCCTGAAGGTCCCCTCCTGCTTCCTCACTGACATGCCCTGGCCTTGCAGGTGATGGAGACCTGGAACAGATTGACTTCATCGACAGCCATGTCCCTGGGGAGGACGAGGAGCGAGGTCCTGCTGAGGTAAGGACCCAGCCACGTCCCTTGTCTGGGTGAAGGGGTTCTGGAAGTGGGGAGATAGTGCACATGGAGGACCAGGCCTTTTCTCAGCCTCTGCTGTTCTCTTCTCAGGAGCAGCTGCCTCCTGATTTAAACCTTGTAGCAGGGGATGCGGAAAAGGCACTGAGCAGCAGGTATCCCCACCCCGAGTATCCTGCACAGCCCACACCTCTGCCCTGTACAGCCTGGGAACCTCTCCTTACCCTGACAAGGGTCTGTCTCTCTTGTCCCTTCCTCTGTTAGGCGGGAGGAGCCGGCAGGGGAGGAGAGGCGGCGCCCAGATACCTTGCAGTTGTGGCAGGAGCGGGAGCGACGGCAGCAGCAGCAGAGTGCGCTGTGGGGAGCCCCCAAGAAGGACAGGTCAGGGCCCAGGGCCAGGACTGCTGCTGGACAGTGGGTAGATGCAATACCTCCCAGACTTCTGTTCTCAATCTTTGGCCTGCCCCAGCTGACTCCTCTCCTTATTCTTCCAGTGTCCTGAAGCTGGGGATCAGGGCTGCTGGGACAGGTGCTGCCACCTCGTCGACTCAGGCTGCCTGCAAGTAGGTTTCCTCTTTGAGCTCTGTCCCCTCCCGCCTTTCTTGCGGCCTCTTCTGACTCCCTTCTGTCTCCTCAGTGGCCCACCCAAGTTCATTACCACCCAACTGGGAGCTTCAGGGGGACAGGGAGCTCCTACACCTGCCTCCACCTCCCAGGAGCCCCTTCCTGTGTCTGGACCAGGTAGGACGGGGAGTTTAGAAGGTGGCTGGGGCTGCTGGGATCTAGAGGCCTGAGGGAGGAGTGGGATGCTGAGGGCCCATCTCTCACCTGCCCCTGGCTCTCCTCCCAGCGACAGCTCCTGCTCCCCGGCCGCTGGGCTCCATTCAGAGACCAAACAGCTTCCTCTTCCGTTCCTCTTCCCAGAGTGGCTCAGGTGAGTGTCCTCACGCAGCACTAACCTGAGACCTCGTGTCTCTTGGGGCTTCTGCCTCTCAGGCTGTTGGCCCTTTGTGGAAAATCCCACAGGCAGGAGGAGATGGTATGAGGACCAGACTGGGAGCTAGCTCCAAAGTTGATCTGTGAAGTGAAGCCAGCCCGTCTCCTCTTTTCCCTAGGCCCTTCCTCCCCAGACTCTGTCTTGAGACCTCGGCTATCTCCACAGATTCCAGACGAGAAGGAGTTAGTGTCCCATCTGCGCCAGGTAAGATGGGCAGGAGCCTGGCATAGCATGGTGCCTCCTCCCACTGCTTCAGGGCCCATGCCTCCCTCAATCCTGGAACCTCCACTGAGGGAGGGAAGGGGCAGAGCAAGTTCCCTGCTTGACCCTACACTCTCCCTCCTCTGCTCCCAGGTCCTTGAGTCACGGCTGCAGCAGCCTCTGCCAGATGACCTGGCTGAAGCTCTTGCCAACGGGGTCATCCTCTGCCAGCTGGCTAACCAGCTGCAGCCCCGCTCGGTACCCTTCATTCACGTGCCCTCTCCTGCTGTGGTGAGCGGGGGGTGGGGGTGGCGTGGGGGGGGGCTGTGATGATGGGACTGGAACTCTGTGGCCTCTCCTTACCAAACTTTTCCTTTCCTCCCTGCCTTTAGCCAAAGCTCAGTGCCCTTAAGTCTCGGAAGAATGTGGAGAGTTTCTTAGAAGCTTGTCGAAAAATGGGGGTGCCTGAGGTATGGGGACTGCTCTCTGCTCTAGAGGGTGGTGGTGTCCTGGGCTCAGCTGAGTTCTCTGCATGGGGTGGGGTTCCATCCGCAGGGGTGTCCTGTCCTGCTCTCATACGTCTCCCCGTCCTGCATGTCTGCATGCTGGTGTGGCTCTGGACCTGGCATGTGAGGGCAGGGGTGGGCAGGACTGTGGCTGCTGCTCTTGACGTATGTCCTTTGTCCTTGTCATCTGTCCTACCCTCCATTCCCAGGCCGACCTGTGCTCGCCCTCGGATCTCCTCCGGGGCACTGCCCAGGGGCTTCGGACCACGCTGGAGGCCGTGACCTGGGTGGGGGGCAAGGCCCCTCCTCCTGAGCAGCCCTCGGGTCTGGGTGGCTTCGTCCTCTTCTACTCGATCTCCATGCTGCTGTTGTATGCCCTCTATACTTGGCTTCTGGGCTCCTAGGACCAGCTCTGCCCCTCCCCTCCCACTTCTATTTATAAGACCTGCTCAACCCTGTCCCCACAGCTGGTGCCTTCAGCCCCTACCAAAGACATTAGTGTCCCCCTCACAAACACTGACCTCAAAGGCCCCACTCTATAGCACCCACAGACCTTGTCCTGCCACTTGCCCCCTCCGGAGCCCTCACCTGCCATTGCTGATGGTGCCTTCATGTCCTCTCCCCAGGCCCTCTATCCCCAGAGAGGTGGCAGGAGCTTGGCTCTTTCCCTCCTTCTCCCTGCCCCCTACTGGCTGCTATGGGGGGGTCTAAATTATCTCTATTTTGTAGAGAGAACTCTATATTTGTAGGGACTGTGGGGCCCAAAGTGGGTCCCCTGCTCTGTGTATAAACTGTACAGACTGTTGCCTCTGTGTTATTTGTGTGAGCTGCTGCAGCCATGCCGAGTCCTGGCTGGCTCCGTGTGTCAACCAGCCTGCGCCAGCTTTTCCCTCTGAAATGATAGGTCCCTTTGCCCCAGCCTTGGCCCTGTGTGACCGCCTTCCTGTTACTTCTGGCAGCTTCCATGTGTCGTTTGTCCACAAGCGTCCGGCAGGGTCTACCAGGAGCCCGGGCCCCTTCACATTAGCCTTGCTTGGGACCACCAGGGGAACTTAACCTGGGCCCCTCCCCCAGGAGTCCCTGTGCCTGCCCCACCACATCCTGGAAGAGGAGGGGGCCCCCGGAAGGGGACTCCCCCACATCGCTGCTGTCCTTCAAGCGCTGCTGGACCGGCCTTAGGGGTGGAGGTCGGGCTCGGCGCAGCCGCTGCAGGACGGCGCCCAGAAGCAGAAGACCCCCGGCTCTGCCCACTACCAAGGACTGGGTGGCAGTGCCCTGGGTGCGCTGGCCTGGGCAGCCCTCGTACTCGGGCTGCTTCGGTGGCAGGCGGGGTGGAGACCCTGTGTGAATGTGTGAGCACAATAAAGAAGGCCGTAGGCCGGCCCCAGGTGTGTGCGCGCCCTGGCTTCTGTGGGTGCCGCGGTGGGCTGCGCCTGGGGTGGGCTGCGCTTGGGCTTGGCGCCAAGGGGACTCGCGGCTCTGCCGCCAGGGGGAGCCTGAGAGCCTGGCGGGAGCGCGCCACGTGGCGGGATACGCTCAGCTCAGCGCTGGCGTTGTGCGACGCCTCAGAGGTAGGCCAGGCCGGGTTCCATGCCACGGGCGCGCAGACGGCCCTGCCCTAAGCCTGTCCGGACACCGATGTTGCCCTGGCCTGGGCAGCAGGGCGCGGGCTCGGGGGGCAGTGACCAGGGGGAGCCCTGGAAGTCGGGAGAGGACATGGCGGGAGAGCCGAGAAGCCCTCTTCAGGACAGGTGAGGGCGCAGGGCGGCGCGACATCCGAACCTTCTCCCGAGTGGCTTCCACCGCGTTGGCGCTGGGGACCGGGCACCCGTAGCCTGGATGCAGCGGGGTGGGGGTGTCAGGGGAGGCCTGTGGAGCATCTCGTTCCCCCACAGCCCACAGCCCCAGGTCCTCAGCCCATCTGGGATCCAGCGAAAGCAGCTGCTGCTGCCCAGACCACCGGCGACCGAGCAGGCCCTGGAAAGCGCAGGTAGGCGGAAAGCAGAGGTGGGCGCGGGCCTGAGGCCTCCCCAGAGAAGGCCGTCCTGACCTCAGTTGTCCCCTCAGGGCCTCTCCCACCCAGGATGGCCTGGGAGGTCATCCCCTCCAGGAGGCCCCCGTCGCCATCCTGGGACCCCAGCTACCAGGCCCACGCAAGACCTCCGCTGCTGGTGAGTTGGAGGCCCATGGCCCTGTTGGGCGGTGGGGGGGTGATGGAGGTATGGGGAGAAGGATGCTGCTCTATGTGACTTCCTGTTCTCTGCAGGGGGCCAGCTGTGGGGCAGGGGCTTCCTTCTCTGGACGGACACTGTATCATCCTACCTGGCCCATGTATGACACCTGGGGCAGGAGCCCCACCTCAGGGCAGCCCAGTGAGGAGCAGGCACGTGGGGATGCAGGTATTCCTCCTAGGCCCCCCAGCTCAACTGTGATGTTACTGCGGGACCTGCAAGGTGGGCTGGGGTGGGAGCCCAAGGCTGCTCTGCTAGAAGGCTGTCCAACTCAGGGCTCCCTGTGATGTGCTACCAAGATGTCTTCCTCTTGGACTCTCTGATGCACTGTGGACAGCGTGTTCCCCTGTACCTGTCTAAGCCCCCTCAGCAGGTGAGAATGATCCTCCCTCCTTCCTCCTCCTTCCTTCCCCCCTCCCATGCCAGGCCTGGGAGGATGCATTTCCCTTCCTCTCTTGTCAGACAAAGGGCTCTCTGAAGCTGCTGCTCCCGCCCCCTGTCATGTCCTCTTCTGTGTACCCCTCTACATCCCAGGCCTTCTCCTCCACCTGGCTCACTGAGGCAGAGATGATCGCTCTCACCGGTCTGCTGCAGATGAGCCAAGGGGCACCAGGACCCAGTTCCTTGGCAGCCCCTCCAACCTCCACCAGCTTCCCAGACCCTGTCTCTGACCACCCAGGCCCACGTGGTGGCCAGAGCTGTTCAGGAGGCACTGACCCCAGTCCTCCAGATACCCACTGTCCATAGCCCCTTGTAGACAGAATGCACTGTCCTCTCCCCCAGGCTGTTTGTTGACAATAAATCAGAGTTGGATTGCAAAACAGGCTCCCTATGACAGGTGATACTGTGGGCATGAAGCAGGTTGGGTCTCTCTCTACTACTGGACTCACTGTCCTCCCTCAAGTCTCCTTACTCATTGGTCACCCCCAATGCCTCAGGGTTGGGGATCCATTGAACTAAGACAGTCAGGAAATCCAGCACCTTTAATGGGTGGGTCAGGGTACAGGGCTGGGCTCTAGGAACTTAGCTCTGCCTGGCCTGGGAGAAAGGAGGGCTGGGTTAGCCTGGCTGGCATCAGAGAAAGCTGACTCAGGAGAGACCCTGTTACTTTGGGGGATACTGACATGATCCCTGGTGCTCCTCCATCCCTTTTGTGCTGAGGCTCCAGGATTTCAGTGCTGGCTGGAAAGGGTGGGGTAGGGGAGCTCTTTGGCTCAGGAGACACACAAAGACATCCAGCTGCCAACCTGCACGGGGACAGTGCTATCCAAATGGGTATCTTCATACATGGCATGACTACAGCCGACTTGAGACCGCTGCTTTAGGAGCTCTGCAGAGAAACAAGATCAGGGTTTTACCTGAGAACAAAGGCCCAGAACTTTGTAGGGGTTTTGTTTGGGTTCTTTTTGGGAGGGGTGGGCCTAGAAAGGTTCTAGAACTTTCTTTTTTAGGGGAAGGGGTTGACAGGTCTCCCTGTAACCCCAGCTGGCTTTGATCTCCCAGAGATCTGCCTGCCTCTGCCTCCAAGTACTGGGATTAAAGACATGGACCACCATGTCCCACTTCGAGAACTTTCTTAAAAGAATTCAACAAAGCCAGGCATGGTGGTGCATGCCTTTAATCACAGCACTTGGGAGGCAGAGGTGGGTAGATCTCTGTGAGTTCAAGGCCAGCCTGGTCTACATAGTTCCATGCCAACTTAGGCTACATAGTGAGATGGTCATCTCAAACAAAACAAAAAGTTCCAGCTTCGTGGAGGAACTTCTTTCTGAGCGTTTCTTGGGTTCCAGAGCTGGGAGGGACAGACACAGAACAAGGGACAGCATAGCAGCTCTCCAAGGGACATGGTGGCCTTAGAGCTCCTTGCTGTGGAGTGAGGGAAGGGAGAGCTAGGAGGCCCAGCCAGGGAGGCGAGTCCCTACCCAGTATCTGGGTGTCCTCACCTGAACAACTCTGGAAGGTTCTAGAACTTGATGCTGGCATAGGTATGTGGACCATCCCTGGGGGCCATGCCACACACCTCCAGAGGAGGAACTAGGTCCAGGTCCACGTAGTTGAGGCAGCTGTCTGGAGGCTCCCGCCTGGCAGTACCTATTCCTACATAGTTTGGGATGTAATCATAGTCCCCAGCTAGGTCTGCCAGCTTCGGAGAGCAGGGCTGAGACTCCATAGGTCCCCAGCTGTCCCCCATGCTGCAGTAGATGTCCCCAAACTCGGGTTCAGGCTCCCTGGCCTTGAACTTGGAGGGTAAGGGCCTTGGTGAAAATCTGTTCATGGGCATGTACTCTGTGCCCTCAGGGTCCTCCAGTGGCTCAACAGAAGCCACCCTGGCAGGGATGGGAGGAGGTTCTGGGGGTGCCATCATCATGTAGTCACTCATCTCTCCACCCCCCATGTGCACATAGTCGGCCCTGGCTCCCATGGAGATATAGCCCCTGCCCTGCTCCAACCCCTTGGGGTACTGGGGTGCTGCCCCCAGCCGTTCCAGGGTCTTGAGGTAGTCTTGCTCTGCTCTCTGCTCTCTGATTCTTATTTGTGCTGCGGAAGCAGGGGTTTCATAAGGTGTGGGGACAGGGGGTGTAGAGGTTGTCTTTGGGGGGTCTCGGGTCAGCAGCTCAGCCTTGCCACTGGTTGCATTCCTCCCGAGTCTCTTCATAGCAGCCAGGACGGTCTCGTGAATGCTTTGTGCCACCACCGGATCAGGCGCCTGCAGCCACAGCTCCCCGGGACCGGTGGGCGCCGAACGCCCGAGCTCCAGGAAGAAGAAAGAGTCTGCGTGGCCGCAGCGACGCACGCTGAGCAAGGACAGGCGCAGGGCGGGTGACGGTGGCGATGCCCGGCTGTCTCGGGACCCTTTGCTCCCAGGCTTGCGCAGGAGGCTCAGGGTTCCAGAGCCCAAGCACAGGCGGTAGCCACCGCTGCTCAGGCCTCGTACTCGCCCCAGCCCCTTGGGCCGCAGTGTCACCGGCCAGACGTCTTGGAACGGAGCGAGGATCCAAGACTCGGGGTCCACTTGGGAGCAGGGACCTGGAGAGAGAATGGTCAGGTCACGGGGGGCTTTGGGGTAGTGTCACCGTTCCCCCAAGAACCCAAGACGTGTGTAAGTGGAATGTGTGAGCTTTGGGTGACCCGGGGGAACCTTTCTGGATACACTGAGTGGGCGACCCCCTCTTGCCCTCCTCGTCTCCCGGGGCTCAAGCCTTACCCAAAGCTGCTGCAGCAGTTGCCGCAGCGGCGGCGGCTGCAGCGCGCACTTCGAGCAGGGCGCTGTACCAGGCCTGCTGCTCCGCCTCGTTGGCCGCCGCCACGCCCAGGCTGCTGTCGCTGGTGTAGACGATGATCAGGTGGCGCTGGCGGGCATCCGCGCGCTTGCTGATGGTACAGGCACCTTCCAGGCTCACGCTGCGCCGGGGTCGCGGAGGGCGGCAGCCGCCGGCCAGAAACTTCTTCTGGCTCTCGTAGCACTCCAGGCGCGGAGGGTCGGCGCGAAGCACGAAAAAGCGTCGGCGCTGGGACTTCTGTTTCCGCAGGTGGCCGCAGAGCCGCACGTCGGGCGGGCAGGGCCAGGGAAACGGAGGGCCAAGAGACATATAGGTGGGCTCGGACGCCGGGGAGGCCGTGGGGTCAGAGCCTGCGGGCTTCATCTCCAAGGATGGGTCCGATTTGGATGGATCTGATCCCCTGAGCCAGGAGGGAAAAGCCACCACGGACCTGGGACGCTGAGATCCCTCTAGCTGACCAGCATCTCTTCTGCACGCTGTCTCCTAACTTGAAGTTCGGAGCAAGACGTCTCTGCACAAGCCTGGTGTCCTAGTGGCCCTATGACACCAGGGCTCTTAGGTCTAAGGGAAGTTGACCCAGTCAGGTCGCCGGCCGGTCGGAATCCCCACCCCTTCCTTCAAAGTTAACCCTAGCACGCCCAGGGCAAGAGTTTTGAGTTTGGGATGTGTAGTTCAGGCGACCTGCACCCCTGGGACCGAGCTTTAGCAGGGGCGGGGAGTGTGTGTGGGCGTCTCCACCAATCAGCTGACTGGTTGTGGGGGTGGAGGAGTACCGCGCCAGGGGCAGCCTGGGGCAAGCCATGACCCTGCAGAGAAGCTGTGTTTGGCAGTGATGGCACTAGAGTTTAGAAGGGCGGCCAAGCGGGCCATTCTGACAGAGGGCCACTGCACTAGGTCTCTTGGCGTAGGTCCTGAGTGGCCCATTCTTTCCCACCCAGGGATTTTTTTATTTTTTGGTCTTTTTTGGGGGGGGGGTCGTCTCCCTGTAGCCCCAGCTGACCTGGAACTCACTATGTAGACCAGGCTGGCCTCAAACTCACAGAGATCCGCCTGCCTCTGCCTCCCAAGTGCTGGGATTAAAGGCGTATGCCACCATGCCCGCCAGGAATTTTTTTTGTTTTAAAGATGATCTCCCTGTAGCCCTGGAACTCGCTGTGTAGACTAGGCTGGCCTGGATCTCACAGAGTTCTGCCTGCCTCTGCCTCCAGAGTGCTGGGATTAAAGGTAAAGGCATGTACCACGAAGCCAGGCCCCAGGGATGGTTTTGTGCTTTTGTGTTAACCTGGGACCCATGACCAGATTAGTGAGTGGAAGCCTTAGCTGTAGTTTTTCAGTGGGTTTGGGGTGATGGATGTCCCTGTTATGGAAACTAAATAGATTGGTCTTTTGGTCACAAGCCACACCCACCAGAATCCCACCTAGTCAACAGAAGAATGTGTGAAAAAAGAGGTCATCTCTCAGGGACACTTTGACAAATATGCCAATATGCCAAGATGCCCACCTGAACCTGGTTGGTGGCTGAGATTGTCTGATGGAAGTTCCCTTTGCATTCCGAGAGGGTTGGATGGGGCTAGAGATTGGACTGTGTGGGTGGGTGTGCATGTGTGTGTGCACATGGACTCATGCACATGTGAGCACACATGCTTGTGGAGGCCAGAGGACAACCACCTCGGGTGTTTTCCCTCAGGAGCCATTTATCTTGTTTTTTGAGACAGGGTTTCTCACTAGCCTGGACCTTGTCAGGTAGACTAGGCTAGCTAGCCAGGAAGCAGGCATTTCCCCTGACTCCTCCACCTCCCCTGCACAAGAGCATGCCACCACGCCTGGCTTTTAAAATATTTATTGTGTGTGCATATGTGTAGGTCAGAGGACAACTCTCAGGAGTTGGTTCTCACCTTCCACCCTATTGAGGCAGGGTCTCCTGTTTTTGATGCTAATGTGCTTTGTACTCCAGGCAAGTTGGCCAGCAAGATTCCAGGCAATTTTCCTGTCTCTGTCTCTGATCTCACTGTAGGACTGCTGGGATTACAGATGTACACTACTGCATCCTGCTTTTTACATGGGTTCTGAGGATCAAACTCAGGTCATCAGGCTTGCATGGCAAGCGTTTTTACCTACTGAGTCCTCTCCCTGGTTCCAACACCTGGCTTTTGTACATGGGCTCTGGTGATGAAACTCAGGTCATTTCTTTTCTTTTTTAAAATATTTTATTTATTTTTATTTTATGTGTATGAGTGTATTGCCTGCATGTATGTGAGTGCACCCGTGTCATGTAATGCCTTGGAGGTCAGAAGAGGGCTTCAGATTCCCCTGGAACTGGAGTTAAGGATGGTTTGTAGCTACCACGTGGGTGCTGGGAATCGAACCTGGGT
>NW_008337205.1:2143681-2154910 GCF_000622305.1 Nannospalax galili
ATGTCTGCATATGTGTAAGTGCACCTGTGTCATGCAATGCCTGCTGAGGTCAGAAAAGGGTGTCAGATTCCCCTGGAAATGGAGTTATGGACAGTTGTTAGCTGCCATGTGGGTGCTGGGATTCAAACCCAGGTCTTCCGCAAGAATAGCCAATGTTTGTAACTGCTGAGCCATCTCTCCAGCCCCAGGTCCTCATTCTTAAAGGTGTGCTGCTTAGTTTTTGTCAACTTGACACAAACTAGATTCACCTGGGAAGAAAGAGCCTCAATTGAGGAATTTCCTCCTTCAGACTGGCCTGTGACCATGTCTGTAGGGCATTTTCTTGATTGTTAATTGATGTAGGAAGGCCCAGGTCACTGTGGGTGGTCTCATCCCTAGGCAGGTGGGCCCAGGCTGTCTAAGAAAGGTAGCTGAGCAAGCCAGGGGGAGCAAGCCAGTAAGCAGTGTTCCTCCATGGTCCAGTTCCTGCTCGTTCCTACCTCCAGGTTCTTGCTTTGAGGTCCTGCCCTGCCTTGCTCTATGATGGACTATAAGCTACAAGATGAAATATACCCTTTCCTCCCCAAGTTGCTTTTGGTCACGGAGTTTATCACAACAGAAAGCAAACTAGAACACAAGCAAAGCACTTTAACTGATCAAATGGCTTCCCCAGCCCTTTGGACACTGTTTTCCATACTAGGACTCTGGTAAAGATGGAAGGGGTGAGGTTAGTCCAAGGGCAGCCTGAGCAGAAGCCCAAGACTCATTTGTGGAGTATTGGAGAAATCACTTGCAGTGGGCATATTAAACACTTGTTCAAAAGACATGTTGATAGCAGATACCCAGAGTGAACCTGCCTCAGGTGCGTCTGTCAGCCAGAGCATTACCCAGGGCTGAGAGACATGCTCCAAATTCAGTTGGTAGGGCTGGGGAGATGGCTCAGTGGATGAAGCCCCATCATACAAGCCTTAGGACTGGAGCTGGGATCCATGGACCGCACATAAAATTGGATATGGTGCATATCTGTAATCCTAGGGATCCTGTGATGAGATAGGAGGTTGAGACAGAATCCTTGAAAGCTCACAGGCCAGATAGCCTGGTGAATGCAGTGGTGAACAGCAAAAGACACTGTAAGTAGAAAGGGAGGACATCTGAGTTCTCTGACCTCTACATACATGCTGTGATATAGCAAACACATACTCATATATATGCACACACACGTATCACACATATTTTTTTTAAAAGCCAGATGTGGTGGCATATGCCTTTAATCCCAGCATTCAAGAGGCATAGATAGGTGAATATAAGTTCAAGGCCAGCCTGGTCCACAAGTGAATTCCAGTTCTAGCCAGGGCTGCACAGCAAGACCCTCTCTCAAAACAAACTCACAAAACCTGAAACTCAGTGGCTGTAGTGGTGGCACCAGAGATGAGTAGGTGCTGAAGAAGAGCAGGTAGCCCAAATAGGACTACATTCATGGCCACAGGCCCCATGGTGGCCACCAAGCTTCATGTGGACATGGTGACAAAAGATATGTACACATCTTCCCCTTCCCACTCCTCCTGCCATCTTGGAGAGCACTGTGTGCAGGTCCCAAGTCTCTGTTTTGCTCCTAGCTGGGGAGCCCTGTTTACCCCAGGATTTGAAGCTATCCAGGGTTGGTCTTTGAATCTCCTTCCTTCCTCCCTCCGCCTTATCTTGCAACATCTGTCCTTGTGAAATCATAGTTTCTGTCACACAGACTGCTCCAAACATTCTGTGTCACTCAGCCCTGAAGTCCTGGGTAAAAGATACAGCAGGAAATAACAACTACCCAAGTGCCTGGGGTGTGGACCAGCAAGAGTTGAGGGTAGTAACCAGTGCCTGCTGGGTACCAGGAAAAGCCTGGCCTACCTCAGTTGTCATAGCAATAACTCTGCTCTTGGCACAATTCAGACAAGATTATAGTTTGCAACCCTGGTAACTGAATTGCTCTCTGGGTACAGGACGTGGCAGAATCTGGGCTTTGTTGCGTGTCCCTCCCAGCCTGGGGGATCTGCCAGGTTGAGGACACACCATATTCCACATCGCTATGGAAGATCTTGTTGCCAGGGGCAGGTACCCACTGGGTATTTTGTAGATGGTCCCTTTGATGATTTAGTCTTGTGTGGAGGGCATGTGAGGACTGAGCCAAGTAGTTAGCCCCCTCTGTCATCCCACCCAGGGGCTTTTCTGTGAAAACTGTGGGGGCTCAGCTCCTGCTTTACCACCCACAGAGGCTGGCCACATGATTGACAATTGGATCTGAGGGCTCATTTGCATAGTATGCCTAGACCACTGACCTGACCTGTGTTATGGAAGGACCTTGCTAGAAGTGAGCCAGGTACCTCACCCATCTTGTGAATGTTACGTGTATACTATCTAGGTTTGCAGTCATCAGGCAAGGCCATGAAAATAGGAAAACAAGTCTAGACATTTCTACGTTTTCTGCAGACTGGGGATGTTTCCATTCTTTTTGCCACTGAGCTGGAGAGAAGAGGCTGGATGGAGGGTGCTGGGCCCCCCTTACCAAGGATGGTGACTCCAGTCCCAGGCTCAGCCCATGGCCAGGGAATGCCTGACTTTTCTGTCCTGGGCTTTGAGATTGACTCAGGGCAGATTCTCAGCATGGTCATCCAGCCCTGGCCAGTAAACTGGCTAAGGTCCATGTCAGACAGAGGGACAGGAGGGGAAGGCTGCTAGAAGGTTGAGGGCTCAGGCTGTAAGTCTCTAGGAGACAGTGTGACTGACACACAGGATGAAAGGGCCTCAGCTCAGGGCGCTTTAAAGCTAAGTGATCTGGAGTTAAGAGTGAGGGAAAACAGCTCTGGACTTCAGCTGCCCTCACTCCTGACTCCAAGCATGAAAGAATATAGAAAAAACAGGGATGGGCTGGGATGTAGCTCCATTGGTAGAGTGCTTGCCTAGCATGCATGAAGCCCTGAGTTTGATCCCCAGCCCCACATAAAACTGGGTGTGGTGGCACATGCCTGAAATCCCAGCACTCCCGAGGTAGAGGCTGGAGGATCGAAAGTTCAAGGTCATTGCTTAGCTATACAGCAAGTTTGAGGCCAGTCCTCTCTAGGAAAAAAAAAAAAAAAAAAGGTGGTGCATGCCTTTGGTCCCAGCAAAGAGGCAGAGGCAGGAGGATCACAGGCCAGCATGGTCAACATAGTGAGATCCTATCTAAACAAAAAACAGAGTGGGACGAGGTGGGACTGGCATGGTCGCAGTTTCAGGCCAGCTGAGGCTATAGGAGACTCTGCTCCAAAAAAAAAGAAAAAGGGAAAAAAAAAATCCAGGCATGGTGGTAAGAACCTTTGATCCCAGCACTTGGAAGGCAGACAGGCAAATCCTTCTGAGTGCAAGTTATTTAGGGCTACACAGTGAGATCCTGTCTAAAAAAAACACAAAAAATCTTGGGAGGAGTGGTACTGACATGGTGGCACACACCCGTGATCCTAGCACTTGGGAGGCTGAGGCATTGAGACCGAGTTGGAAGCCGGCCTGAGCTACACAAGATTTGTCAAGAACAAAGGCCAGGCATGGAGGCGCACACTGAGTCCCATCATTTGGGAGGCAGAGGCTGGCAGATCTCAGGGACATTTGAGGCCAGCTTGGTTTAAACAGAACATTCCAGGCCAGCCAGGGCTGCATAGCAAAACTGTCTAAAAAAAAAAAAAACCAAACAAACAAAAACCCCACAAAAACCCAAATGACCAACTACCTGGAGCAGGGAAACAGTACAGAAACTCTGGGACAAATGGTAGGAGTCTGGGAAACAGGCAGCTAGGTAACCAAGAAAGAAGTTCAGGGTGGGGACAGACTGCTGTTGCAAACCAGAGGCCAAACTTGGCTGAGCAAACAGCAAGGAGCTCGAAATTGCCAGGAGTCTGTAAGGCAAAGAAACATAAACCAATCCCCACATCTCTTTGCAGGTCACTGTGGAAGGAAGGGTCAAGAGAAATCTCAAGAATGAGTAGTTGAGAGGGCCAGGAACTTTTTCGGAGGTTGGGAAGGGAGGGGTCTCTCCAGGCCTCAGGGATAAACAGCAAGGCCAAGTCTGAAGTCTGTTCTCAGCTGGAGGGGAGGATTTACCCCATGCAAACAGCTCAGACACGTGGCTGCTGACACAAGCACCTCAGGTGGGAATGTCTGGGGGTGCTGAGAACACTGAAGGCTGGTTTACTTAGCAAATCCATGTGGCACCTGCTCCCTGCCAGCCCCACAACCAGCAGGGGACCCTCATATCCTTTCCTCTTGCTGACAAGGGTGCAATTCAGCCTTTGGTCAGCCACTGTCACACGTTCATCAGCCCGGGCAGTTGGAAGAGCCAAGTCAAGGGCCAATCATATTGACTGACCTGTATCCCCTCCAGCTGGCCCAAAGTAAGACACCGAGAGTCATTTTTTTCTTTCAAATGTAGTTCTTTTCCAACATTGCCTGCAAACGAGCTTTGGTGCAGATCTTTGGGAGCAACAGGAGGAATGTGAAGAAGGAAAAGAACAAAATGAAAAACCCAGCCTACTGCACAGGCCTTTCCTTGGAAAGGTGCATGTTGGGGAGGGGGGTGGGTCAGGACATATGGTTAGCCCCCCTCCCACCAGGGGTTCCAGCTTTTGATGATCCAGGCACAGACAGGTGCTTTACCACTAAGCCATGTCCCCAGCCCCTCACTAGGGGATTCTAGGTAAGCACTCTACCATTGAGCTATATTTCAAGACCTCTTTTTTTTTTTTTAAGAAAAAAAAAGAAAGACAACTTTTTTTTTTTTTTTTTTTTTAAAAAAAAAAAAGAAAGACAACTTTTTTTTTTTTTTTGAGACAGGGTCTCACTAAGTTGTCCAGGCTGGCCTTGCTCTTACTCTGTAGTCCAGGCTAAGCTTGAACTTGTGATCCTCCTGCCTCAGCCTCCCAAGTGCTGGGATTAGAGGCCTGCACCAGTAGGTCCAGCTCCATTCCCTGTGTTAAAAGGGTTGTGTGGAAGATGAAGGATGGCTGGGTTGTATGTATCTGTGGATATATTTATGAATGTGCATATATATATATATATGTATATGTAATATGCTATATTAGAAAATTCTCTATGTATAAATATAAAACACTGGTATCCAAACATGACACCAACAACTAACTAAAGTGCTTGACAGGAACTGGGCACATGTAACTCTGTAGGTAAAACTATGCATCCTGAGTGCCAGGATTTGGGGGGCAGCCAGGGAAGCAAAATTGAGGTGCAGAAAGGTGGGTGTGGCAGAGTTGGGGAAAAAAAGATTTTGGACATCAGGAGCTTTTCGGCCCCAGGGCTGTTTGGTGGTTGTCAACACCACACCTCATCTTTACCCTACTTTCCCTGCTATGTTCTATCTGGAAAGTCTGGCATGGAGAAGACTTGCTCCCGTGGGAAGGCTGGCTGCTGGGGCTGTGCCTACAACTTCTCTTATCCACAGGCCTGGAGGGGCAGGAGCGCCATGTGTATACATACATGGAGAGCAGGATACGAGGGCTGTCTTCATACTTAATCATTTGACAGAAATACACTACTGCGGCAACTCCAGGTCAGGGCACCTTTGTTCCTTCAGGGCCTCCTCCCAGGTAGGGGTCAGGAGAGGAGGGAGGAAGCCTCTAGGCCACCGACCAGGAGTCTGCTCTCTGATTCATCTGCAGGCGCCAAGTAGAGTGTTAGTACCCCTGCTGTTCCCAGGCCTCTGGCTCTGCAAACCAGGCCCAATTCAGACCCACAGAAGTGCCCCACAGGCAAATGGTCATCAGAGCTCTAAAGGGGGCAGAGGGAGTCCCCAGAAAGTAGGGGAAGAGGCTCCTCTCTCCCCAGGGGCACAGTGCTACAAGAATGGGTTGGTAGTTGGTGGTTTGGAGGCAAACGGTGAGGGTCCAGTCTAGAAAGAAAGAGGAAATATTAGTAGATTAGGGGGAATTGCTGGAGGCCACAAACGAAAGCACATCACTTTATTCCTTTCTTCCTCTTTTGTTCATTCCTTCTTTCATTCATTCTCCCCCCCCCCATCTTCCTTTTTCTTTTTCTTTTTTTTTCCTGAGATAGGTTCTCACTCTATAGCCCTGGCTGGCCTGGAACCACTACATAGACCAGGCTGGCCTTGATCTTTAGATCTGCCTCTGGGATTAAAGGCATGTACCATCACACTTGGCTTCCACTTCTGGGTTTCTTTTTTCTCTAAAACTGCTGTGCTGGAGAGGTAATGACAGGGAAGAAGAGAAGGAGATCTGGAAGGAGTGGGTAGTGTGAAAGGGGACAGGGTCCAGAACAGGGCCCCATAACTAATTTACTCATTCCTGGCTAGGGCAGCAACACCGACTACATGGGGCAGGGGCCCAAAAGCCTGGTGCGGTGATACATGCCTGAAATCCCAGCACTCAGGAGAGGTTGAAGTAGGAGGATCATGAGTTCCAGGCCAGCCTGGGCTAGGTAGTATAACTCAGCTTCAGAAAAAAAAAAAAAAGAAAAGTGCTAGGGAGATGGCTCAGCAGGTAAAAGTGTTTGAGCACAAATCCTGAGCACCCACATAAAAAACTGGGAGTGGTTGCACTGTAACTCCAGAGTTGTAAGAGCAGAGACAGGAGGATCACTGGGGCCTGCTGGTTTGTCAGCCTACCTCCAGGTTCAGTGAGAGACCTTGTCTCAAGTGAATAAGGTGGAAAGTGACAGAGCAGGACACCTGACGTCCTCCTCTGACCTCCATCAGTACACGGGTACACATACCCACACAAAAAAGAGGAAAGGGTCTGAGTTCCACCTCATATTACCATGTTCTAGAACAATCCTGTCTATCTGCAACGTGACACTGGGGCACTCACCATGAAAGGGTTGGTGGAGATCCCAGCTGGCTGGCTCAGTGGTCTCTGCCCCAGCTTGGAAGATCCCAAATCCCCAAAGTTAGAGCCTACAAGGCAAGTTCAATAACTCAGTTGACTGTGTCTGTCACCTTCCTGGAGGAGGGCCACTTACCACATCCCCAGGCATCAAGAGGGATCCTTCTAGAATTTGGGAAGAAAAGTAAGGAACAGTGGGAGACACAAGTAGGTTTGCTGCTGGTCCCCCTACTGGTCAGAACAGGAGCTGGCTCAGGTCTGTGTGCTACAGGCAACAGACCGTCCAGTGAGTTGGGCTTCTAAAATTTAACCATGACTGGAAATATGTTTTTTTAACAAATATTTTATTTACTATTTTTATGTGTATGTGTGTTATTGCCTGCAGGTAGGTAAATGCACCCATGTTGTGAAATGCCTGCGGGGGAAGAAGAGGTTGTTGGAGCCCCTGGAACTGGAGTTATGGACAATTGTTAGCTGCCATGTGGGTGCTGGGATTCAAACCTGGATCTTCTGCAAGAACAGCTAGTGTTCTTAACCGCTGAGCTATTTCTCTAGCCCTAGGAAATATGTGGTTTTTTTTGGTCTTTTTGAAGCAGGGTCTCCCTGTGGCCCCAGCTGTCCTGGAACTCGCTATGTAGACCAGGCTGGCCTTGAACTCACAGAGATCCGCCTGCCTCTGCCTCCCAAGTGCTGGGACTACAGGCGTGCGCCACCACACCCAGCGAAATATGTTTTTTTTAAAAAATATTTTATTTTTATTATATGTGTATGAGTGTATTGTCTGCATGTATGAGAGTGCACCCGTGTTGTGCAATGCCTTGGAGGTCAGAAGAGAGCTTTGGAGACCGCTGAGCCATCTCTCCAGCCCCCAGGAAATATGTTTTTAAAGATTTATGTATGTGTGTGTGTGTGTGTGTGTATGTGTGTGTGTGTATGCATGTATCTGTGTGTTATCTGTGCACATGCATGCGGATGCCAGCAGAGGCCATAAGAGAGTGTTATATCCCTTGGAGTTGGAGATACAGGCGGTTGTTAGCCACCTGATATGGGTGCTGGGGAACTGAACCCGAGTCCTCTGCAAGAGCAGCAAATGCCCTTAACCCCTGAGCCATCTCTGCAGCCCACTGGAAATACTTTACTTTTAAATACCACGAGTCGGAAAGATGGCTCAGATAGTAAAAATGCTTGCCACACAAGCACGAGGACCTGAGTTCTGATCCCCAGCTCTGGGATTATTGGTGCTGGGGAGACAGGAGGGTCACTGGAGCTTGCTGGTCAGTCCATCTAGCCAATCATTTAACTCCAGGCTCAGTGAGAGACCATGTCCCAAAAAAATAAGGTGGAGGGTCTAGAGATATGGCTCAGTGGTTTGCAGAGAACTGAGGTTCAGTGAACAGCTCCCACATGCTGTCTAAGCAACCATCTGTAACTCCAGATCCAGAAGATCAGATGCCCTCTTCTGGCCTCTGTACTCACTGCATATATATGGCACATTTCCATATATGCAGGCAAAGCACTCATATACATAAAATAAAAAGGGGCAGGAGAGGTGGCTCAGTGGTTAAGAGCACTGGCTGCTCTTACAGAAGACCTGGGATCGAATCCCAGCACCCACATGACAGCTAACAGTTGTCCATAACTCTAATTTCAGGGGATCCAATGCCTTCTTCTGTCCTCTAAGGGCATTGCACAACATGGGTGCACTTACACACATGCAGGCATAACACTCATACACATAAAATAAAAAAAAAGAAAATGTTTTGAAGGTAAGGTGGAAGACCAATAGAAGGCATTCCAACATCTGCCTTTGGCCTCCATAGGCCACCTTACACATCCCACTCCCAGACAAAGAGGTGAAGTAATCAGATGCCTGAAGTCAACCTCTGACCTCCACATGCACACATACACATACATGCATGCTCACCCTCACACATATTACCACATATGCACACAAAGTTAAAAATTTTAAGTAAAAAAAGTAATTAAGGGCTATAGAGATGGTTCAGTGGTTAACACTTGCTCTTGCAGAGGACCCAGGTTTGGTTCTCAGCATCCACAGCTGCCACTTCCAGGGGACCATAGCACAGATAAACTCATGCATGAACACATACATAAAAATAATTTTAAAATAGTAGTAAGAGCTGGTTGTGGTGACACATGTCTTTAATCCCAGCACTCAGGAGGCAGAGGCAGGCAGACCTCTTTGAGATCAAGGCCAAGGACAGCCTGGTCAATCTACGAGTTTCAGAGGTTACAGGGAGACCCTGTCTCAAAAAACCAAAAAAAGGTAATAAAAAAATAAGGGAGCTGGAGAGATGACTCAGGAGTTAAGGTGCCCTCTTCTGACCTCTTTGGGCACTGTACATATGTGGTGTACTTACATACATGTAGGCAAAACATTTATACACATAAAATAAATAAAATTTTAATTAAAAAAGCTACAGAATAAGAGCTGGAGAGATGACTTAGCAGTTAAGGGCACTTGCTGCTCTTCCAGAGGATCTGAGTTTGATTCCCAGCACCCACATCAGGTGGCTCACAACTGTCAATACTTCCAGCCCCAGGGGCTCTGATACCCTCTTCGGGCCTCCATGGCACCTGTATTCACATGGTACAGATAAACTCACACAGGCATACACACATATACATAAAAATAAACAAAAAAATTTTGCCTGTATTGAACATGCTTAGACCCTTCTCCTTCTCAGTTCAACAATACAGTGTAACAGCTATTTACATTCACATTACATTACAAAGAGCCAGGGATGGTGTCACACAGATGCAATCCTAGGACCTTGGGGTGAAAAAAAGGCTTGCAAGGTGACCTAGTGGTGGCTTTTGCCACAACCCTGACAACTTGAGTTTGATCCCCAGGACCCACATGGTGGAAGGAAAGAACTGATTCCAAGTTCTCCTAACCTTCATACCTATGCTGTGGTATGCTTGTGCACCCCCACACAAGTAAATATTTAAAAAAATATAAAAAAAGGAAAAAAAGGAAAAAAAGTAATACAGACATGTACAGCTTCCCTCCTTCTTCGCCTTCCCTTCCCTTTCCTGTACTGGGGATGGAACCCAGGGCCTCACACATGCTAAGCAAGTGCTCTACCACTGAGCTGCATCCCTAGCTCTGTTCTCACTTAAAACAAAAGTTTTTATTTTTAATTAAAGGCCTGTCCACAGGTATGCACAGGTTCTCTGTAAACACTACACATTTGACAGGAGGGGCCTGACCATGTAGGAGTGTGGTATCCATGGGGGTCCTGGGTCAGAACATGCATGGATACTGAGGGGCTGTACCATTCATACACACAGTAGAGAGCAAGGAGTGTGGGGGGGGGCACACCCAGTCTTCTTACCATTCTTTTGCTGAGTCAGCACAGCCTGTGTGGGGAACATTGGTGCAGGAAAGGTGCTGGCAAAGGCCCCGGTGGGTGGCACTGGCTGGGGGAAGCCAGGCCCAGAACTGCTTATCCCAAAACCAGGCCCTGTGAAGTGAGAAATGCAAGAGAGTCAGGAGAACTTAAGGCAGGTGAGCTAAAGTTTTTCCTAAATCTCTCCCAATGGGAAATGGGGTACAGTTTTTCCTTAATCAGAGGACCATCCTCCCCATTGGAAAGACCTTGAAATGTGTCACAGAGCCTGGCGGTTTTCCTGCAAACTAGAACCTGCTGTCTTTGCACACAGGGCTCAGGGCTCGTGGTTTGGAGGGCACAGTTCTTATGAACACTGGTACCACACAGAACCAGGCCCCTGTGAAACTGCATAGACAAGAGCGAATTGTGACCCCTTTTCTGTGTCCCATTCTTTCTCTTTTTTTCCCTTTTTTTTGAGACAGGGTCTCATGTATCCCAGGCTGTCCTCAAACTTACTATGTAGCTGAGGATGACCTTGAACTCTTGATCTTCCTGTTTCCACCTCCCAGATGTGAGATTACAGACTGGTGCCATCATGCCTAACCACACCCTCATCTCTAATAGGGCATGATACCTATTTGCACAGGGCCACTGTGAAGCTGACAGATGTGAGGTATACAGCATGCATATGGCTCAGCGCTAGGTGGCCTCCTGTCTTCCTGGCCCACCCAGGCTTAGGTGAGCAGAGAAGGGGACTCTAAGGCCTGGCTGACAAGGGCAGGGAATAAGGTCTCTGGTTCACTGTGGTCTACTGGTAGCTTAGAGACTTAGGGCACTGAGGGAGAAAGGCAGGGTGCTTCAGGGACCTGGATAAGGGCTAGAGACTGGAGAATCATCACCACTGTTGACAGGAAACAATCTGCAGAACTGGCTTGGGAAAGGGAGGTACCTTCCTCCCCCTTCCTTCTCTCCCCTCCCTCCCTCTTGTGTGTGTGTGTGTGTGTGTGTGTGTGTGTGTGTGTGTGTGT
>NW_008337205.1:2154951-2196790 GCF_000622305.1 Nannospalax galili
TCTTCTCTCCCCCCCCTCTCTCTCGTGTGTGTGTGTGTGTGTGTGTGTGTGTGTGTGTGTGTGTGTGTGTGTATGTATGTTTGCTTTTTGAGACAGGCTCTATAGCCCTGGCTGGCCTGGAGCTATGTAGATTGAGCTGGCCTCAAATTCACAGAGACCTGCCTGCCTCTGCCTCCTGAGTGCTGAGATTAAAGGTGTGTGCCACCACTCCTGCTCTTCTTGCTTTATTTTTTCTTTTGAGACAGGGTTTTTCTATAGCCCTAGCTGGCCTGGAACTTGCTATGTAGAGCAGTAGACCAGGCTAGTCTCAATCTCAAAGAGATCTGCCTGTCTCTGCCTCCTGAGTACTGAGATTAAAGATCTGTGCTACCATGCCAGCCCCTTCTTGGGTTTAAAAATTTTTTATTTTATGTGTATGAGTGTATTGCCTACATATGTAGTACACCTGTGTTGTGCAATCCTCAGGGAGGTCAGAAGAGGAGGTTAAGATTCCTCTGGAACTAGAGTTACAGACAATTGTTAACCGCCATGTGCGTGCTGGGAATTGAACTCTGGTCGTCTGCAAGAGCAGTCAGTGCTCTTAACCACTGAGGTACCTCTCTAACCCCTGTTCTTGGATTTTTTGAGGTAAGGTCTCACACTGTAGCCCTGGCTGGCTTAAAATACATAGCCCAGGCTATCCTCAAACTTGTAGCAATCCTCCTTTCTGTCTCCCCAGTGCTAGGATTACAGGAGGTGTAGTAACCCATGTACTACCATGCCTGGCCTGTCTAGTTTTTCTCACTGTGAAATTCTGGCTGTATGACATAGGCGAGTCAACTTTTAGCCCACTTAGGTGGCCTGGATCTGATCTGGGCTGGTGGACAGTGGCAGGGAATGGGTTGTTGACTAGTCTTTGGACGTGGGATGTGGGGTTAGGGGAGAAAGCCTAAAAGGGTAGGACAGTTCTGGGGACTTACCTGGGGCCAGGCCATTGGGTTGGAATGGGTTGGTGGAAGGCAGCTGGGGCTGGGCAGGGGTGGCGAATGGGTTGGTGAAAGCTGCCCAGGACAGAAAAGCAGAGAGGTTGTTGAGTATTCCTTTCAATCTTGGGTGCCTGTCTTGGATCCCCTCCCAGGTCTCCCCAGGTAGGACTTACCTCCAAAGGGGAGCCCTGTGTTGCCACTGACACCTGTTGAGACCGACTGCAGCGGGGAAACTTGACTGGGCATCCCAAAGACACTGATACACAGAGAGAGGTGGAGATGGGCATTTTTCAGCAAGGACAAAGCAAGCGTATTATGTTATCCCAGACCAGGCCAGGGAGCCAGGAGGAAGCAAGCAGGCTGGGAAAATGCCACCAATCTTCAGGTGAGTCACCCCCATGATTACCTGCCAGGGAGACCTCCAGCTGCCACCCCAGGTCCCAGGAGGCCACCCACATCTGCTAGACTGTTGGGCTGACTGGTGGTTGCAAGAGGAACGGCACCAAACGGAGATGCCAGGCTGCTCCCTGGATGAGGTAGATCAAACAAGGAGAGCTGAGGTGAGACCAGAAGGAAGGGGCAGGAAGGAAGATGGAGGTGGGGGTGGAGGAGTGTAGTCATGGCAGGAGGGATCCCTTGGATTCTGAGCCAGCCCAGGTTTCCCAGGACCACCTAGTATGGGACAGCCATCTCCTGCAGAGACTTCAAAGCAAGGCAGTAGCCCAGGCCTTCTCCAGCTGCCTAGTGCTACAAGCTCCCACTTTGAGAAGGCAATTCCTGATGTCAGCCATCCCCTCTTGCTTTGTTAAAGTGACATTCCTCTTTTTTAAAAGCAGTTTTTATTTTGACTTTATGTGTATGAGTATTTGCCTGCACATATGTAAGTGTACCACATGTGTGCAGTACCTGTGGAGGCCAGAAGAATGTGCCAGATTCCCTGGAACTGGAGTTACAGACAGTTGTTGAGTTGTCATGTGGGTGCTGGGAACTGAACTCGGGTCCTCTGTAAGAGCAACAAGTGCTCTTAACCTTGAACCATCTCTCTTACCCCTTTCTTTTTTGAGACAGGGTCTTACTATATAGCCTTGGCTGGCCTCAAACTCACTATGTAGACCAGGCTGGCCTGGAGCTCACAGAGATCTACCTGCCTCTGTTTCTAGAGTGCTGGGATTCAAGGTATGCACCACCATACCCATTTTTTTTTTCAGCATTAAACAAAAATTCTCCCTTCTCTTTTTTGACAGGGTCTCAGGGTCTTAAACTCTCCTTTATCCTCTTGCCTCAGCTTCCTAAGTGCTAGGATTATAGTAGTGCACTGCTATGCCTGGTGTATGTGGTACTGGTACTGGGGATTGAATCCAGGGCTTTGTGTATACAAGACAAGCAGCCTACTGAGCTATATTCCAAGCTTCTAAGCTGAGGGTCAAATCCAGGGTCCTGTGCATGCTAGACAAGTCAGAACTATGTCTCAAGGCTTTGATGTTTTTTAGACAGGGTCTATGTAGCCCAGGCAAGCCTCAAACTTGTGGCAATCCTGCCTCAGCCTGAGTGTTGAGATTATAGGAATGAGAGACCATGCTCAGTATTTACTTTTCTTTTTGTGGGGTGGTGAACCCAGGGCCTTGTACATGCAGGCAAGTGCTCTGCCATTGAGCTACATCCTAGTTAAAGTTTGGCCTTTAGAAGGAGCCAGCACTATAATCTGAATTTCTATTTTCCTCTTCCTCTAAAGGCTATATTTATTTTTTAAATTTTTATTTAGTGTGTGTGCAGGTTTGAGTATACCATAACATGCACGTGGAGGCCAGCAGACAACTTTTGGGGGGTGGCTCTCCTTTGTGGGCACAGGGCCTCTCCTTGTTTCTGCCCTGCTGTGTGCTTCAGGCTGGCCTCTGAGTTTCTGCATGATTCTCCTGTCTCTGTCTCACAATTCGTCATGGGCATGCTGGAGTTGCCAGTGTGCATCACTGCCTCTTGCTTTTTACATGAGTTCTGGCGACTGAACTCGGGTCTTCAAGCTTGCATGGCAAGTGCCCTTCACCCACTGAGCCATCTCGCTGGCCCCCTTCTATGCCTTCCAACCATAGGATGTAAGGCTGGTGGATCTGGGTCAGGCCTTTCCCCAGTCTGCCTGCCTGACTCAGAGTACACAAGGTTTCTGAGCAAACACAGCTTCCTCCTTCAGATGAGTCAACTCGCCAGTACAGCACGGGTGTCCATGTCTGGCTGCTTCCCTGGGGAGGCCCAGGCCTTTAGTCCCAGCTGACTCCTGTCTGGACTGCAGCCTGGGAAGTGCTTCCCTGTGGACACTAGAGGGCAGAGCTAGTCTTAACCCAGGTTCCCCACCAGCTCCAAAGCTGCACTTTTTTACTATTTCTTTTTTTTTTTGGGGGGGGGGTCTTTTTGAGACAGGGTCTCCCCCTGCCTCGAACTTGCTGTGTAAATTTGGCTCATCTTATCTCACAATGATCAACCTGCCTCTGCCTCCAGAGTGCTGGGATTAAAGTCAAGCCCCACCAGACTGGCTCTTCCTCTGACTTCTAATAAAAGTGTATTTTCCCTCCCTTCCTTCCTCCCTCCCTCCCTCCCCCTCTTTCCTTCCTTTCTTCCTTTGTGTGTATGTATGTGAGTTAAGCGTGCATGGCATGACAGACATGAGGAGGTTGGAGGACAATTTATGAGAGCTGGTTCTCTCCTTCCACCATGTGAGTTTTACAGCTCAAACTCAGGTCATTGAGTTTGGCAGCAAGCACCTTTATCCAGTAAGCCTTCTTGCTGACCCCAGGAGTTGCACTTTAGAAATCTCCCTTCTCTATATCTGTCAGAAATATAAAAATAAAACCTAGCTGGGTGTGGTGGTGCACACCTTTAATCCCAGCACTTGTGAGGCAGGCAGATCTCTGTTGAGTTCAAAACCAGCCTGGTCTACATACTGAGTTCCAGGCCAACTGGGGCTACAGGGAGACCCTGCCTCAAAAAGATCAAAAAACACCAAAATAACCTAAGGAGCTGGAGAGATGGCTCAGTGGTTAAAAAGCACTGGCTGCTTTTTCAAAGGACTAGGTTTGGTTCCCAGCACCCACATGGTAGCTAACAACCATCCGTAACTCCAGTCCTAGGAGACTGAATGCCCTCTTCTGACCTCCATGGGCACTGCATGACATGGGTGCATTTAGACTCATACACATAAAATAAATAAATAAATAAAAGCTAGGTTGTCAGGAGATGCCCAGTTCTCAGAATTTATCAATGGTGCTCTCTCTTATGGTGCTACCAGGGGCTGGCACGTGTCGGGTTAATATTCCACCACAGAACTACAGCCCCAGTCCAAAAGCTCCTCTTTCAAGACAGGGTCTCATGTATCCCAGACTAGCCTCAAACTTCCTATGCAGCTGGGCATATTCCTTTTTGTTTTGGAGGCAGGGACCCCCTGTAGCCCCAGCTGGCCTGGACTCCCTATGTAGACCAGGCTTGCCTCGACCTCACAGAGATCCATCTAACTCTGCTAAGATTAAAGGTGTGTGCCACCATGCCCAGTTTGTGACCTTGAACTTCTGATCTTCCTGTATCCATCATCCTGAGTGCTGGGGTGACAAGTGTGACCCTCCACATCGAGTTTATGTGGTGCCAGGGACTGAAGCCTGGACTTCGTACATGCTAGGCAAGCACTCTACCAACCAAGCTACCTCCCTAGGGCACTTGTTTTGAAGATAGAGACTTACTCTGTAGCTTAGATTAGCCTGAGACTATGTAGCCCAGGCTATCCTTCAACTTGTGGTGGACCTACCACTCAGTTCCTTTTCTTTTCCTCCACTCACCCCCTGCCTCTCAAAGCAGGCTGGCCTCAAACTTATTAGGTACCCCAGGTTAGTCTGAACTCTTGAGTCCTGCTCTGGACTCTCCTGACTCAGACTCATGATCACTAGAAGTACAGATATGAGCCAATATGCCTAGATGAGGAAAGCCTCTGAAGGGAAGGGTTTAAACCAACCTTAGATTGGGGTGTAGTTCAACTGAAGAGTGTTCTAAGCATGCATGAGTCCCTGAGTCAGATCCCCGCCATCACAAAAGATACATGAAGAAGAAAGCTGTTTTTGTCATTTTTACCCAGTGCTCCCTTTCCCAGGAAGCCTCTCTCTGGCTATTCTATTTGTTTTGCTTTGTTTTTTGAGACAAGAACTCCATATGTAGACCAGGTTGGCTTTAAACTCCCAGAGATCTGCCTGCCTCTGCTGGGATTAAGGGACTGTGCCACCACACCCAGCTTAAACTGTATATTCTTACATTGATTTCCACTCCTGCTAACAACCCACAGGAGGGAGGGTCCACATCTCCCAACAATGCTGCTCATTGCCAATCTTTAAACGTTTTTGCTAGGCTGTTGAGACAGCTCAGCTGATAAGGGCATATTGCTGCCAAGCCTGGACACTGAACTTGATTCCCAGGATCCACATGGAGGATGAAGAACTGATTCCCATAAGTTGGCCTCTGATCTTCACACTCATGATGTGGCATGCACACCCCCAAATAAATAAATAAATGAAAAATTAAGGGTTTTTTTTGAGATAGGGTCTCCCTATAGCCCCAGCTGGCCTGGAACTCAGAGATCTGCCTGCCTCTGCCTCCCCAGTGCTGGGATTAAAGGCCTGTGCCACCACGCCCAGCTAAAATTTTTTTTTTAAACAATATAATGTACAAAAGTATCTTATTCCAGCTTGTATTTCTCTGATTGGCGAAGCAAAACATAATCCCATTTTTTCTCTGTTTCTATTGTCAGTATTCCATTCTTCTTTTATTTACAGGAGTTTAAGAAAATACAGAGATTAACATTTGTCAGTTCTTACCTTGCATCCCCCTCCTGTCCCCTCTGTACCTTTCAGGCTTTGTTCACTCCTGGAACAGGATGTCTAATTCTTATTTGTTGGAACTGATGGAAATTTCCCTAGTATGCTGTCCAACCATGAAGAGTTATATGTTTTAAAAAAATATATTGAGGGCTGGGTATGTAGCTCAGTGGTACAGTATATAATTAGCATGGGTGAAATCACCTGCTCTATAAGTTAGGGAGGGAGGGGAAAATGGGAAAGAAGGAAAGTAGGAAGGGGAAAGGGAAGGCAGGATGAGAAAGGGAGGGATGGAGGGAAGGAGAGGAGGAAGGAAGGGAGCAAAGGGAAAAGGGGGGAAAATGAGGAGGGAGGGAGGAAGGAAGAGAGGGAAAGAGGGACGGAAGAGAAGGAAAGGAGGGAGGAGGAAGAAGATATCCTATGGGCTGTGTATAAAGTTCTACCTCTAACTAGAGCAAACTTGTCAAGCACTTACTGGCCATCCTGTCCATCTTACGTGTTAGTCCTGTGAACATATCATAGTCTCCTCTGGTGGCTTGTTAAACTGTCATGGTGTCTAGTAGTTTGTACTTTGTGGGTCTCAGGGTTAATTGCCAGTTACTTTAAGGATGTAATTATGAAAATTTCTTTGTGGATTTTAACTTCAATTTTTTTTTTCTTTTTTGTCTTTTTGAGACAGGGTCTCTCTGTAGCCCCAGCTGACCTGGAACTCGCTATGTAGACCAGGCTGGCCTCGAACTCACAAAGATCCGCCTGCATCTGCCTACAAAGTGCTGGGATTAAAGGCATGCGCCACCTTGCCCAGCTTTAACTTCAATTTTTTTTAAAAAAATTTTTATTATTTTTATGTGTGTATTGCCTGCATGTAGATAAGTCATGCAGTGCCCTTGGAGAACAGAAGAGGCTGTCAGATCCCCGAAACTGGAGTTACGGACAGTTGTTAGCTGCCATGTGGGTGCTGGGATTTGAACCTGGGTTTTCTGAAAGAACACCCAGTGTTCTTAACTGCTAAGCCATCTCTCCAGCCCCTTAACTTCATTTTTTTACATTATTTATGCATTTATTTATTTGTGTGTGTGCATATGGTTCATGTGGAGATCAGAGGACAGCTCTGCAAGTGGGTTCTTTCTTCTACCATGTGGGTTCCTGGGATCAATTTCAAATCATCAAGCTTCGTGGCAAGTGCCTTCTACTTTTTAACTTTCATTAGTATTTCTCTTCTGTTCCATTAAAAAAAAAAAAACAACAACAAAAAACAACACAAAGAGGTTGGTGGTGAAGGCCTGTAATCCTAGCTATTCAAGAGGACTGAAAGTTCAAGACAAGCCTGGGCAACTTAGTAAGACCTGTTTCAAAATAAAAATGACTGAGGATATAATCAGAAGTAGTGCCGTACTGGACAGTTTTAGTGTCAACTTGACACACCTGGGTTGAAGGAGCCTTAATTAGTGAATTGCCTTCATTGGATTGGCCTCCGGCCATGTCTGTGGGGCATCTTCTTGATTATTGAGTAATGTGGGAGGGCCCAGCCCACGGTGGGTGGTACCACCCCTGGGCAGGTAGGCCTATGTTGTGTAAGAAAGCAGGCTGTGGGGCTGGAGAGATGGCTCAGCGGTTAAGAGCACTGACTGCTCTTGCAGAGGACCTAGCTTCGATTCCTAGCACCCACATTGTGGCTACAAACCATCCTTAACTCCAGTTTCAGGGGAATCCAAAGCCCTTTTCTGACCTCCACGGCATTGCACAACATGGGTGCACTCACATGCAGGCAATGCACGCATACACATAAAATAAATAAAAAAGCAGGTTGAACAGGGGCCAGGGGAACAAGCCAATTCGCAGCGTTCCTCTGACCTATACTTTTGCTCCTGCCTCCATGTTCCTGCTCTGAATTCCTACCTTGGGCTTCCTCAGTGATGAACTGTGACCTGAGAGATGTAAGCCAAATAAACCCTTTCCTCCTCAAGTTGGTATTGGTCAGAGTATTTTGTCACAGCAATTGAAGGTAAACTACAGCAAGTATCTACCTAGCATTCCCCAGTGAGGAGCCAGGGGCATGGCTCAGTCATAGAGAACCTGCCTAGAATCCTCCAGTGAGGGGCTGGGGTGTGGCTCAGTCATAGAGCACCTGCCTAGAATCCTCCAGTGAGGGGCTGGGGTGTGGCTCAGTGGTAGAGCACCTGCCTAGAATCCCCCAGCAAGGGGCTGGGGTGTGGCTCAGTCATAGAGCACCTGCCTAGAATCCTCCAGTGAGGGGCTGTGTGTGTGGCTCAGTGATAGAGCACCTGCCTAGAATCCCCCAATGAGGGGCTGGGGGTGTGGGTCAGTGATAGGGCACCTGCCTAGAATCCCCCAATGAGGGCTGAGGTTGTGGTTCAGTGGTACTTTGTTTGCCTGAGGCCATAGTTCAATCCCAAGAACCACAAAATCAATCAATTAAAAGCCACCCTGCAGTCAGAGTAGCACAGTGGGAAGGTTGTGGGTAGAGGGTCAGGAAGTCTCAGCTCTGCCACTATGTGTTGTACAACTTGAAAACCTGCTTAATTACCTTATTTATAAAACAGCTCAATTTTATAAGTGTGTTTTTCATTCTGGGGATGGAACACAGCGTCTCAGCATTCTAAGCACACATTTTATCACTGAACCATACCCTAGCCAGGCTACATTTTAAAGACCTCAAAACCCTCTGACTAGAAGACCTTGGGTAGGCTGAGAGGTGGAAAGAACTCACCAAAGCTGTAACTCCCGGTTAGCATCCGACTGGCTGGCAATGAGGATGGAGAGGAAAAAGCAGGGTAGAGGAAGGGAGAGAGACAATGTGAGTCACTGGCTTGCCCCTGGACATTTGGTCTCAGCTGCCTGTGCCTGCTGTCCAGAACATCCAAAGGATGAGAGGCAGCCCCAGGGCTAAGGAGGCCAATGTCTGGGGGCTTGGAGAAGAACTGAAAAGTGTTTCCAAAGGTATCTCCAGAGTCTTCTTCAATTAAAAAAAAAAACTTTGCTGTTACAGGGATGAGTGTGGGCTTCTAGAGATTACCTTGAACTTGACCTATCTATCTGCTTGATCCTTTGGGGCAGCATATTATAGACAATCAAAACACCTTAGGGGAACAGGTCCTACCCACGTACATTTTCCAGGACTCAGGTTTCCTGTATTTCCTGAGGGGCTAGTGACATGGCTCAGTGGATCAAAAGAGCTTGTAGTTCATGCCTGATAACCTGAGTTTGATCCCTGGAACCCACAGTGGAAGGAGAGAGTCTTGAAAGTTGTCCTCTGACCTACACGAATGTTTTGGCATGCTTGCCACCCCCCAACATGTACGTACACACACACACACACACACACACACACACACACACGAAAAGAAGTAGAATTTCCTGGGGTAGAAACCCCTGTCAAAATTGTAGCTGGTTTCCTTACATGAAAAACAGAGCCACAGTGCCCCCTGTCTGAGAGTGACATGCACCACATCCATGGTTCCAGGAGAAGCAAGTGACTCTTTCCTAAGGTGAGTGAGGATGTGAAGGAAGGGTGATGTATGGAAGTAGATGGCTGATGCTGTTGAAAGAGACTCATGGAACGGGTGGGGCAGTTTACCTGTGGGAGTTGGCTGGGCCTGGAATGGGGTTTGACCTGCTGGAGGAAGGCTTCCGAAGGCTGAAGAGCCAGGGCTGCTGCTGAAGGCATCAAAGTTGGCAAAGCCCCCATGGGCAGGAGTCTGGCCTTTAGGTGGAGGGAATATAAAGGTTGCAAAGAGGGGACTGGAGAGATGACTCAGCGTTAAGAGCACTGGCTGTTCTTGCAGAAGACCCAGATTCGAATCCCAGAGCGTGCACTTGTGCGCGCACACACACACACACACACACACACAGTGGTTAACAACCATTCATAGTTCCAGTTCCAGGGAATCTGACACCCTCTTCTGACCTTCATGGGTATTTCATGACACAGGTGCACCTTTACACAAGCAGGCTAGATACTCATACACATTAAAAAAAAAAAAAAAAAAAAGGTTGCAGAGAACTGTTTACATGATCAGGCATGGTGGCGCACACCTGTGATTCCCAACACTCAGGAGGAAAGGGTGGGAGGATCGTGAGTTCAAGACCAGGCTGGGCTACTTAGCATGTTCTTGTCTCAAAAACCCGAGTTCAATCCCCAGAACCCATGTAAAAAACCAAAACAAAACCACAAAAAAAACAACAACCAGACACTGTGGTATGCTTGTAATCCCAACATGACACAAAGAGACAGGTGGATCTCTGGGACTGACTGGTCAGCCAGCCTAGCCTACTTGGCAGGTCTCAGTGAGAAACTGTCTAAAAAGATGGAGGCTGGAGAGATGGCTCATCAGTAAAGCTGCACTTGCAGAGGACCCAGGTTCGGTTCCCAGCACCCACATGGCTGAGAGCAACCAGCTGTAACTCCAGCTCCACAGGCTCCAATGCCGTCTTCTGACCTCTGCGGACACTGCACACTTGTGTAGGCAAAACACTCATACACATAAATTTTTTTTTTAAGGTGGACAGTACCTGAGGAATAACACCCAAGGTTGTTCTCTGGTCTCAACATGCACATGTGCACATATATGAATATGCACAACACAAAAAGGGAATGATTATACAACTCTTGGTTCTCTAACTTCAGCTTCCTAAATACTGGGATTACAGGCATGCACTACCACGCCCAGCTCCCTTCCCATCTTAGCAGAGAGAAATTAATAAAACAGACTCTTTGAGGTACTGGCCAGATGGCTCCATGGTTAAGAGCACTGGCTGCTCTTGTAGAGGACACAGTTCAGTTCCCAACACCTACATGGTGGCTAACAAAACCTCTTTAACTCCAGTTCCAGGGTCCCTTTTCTGGCCTCTATGGGCACTTCCATACATGCAGACAAGACATTCACATTTTTTTAAGGCTCTTCCAATGTTAAAGGAGATGCTACGAGCTGCCAGCTCTAATGCTTTATGGCCAAACCCTCAAATACAATGCTTGCTTTCTCTGTGACCCCAATCCTGCCAGTCACATAGAACAGTCAGTGCCAAAGGGACTAAATAAGTCTACAGGACATAAGCAGGTTATTGTCACTCACCTCCAAAGGCTGGGAATGTGGCGAAGGCTGGCACCACCTGAGGAGCAGCAAAGGGGTCTCCACCGATATCAGCCAGCAGGTCAGTGCTGGCTTTCTTGGTGGATGAATTGGAAAGAGGCTGAGCGCTCCGGGCCGTTCGAGCCTGAGACTGGCTGGCAGACTCAGGAAAGAATTGCATGTGGCACTTAGAATCCCACACACAACCTAGACCCCTCCAGAGCTCCCCAGGCTTCCCCCAGACAGGTAAACAGAAAAAGGAAAGACTGAAGTCGGTGCCTCAGCTAAGAGGGTTCCCATGTGGAGGTTGCCCAAGTCCCCCTTATAACTCAGCTAGTCCTCAACCCAGAACATCAGCCCTAAGAACTAGGTATTTTAGAAAACCTTAGTCAGGTGACACTGAAATACATGGGAAGATGTCCCACAATGCCTAGGGTTTGCTACCAATTCATCTTTCCTAGGTACTGGAAGCACTGTCCTGGCCCCTTGGAGGACAGGTCAGGATGGAGGGCAACATTGTGATTTCCTTAAATACCACTTCCTGTTGGGGTCTGTCTTGCAAAAAATCTGAGGTACAGGGGACAGGAGAGATGGCTCAGGGGTTAAGAGCACTGGCAGCCCTTGCAGAGGACCCAGGTTTGGTTCCCAACACTCACATGGTAGCTAACAACCACCTGTAACTCCAGTTCTAGGGGATCCAATGCCCTCTTCTGGCTCCTGTGGGCACTTAAATACATGCAAAACACTCATATACATAAAATTAAAAAAAAAAATCTGAGGTCCAGAGGTGACAGATGCAAGCCAACAGTAACAGCAGGGCTGAGAACTTATAGTGCCTGTGTTGTTTGTCTGCTACATCCAGGGGGTCTGACTTATTTAGGAAGGATACACTCACCTCACAGTCTAACTAAATCTCAATAGGAATCTGAGTATCAGCTCTGAGGGTTACCTGGCTTGATGTGGAAGCAACGTCCGAGAGAGACGGCACGGCATCCCCCAGAAGTGTACGCAGGGGCTTCCCTTCTGGGATGGAGCCTGGCACAAGGGTGGAGGCACTGCCTTTGGTATAAGAAGGCCCTTTGACTTGCTCTGGGGGGACATACCTGTGAGAAAGAACAGTTAAGCTGTAAGGAAAGTTAAAACTGTGAATCATGCTCAGCAGAGGTGCTTGGGAAAAACACAGGCTCCAGGGGTCAAAGACTTTTTTCTTCACTAAGTACCCTTTAGGAATAGAGAATTTAGCAATTGTGGTGGGTAGCTTTGTCAACTTGACACACCTGGGTAGAAGGAGCCTCAATTGGGGAATTGCCTCCATTGGACTGGCCTGTGGCCATGTCTGTAGGGCATCTTCTTGATTATTGAGTGATGTATGAGGGCTCAGGCTACTGTGGGCAGTGCCACCCTGGGCAGGTGGTCCTGTGTTACATAAGAAAGCAGGGTGTCGGATCCCCTAGAACTGGAATTACTGCCATGCACGTGCTGGAAATCAAACCTGAGACCTCTACAAGAGCAGTCAGTGCTCCTAACTGCTGAGTCATCTCCCCAGCCCGTTTTTGTTCATTTTGAGACAGGGTCTTATGTAGCCCAGGCTGGCCTTGAATTGCTGATCTCCTCCAGGGTGCTGGGATTAGGTGTGTAACACATCCAGGCTTTATTGAATTTTTTTTCTGCATGAATGCTCCGTCTGTTCTAGGTTGTGTCTATTTGTCCTCTTCTTCAAAAAAAATTATTTAGCATATGTTAATTAGCAAAATAATGGTTCTCTCCTCTTTTAAAAATGATCTTATTTACTTATTTATTTACTTTGGGATAGTCTCCTGATGTACCCCTAGCTGTCCTCAAACTCACTATGTAGACCTGGCTGTTCTTGAACTCACAGAGCTACATCTGCTTCTGCCTCCTGTATGTGGGATCATACTCCAAGCCTGGCCTGATAACAGCTGCCTACAGAGGCCAAAAGAAGGCATTAGGAGTCAGGCATAGTGGCAGACCCCTTAAATTCCTGCACTTGGGAGGCAGAGGCAGGTGGATCTCTGTGAGTTTGAGGCCAGCCTTGTCTACATAGCAAGTTCCAGGCCAGCTGGGGCTAAAGAGGGTATCAAATCCCCTGGAGCTGGAGTTACAGGTAGTTGTGAGCTGCCCAAAACAAGAGTGTTGGGAATAGAACTCTGGAAGAATAGCAAACTCTCGTAACTGCTGAGCCGTCTCTCCAATCCCACTCCTCTTTTTATTTTTTTGTCTTTTTGAGACAGGGTCTCCCTGTAGCCCCAGCTGTCCTGGAACTCACTATGTAGACCAGGCTGGCCTCGAACTCACAAAGATCCGCCTGCCTCTGCCTCCCATCCCACTCCTCTTTTTTTAAACTTATTTTTAAAACTTATTTATTTCTTGTGTGGGGGGGGCAGTGGTACATGCAACTGTACACATGTGGCAGTCAGGATGACTTGAAGGAGTTGGGTCTCTTCTTCCACCACGTGGATCCCTGGGATCAAATTCAGATCATCAGGCTTGGCAAACGTTTTCTTTACCTGCTGACATCTCTTGATATCTCAAACCATCTGGGTTTTAAGTAATCATACATACAATAACATTGATGGGTCAGTGATCCTATTTCTCCCACCCCAGGGATCAAACTCAGCCTCCCACGTTAGACGAGCCTACTACCCCAGAGGTGAGCCCTTTTTGTATTTTTTTATTTTGAGCCAGGGTATCACTAAGTTGCCTAGCCTGGCCTTGATTTCATACTATAGCCCAAGCAGGCCCTGAACTTTCCATTTCCTTCCCTAAGCCTCCTAAAGTAGCTGGGATGACAGGCCTGTACCACCAGGCCCAGCTTCCTGTGTGTTTCTTCAGATTCCTCCTCCTCAGTCCCATAGAGGGGTCCACACCGCATCTGTTCTATCAGGACCTCCAGCTCCTGCTACTACTGATAGAAGACGCTCCTTTCTGTTGTGTACAGTGCCTATTCTGGAAGCATCTTACTTCTATAACACTGCAAGGAGGGTCTCAAAAGGTAGTCTTGAGCTGGGTGTGGTGGCGCATGCCTTTAATCCCAGCACTCGGGAGGCAGAGGCAGGCGGATCTCAGTGAGTTCAAGGCCAGCCTGGTCTACATAACGAGTTCCAGGATAGCTGGGGCTACAGGGAGACCCTGTCTCAAAAAGGCCCCCCCCACAAAAAAAGGTAGTCTTGGGCTAGGGAGATGCTCAGTGAGTGAAGTGCTTACTGGGCAAGCGTGAGGACCTGAGTTTGGATCCCCAGTACCCAAGCCGGGTGTGGTGGCACATGCACCTGTAACCCCAACTCTAGGGTGTGGAGACAGACAGTTCCTAGGGCTTCCTATCCAGCCAGTCTAGCTAAATTGGCTCAGTGAAGGACTCTGACTGGAAAAATAAAATGAAATGGCTCAGGGGGTTAAGCAGCCTGCTGTCAAACCTGACCACCCGAGTTCAATCCTAGAACCCACATGGAGAGACCCTGTTCCACAAAATTGTCCTCTGACCTCCACACATGCACATCAGCACACATGAACCCACACACATACACACATAATAAATGTAATTTAAAAAATAAAATGGAGACGTAACTGAGGGAATTATCCCTACATCAACCTCCATGCTGCCCCCACCCTCCACACCTATCTCATCGTGTTGATCTTTTTGCTCCTGCACTTTCTTTTCTACCATATAGTTCTCTACTCAGCCTCTCCCCACCCTTACCATCCCTAACATGCACACACCTTAAAGACTCAGAAGACAGAATTTATGGAGAGAAAAGGTACGAGGAAAACGGAATCTCTAGGGGCTGGAAGGATGAACCAGCAGTTAGAAACACTTGTTTCCTAATGCACAGGACCTGAGTTCAATTCTAAGAATCCATATGGCATGGCTCACAATAACCTATAACTCCAGTTCCAGGGGATCAATTTGGTGCCTTGTGGCATCTGCAGGCACTACACACCTGTGATGCATACACATATACTCAGGTACACACATACAACTATAGGATGTGTGTTTTCAGCCATGTTTCCCGTATAGATGAGATTGACTGAGCTAGAGCTGTAAGAACTAGTCCCCACTCTAACCAGCACCCCCAACCAGGTGTGGTGACACATCTTTAATTCCAGGGCTTTGAAGGCTGAGAGACAGGCAGATCTCTGAGCATTCCAGGCCAGCATGATCTACATAGAGTTCCAGACTAGCCAAGGCTACATAGTGAGACCCTGTTCTGGTTTGCCTTTAATTGCTGTGACAAAATACTCTGACCAATACCAACTTGAGGAGGAAAGGCCTTGGCTTTCATCTGGCTTACATCTCCCAGTTCATCACTGAAGAAGCCCAAGGTAGGAACTCAGGGCAGGAACCTGGAGGCAGGAGCTGGAGCACAGGCATGGATGAACACTGCTTACTGGCTTGCTCCCCTGGCACATGTTCAACCTGCTTTCTTATACAACACAGGCCTACCTGCCCAGGGGTGGCATCACCCATAATGGGCTGGGCCCTCCCACATCACTCAATAATCAAGAAAATGCCCCACAGACATGGCCATAGGCCAGTCCGATGGAGGAAATTCCACAATTGAGGTTCCCTCTACCTAGGTGTGTCAAGTTGATAACCAAAGCTATCTAGCACAGAACCTGTCTCAAAAAAAAGGCACCTCAATCAGTCCCCCCTGAAAAAGACAACATCGGTACTGCAGGGTTAGGGCTGGGAATGTGGCTCAGTTGGTGGAGTGCTAGCCTAGCATGCACAAAGTCCTGAGTTCAATTCTCAGCACCACATAAACCAGGTGTAATGGTTCATGCATGCCTATACTCTCAACACTGGGGAAGTGAAGTAAAGAAGTTTAGAAATTCAAGGTCATCCTTGAATATATAGGGAGTCTGATACATAGGAGTCTGAGACCCTATCTAAAACAAAATTACAGGACTAGGGTCTGGAGAGATGGCTCAGTGGTTAAGATCACTGGATGCTCTTGCAGAGGACCTGGGTTCAGTTCCCAGAACCCACACGGTGGCTAACAAGGATCTGTAACTTCAGTTCCAAGGAATTCAACTCCCTTTTCTGGCCTCCATGGGCACTGCACTCATGTAATACACCTACATACATGCAGGCAAAACATTCATAAAATAAAAAAATATATTTAAAAAAAACACTACAGGGTAATTCTTTCATGTCATATGTTTTTTTTTTTTCTCTCTTTTCTTTTATTCTTTTTTTTAGACAGGGTTTCATGTAGCCTAGGTTGGCCTCAAATTCCATATATAGCTGAGGATGACCTGGAATGTCTGATCCTCCTGCCTCAGCCTCCCAAGTGCTGTGATTACAGGAATGCACCACCAACCCTTGGCTTCAATTTGTTATTTTGAAGTCAGAATTTAGCTCTAATTTAATCTGGAGTGAGGGTGTAGGTGGGGAATAGACCTACTCAAGCCTGGTCTTTGATGGAAATGTTAACGAGAGACTGTTGAGTGACACGTCTTGGACATGTGTCTCTCTTTTCTTCTTCCTTACCATCTCTTCTTCTCGTATTTTTCCTGGAGAAACTCCTTCACTTTCTGAGGGTCCCTGGAATCTGGTATTAAAGATGTCCGTGCATCAAAAAGACCCAGCCAGATCTTCCGGCAGACCTGAAGGGATAGAATCGGTATCAGGAGTGAGGGCAGAAGGCAGGATGTGATGGATGCTGTCAGCAGACCTCTGATTGATGTCAGCAGGTCAATATCATTTCTGTTGACATATCCACAGATAAGTATCTACTGAGCCTGGACACAGTGCTAGGAATTACATGCACCTACAAATGAGATCAGATCCCAACCCCATAGTTTATAATCTAAAGGGAGATCTTTCCTTACATAAATATACAAATTTATATAACACAAGAGATGTATTAAAAATGAAGAATCAGCTCCAAAGAAAACTGTTTGGGGGCTGCAGGGGTGGGTCAGGAGGTAAAGGCACTTGTTGACCTGAGTTTGATCCCTGGGACCCACACGTGGTGGAAAGACAGAAATAACTCCCATTACGTTCTCCTCTGACCTCCACACGTGTCAAGGCACACTGGCACCCTCTCATCCCCCCACCCCCAGCATGTGAGCACAGAAAACAAAGAAAACAGTAGGGATTTTCAACCTTGAGATAAAGCTTTGCTATCAAGTGGGGCTGCTGCAGTTTGCTACCTCTTCCTTCAGCAGCGGCTCACCTCATTTCCACGAGATTGCAGGAATAGGACTTCAGGCTCGGTGAAAGTTGTCATGGAGATGGACTTGACTCGATGAGGGGGGTTCAGGCCTCTCCTGTGGAGTAGAGACAGAGAAGTACAATGTAGTGAGTGAAAGGAAGACTGAAGCAGCACATAAGGCTCAGTTAGAACCAGAAACCAGGGATGGGGGGGTGTGGTTCAATAGTAGAGCACTTACCTACCTAGAATCCCTCAGTGAGGAGCTGGAGGCGTGGCTCGGTGGTAGAGCACCTGCCTAGAATCCCCCAGTGAGGGGCTGGGGTTATGGTTTATCAGTAGAGAGTTTGCTTAGCATACACAGACCCTAAGTTCCATCCCCAGAACTGGAGAGAAACAACCAAAAATCCCTATGAAAGTCCAGGAAGATGGCTCAGTGGGTACAGATGCTTGCCAAGTCTGATGATCTAAGTTTTATTTCCAGGACTCACATGATAGAAGGGAAGAACCAACTCTCACAGGTTGTCCTCTGGCCTCCACATGTGCACTGCAGCACTCATGTTCCAACTCCCCAAATAAACAAACAAATAAATAAATCAATGTACTAAAAATGTTAAGTCCTGACCAAAAGTTACTTCCTAATTTCAGCATAAGACATAAAGGAGACTTCTTGGAGAAACAAAGAAGAAAGTCAGGATCAACTGTGGAGGCGGATGGAGCCTGTGATCCAGGTGCCCTGCAAGCCCCTAGATCCTGGAGGCTGAGGGGCCACTTCTGGGAATGGAAACAGGCAGCCACATCCCATTTTCCTGCTCTTGTTATTGTTATTCAGGTCCCTTGAGAGAGGGCAAAAGAGAAGGCCTTTAACAATGCTGATAACAATAACAACAGATGGATAAAAGCAGCCTCTCTCCTTAACAGAGGGGTGGAGTGATGAGTGGGAATGGACAGGACCCTTCTCTTTCAGAAAGCCATCTCTGGAAAAAGAAATATTCCAAACTTTCTTCCTGGACCTTTTTTTTAAAAAAAAATTATTAATTTTATGGGAGTGTTTGGCCTACGTTTATGTAAGTGCACCTACATGTACGTAAATGTACTTGTGTTGTGCAATGCCCACAGAAGCCAAAAGAGAGCATCGGATCCCCGGAACTGGAGTTATAAATGGTTGTTAGCCACAATGTGGGTGTTGGGAATTGAACCTGGGTCCTCTCTGCAAGGGCAGCTAGTCTTTCCAGCTCCCTTCCTAGATCCTTTTAAAAACATTATTTTAGCCAGGCATGGTTATGCAAGCCTTTAATCCCAGGATTTGGGAGGCAGAGGCAGGCGTATCTCTGTGAGATAGAGGTCAGCCTGGTCTACACAGCAAGTTCTAGACTAGCTGTGGCTACAGAGAGACCCTGTCTCAAAACAACAACAAAAAATATATTTTAAGTACATGAGTGTTTGCCTGCATGTAGGTATGCAATGCCCATGGAGGCCAGAAGAGAGCATTAGATTCTCTAGAACTGGAGTTAAAGATGGTTAGCCACTATGTGGGTGCTAGGAATTGAACCCAGCTCCTCTGCAAGAGCAATCAGTGCTTTGAACTCCTGAGTCATCTCTCCAGCCCACTTCTTAGATCTTTTAATAAAGCAAGAAGTTAAAACAACAACAACAACAACAAAAAGTCAAGTTCAACTGGGCATGGTGGCACACGCCCTTGATCCCAGCACTCAGGAGCAAAAAAAAAAAGTCAAGTCCAATCAAGAGATATAATTGCACTGGCAAAGAGCAAAGCTCCTGTTCTGTTAACTCCCTGGGTATGTAGTTCTGCATGCACAACTCTTGTGGAGGCTACAGCAGAAAACAAAGATTCCTTACCCCTACTAACTTGGCTTCTAGAAGGTTCTAACAGAGGAAGCCTAGCGCTCAGCTAGGTAGGGGCTTCATAGGTTCCCCTTTCTTAATTTTCTGACATTTATTTATTCATTTATTCATTCATCTATGTATTGTGTGTATGCTCCACAGCACATATGTGGAGGTCAGAGAACAACTTTCAGGAGTCACTTTTTTCCTTTTACCATGTGGGTCCCAGAGGTCGAACTCAGGTTGTCAGGCTTGGCAGCAAGCACCGTTACCCACTGAGCCATTTCACCAGCCCCCTGGTTCCCCTTCTTTAGACTTTAAAACTTTACTCTGGTCTAGACCTACTGCTTTCACTTTAAAACAAAACCAGTCAAACCCAAACAAACAAATTAGACCTGGGAATGAGACCATACCCATGTCAGAAAGAGTTTCCAATATCGAGGCCTCTTTAGCTTTGAAAAACTGGGTAGGGGCTGGGGCTGTACCTCAGTTAGTAGAGTGCTTACCTAGCATGCAAAAAGCTCTGGGTTTTAGCCCCAGCCTCAAAACAATGGGGTGTAGTGATGCACACCTACAATCCCAGCTCCTAGGATATATAGTTAGGAGGATTAGATGGTCAAGGCCATCCTCAGCTACATAGCAAGTTGGAAGCTAGCCTGGGATACATAAAACTGTGTCTCAAATAAATAAAAATAGAGAAGTGATAACATTTGCCAAATGGAAATTTTTTTTTTTTTCAGTATTTTTGAGACAGGGTCTCTCTGTAACCCCAGCTGACTATGTAGAGCTGGCTAGCCTTGAACTTACAGAGATTTGCCTGCCTCTGCTTCCCAAGTGCTGGGATTAAACGCATGCACCACACCTGGCTGGAAATTTTAATCTACCGATCTTTTTTGTCTTTTTGAGACAGGGTCTCCCTGTTGCCCCAGAGAGCCTAGAACTAGCTGTACAGAATAGACTGTCCTTGTCTCACAGAGATCCACCTGTCTCTACCTCCTGTGTGCTGGGATTAAAGGTATATGCTACCACACCCAGTCTTACCCAATTGTTTAAAAGTTATTATTTTTATCTTATGTGTATGAGTGTATTGCCTGCATGTATCTAAGTGTATCCGTGTTGTTCAATGCCCATGGAGGTCAGAAGAAGGCATCGGATCCCCTTGAAATTGGAATTATTTATGGACGCTTGTTAGCTGCCATGTGGGTGCTGGAAACTGAACTCAGGTCCTCTGCAAGAGTAGCCAATGCTCTTAACTGCTGAGCATCTCTCCAGCCCCTTACTAACAATTTTTAAATATTTTAAATTATATGCATATATGTTTGTATATACATGTGAGTGCAGGTACATTTGGAGTCCAGAAGAGGGCATCAGATCTCCTGGAGCTGGAGTTACAGGCAGTTGTGAGCTGCCCAACTTATGTTCTGGGAATTGAACACAGGTCCTCTTCAAGAGCATTACATGTTCTTAACTACTGAGTCATCTCTACAGTCCCAACCAACCTTTTTTTTTTTTTTTTTTCTTCTCGTCTTTTTGAGACAGGGTCTCCCTGTAGTCCCAGCTGTCCTGGAACTCATTATATAGACCAGGCTGGCGCTGAACTCACAGACATCCACCTGCCTCTGCCTCCCGAATGCTGGGATTAAAGGCGTGTTGGAACTCATTATATAGACCAGGCTGGCCTTGAACTCACAAAGATCCACCAGCCTCTGCCTCCCAAGTGCTGGGACTACAGGCGTGCGCCACCATGCCCGGCTACAACCAAACATTTTTTAAAAGTGAGGAAACAGGGCTGGTGAGATGGTTCAGCTGGTAAAGGTGCTTGCCACCAAGCCTGACAACTTCAGTTTAATCCCTGGGACCCACAAGGTAGAAGGAAAGAACTGACACTTGAAAATTCTAACCTCCACATGTACACCCTGGCTCAGGTGCACCCACACACATACATAATAAATGTCATAAAAAAGTAAAAAAAAATTAGAAAGTGAAATGGAGAAACAGGTCAGCCGTTAAGCATGCTGGCTGCTCTTACAGAGGACCTGGGTTTGGTTCCCAACACCCACATGCCCACATGGCAGCTAACAACTGCCTGCATCTCCAGTTACAGGATATCTGGTACCCTCTTCTGGCCTCTGCAGGCATTACAGAATGTGATACACTTGCATACATGCAGGCAAACACTCATAAAACAAAATTTAAAAATTTTAGACGAGGAAGGGACCAGGGAGATGAATCAGTGGTTATCCTAGTTTGTTTCTCCATTGCTGTGACAAAACACTCTGACCAATACCAACTTGGGGAGGAAAGGGTTTATTGGGCTTACATCTCCCAGGTCACAGTTCATCAGGGAGCCCAAGGTAGGAACTCAGGGTGGGAACCTGGAAGAACTCTGCTCATTGGCTTACTATCCTGGCCCCTACTCAGCCTGCTTTCTTATGCAACACAGGCCCACCTGCCCAGGGATGGCACCATCCACAGTGAGCTGGGCCCTCCCACATCACTCAACAATCAAGAAAATGCCCCACAGACATGGCCACAGGCCAGTCCAATGAAGGCAATTCCCTAATTGAGGCTCCCTCAACCCAGGTGTGTCAAGTTGACACTAAAGCTATCCAGCACAGTGGTTAAAGTGTTTACTGAGCAAACATGAAGGCCAGAGTTCAAATCCCCAGCACTCACATAAATTCTGGGTGGGCACAGTAGCCAAGCTGCAATTCTAATGACAAGAAGATGGAGATCCTAGAACAAGCTAACAAGCAGAGTAGTTAAATTTGTGAGCTCTGGGTTCAGTGAGAGATTCCGTCTCAAAGAATAAGGTGGATTCAGGAAGTCTCCCAACATCAACCACAGGCTTCTACATGCATACATTGTATGTATATCAGCACACACACAAGCACACACATTTAAAAATGAGAAAAACACCTGCTGGGCACGGTGTTGCACACTTTAATCCCAGCACTTGGGAGGCAAAGGCAGGCAGATCTCTGTGAGATCTAGGCCAGCCTGGTCTACACAGCAAGTTCCAGGCCAGCCAGGGCTTAGAGTGATAGACCATTTAAAAAAAAGTAAGAGGAAAAACACATTTGTGCTCACAGGTGGGCGCCTGCCAAGTCCAGAAGGCAACAAACCTGTCACTGTAAGTGTCCGCAAAGGGCAGGGAGGGGCAGGCGACATGCCTCAGAGTGAAGGCCACTGCTCTCAAATGATCAAGTACTCATTAAGGGATTCTAGCAAAAGCCAGGACATGGGAGACTACAGACCAAGTCATTCTGCTGCTAATACAAATTCTCAAAATGTCCTTATAAAGTGATGGGCAGTAGAGGCCAGCTGCCCTGAGGAAAGATGAGAAGAGACCAGACAGCAAGACCAGGTCCCATAGCAAGCAATAATCCAGCTTTCTCTAAGGTCTCTCTAATAGGTTACTTTGCTTTGCTTATTTTGAGACAGGGTCTCCCTGTAACCCCAGCTAACCTGGAACTCCATACACAGACCAGGTTAGCCTTGAACTCACAGAGATCCGTCCACCTGCCTCTGCCTACTGAGTTTTGCTTTGCTTTTTAATTCTAGTCAGCCTGCTCCTTCCCCTTTGTTAAAGACAGTGTCTACTGTAGTCCAGGCTGGCCTTGAATTTGTTATGTGGTTGAAGATGACCTTGAGCTCCTGATCCTTCTTTTTCCATTTTCCAAGTGCTGAGATGACAGGTGTGTCCCTTTTTATGTGGTGCTGGGGGAGCACTCTATCAGCTGAGCTCCATCTCCAGCCACAGCAAGCTGCTTTTATTAAACTCTTCCGGGTACTTTCTCCTCTTAATTTCCAAGCTCTCCCTACTCAGGACACCAAACCTTTTGAAGTCTAGTCACAGTCTACCTCACTGTCCCCGTGAACTCAGTCCTCCCCTTTGGCCCCCACTAACAAGTCCTTTTGGTTTCTTTATTTGCTTTAGATAGGGTCCCACGTAGCCCAGGCTGGCCTCCAACTCAATATGCTGATCATCCTTCCTCTGCCTCCCAAATGCTGGGATTTCAGCATAAAACCCCACACTGGGTTTTATGAGGTGCTGAGGATGGAACCCAGGACTTCTTGCATGTCAGGCAAGCACTTTACCAACTGAACTGTATTCCCAGCGCTGTTGTGGTTCTTTTGTTTTGTTGTTTTGTTTTGAGATGGTTTCATTATGGAGCCTAGGCTGGTACTGAACCCTCTATCCCCCTGCCTCTGACACTCAAGTGCAGATTACAGGCATGCACCATCATACTAGGCCATTAAGAAGTCTTTATTTTGTCAAAACACAGACATTATGATAGGTGCTTTGAGAAATACAAAAATTATAGAGCCTAGTCTGTGACCACCAAAGGTTTCCAAGAAGTTGAGTGTGATGGCATAGGTCTGTAATCTCAGCTTCTCAGCAGGCTTTGGCAGAAGGATCACAAATTCCAGGCCTGGGCTGCACAGAGTTCAAGGTTAGCCTAGGCAACTTAGACCCTGCCAAAGAAAAAAAGACCATGGAGGAGGAGGTGGCTGGGGGGATAGCTCAGTCCATCAGTCCATAAAATGCTTGCTGTGCATGCATGAGGATCTCAGTTGGATCCCCAGAACCCACATAAAAAGCCAGGCATGCCAGTGCATGTTTATAATTCCAGGATTAGGGAAGTAGAGACAGGAGGATCCCTGGGGATTACTAGCCCGCCAGCCTAGCCAAATTGGCAAAGCCCCAGGTCCCACTGTTTCAAAAAACCAAGTAGGACAGTGCCTTAAGGAATGACACTTGAGGCTGGTCACTGGCCTTCATACATGTGCGTACACATGCAGGTTTGTCTGAACTTATACAAATACACTCGTGTATGTGTGTACACACACATGAACACAAAGACACACACACACACAAAAAGAAGCCCACATGGAGTACTTCTCATTACAGTAGATATCATACAGCTGAAAGGTTAAGGAGACTCTGACTTCAGGATGTTAGCAGTTGGGGGAGGAAGAGAACTGATCAGGTCATGGGACTGGTGAATCGCATTGTTCACATTAGAAAACAGATTTAAAGCCTATCATAAGGTCAGTGACATTTCCTGAAAGAATGACCAGGAACTGTTAGCAGAGTTGTAAACAGTGAAGTATTTCCATGTTAGGGAAAGGGGGAGGAGGCAGAGAAGGAAAAGAAGGGGGAGGCGGAGAGGGGGTGGAGGAGGAGGAAGGGGAGAAGGATAAAGAGGAGGGAGAGGAGGTGGAGGAAGGGGAAGAGGAGGAGAGGGAAGAGGAGCGGGAAACTCAGGCATCACTCAAAACTGACCTGTGGTTCTAAACCTCAGAGCTGGGTCTGGCTGAGCTTGGATGGGAAGGGTGCTTAGGAAGGGGAGGGTATGTCAGGATGGAGCAAGGCCAAGACGTGATTGAAAAGCTTTGGGTCTAAATGCATCTGAAGGGAGCAGGATGTCTCCAGAGTACTGTACAGTGGAGAGCTCTGACCTTGATGCCTGGGGACTGGATTATGAAGACCCAGAGAGACAGTCTGGGGGGCAGGGAGAACTGTCGGTCAGGAGCAGTTGCAGCCAGGGAAAGGGCCTGCTTACAATGGCCTATGAGTCAGACCTTGTCTTTCTGAATCATAGGGAGGCCACTGCTGGCTCCAAGAAGCAATTTAGAAAGCGGGCCCTCTCCTGCCCGCAGCTGAGAACCAGCGGCCTAGGTGTGCATTTAGTTGGGTCTGTTCCAGGATCAAGTGGTGGGCAGATGTGAGTCACAAGCCTGGAATGAAACAGATTCAACCCTCTGACATGTACCCAGTGTCCCTAACAAAACTCTCAGCTACTTCCCCAAAGGAGAAAGTTAAGAGGGAAGCACTGCCTTCCCTCAACATGACACCACCATTCCGGTTTTATGCCCTGGAGGTACCAGAGAAACTCAGAGAATAAAATTTATTTGCCCAGCCAGAGTAGGACAAGGCTTTTAATTAAGTTAATTGGTTAATTAATTAGTGTGTGTAGTGTATGTGCGAATAGGGTATGCCTCTGTGTGTGTGCGCGTGCACAGGAGTGTGTACGGAAGCCAGAGGAGGATGTCTGGTGTCCTGCTCTTTTACTTTCTGTCTTTTTCCCTTAAGACAGGGTATTTCACTGAGCTTGGAGCTGCACTGGGGAGCAGCAAGTCCCAGTCACCCTCCTGTCCCCACCTCCATAACACTGGGGTTACATGCATGAGTCCAGCTTTTTACATGGGTGCTGGGGATCCGAACTCAGAGCTCTTACCCACTGAACCATCTCTCCAGCTCCAGGACAAGTTTCTCCAATAGAAAGCAAGCCCACTGCTATGGTACAAGTCCTAGCCAATCTTGTTGTCATTATCTGCCTCCCTCCCTCTCCCCTCCCCTTCTCCCTCTCTGAGACAAAGTCTCATATGGCCTAGGCTGGCCTAGAATGACCTTGAACTTCTGATCTTCCTGCTTCCACTTTCCAAGAGCTAGGATTACAGGTATGCCACCATACCTGGTTTATGGGGTGCTGGGAATCAAACCCAAGACTGTACATGCTAGGCTCACATGTCCAGCCCTTACTTTCTTTTTTACTGAACACCTAACAGCATTTGCAAATCTCCAAAATCCTTTATAAGAAAACCTTTTTTTTCTTTTTTTTTTTTTGAGATCCCTGTATCCCCAACTGGCCTGGAACTTGTTATGTAGACCAATCCGGCCTTGATCTTACAGAGATCCACCTGCCTCTGCCTCCCAAATGCTGGGATTAAAGGTGTACATCACCATGCACAGCCAAGGAAAACTTCTTGTGTGTATAGATATGTCTGTCCAGCTCTTTCCTCTTTGACTCTAGTAAGCACACAGGTATTTGCAGCAGCACCACACCTAGTTTTCCTATGGTCATCGCCCTGAAGCTGGCCTGTATTTTTGCTTCATCTTGATTCATGAAAGCATCCAACCTGCCCAGCTGCTAAGATAAGAAGGTTCTGCCAGGTCAACAGGGGAAAAACCAGTTCCACACAGCACCTAACTTCTTTCCCTGGTACCAAATTCAAACTTGGGAATTCTTTTCCTCTGAATATTTGGGTGCGGATTCATACACCCTGGACTGGGTTTCTCTGCTCCTGGATTGGCACAGATAAACCCATTTAGCTCTTTTCTAATAACATTTTTTTCATTACATTTATTTTTTTGTGTATGTGCATGTCATGGTATCCAAGTGGAGGTCAGAGGGCAACTTGCAGGAGCGGTTCTCTCCTCCCACCATGTGGGTTCTGGGGATTGAACTCAGGTCATCAGGCTTGGCAGCAAGCACCTTTACCTGTTGAGCCATCTTGTCAGCTCTCGTTTACCTCTTTTCTCTGACTTATACCAAGAGTCCCCTGTTAGTCCAGACTAGGAAGACTCCCCCCATCACCCTGCTTTGGGGTCCATTTCACTCATTTTTAAATCTTTTTCTAATCTAAATTCGGCTTCGATCCATGTTGTTTGTCCTGGCTCCGTTGAGACAATAAACAATGATCCCTTTGTACAGAGCCAGGTGCAGCCTGATAGTGGCTCTGGCTCCTTCCCTCTCCAGTGGTCACTGCAATCTTGTACATGTACTTTTCCCTATAGATGCTTATTTGTCATCTGTTTTCTTTCTCCTTCCTGTCTCCTGTCTTCTCTGCCCTCTCTCTCTGAGACAGGGTCTCAGTAGCTCAGGCTAGCCTTGGGTTCATTATCTAACCAAGGGCAACCTTGAACTTCTGATCCTTCTGCCTCTATATGTCAAGCAGCAAGTGCCTTTACCCAAGTGTGAAGACTAAAGGCATGTGCCACCACAGCTGGCTATATGTTTTTTTTTTGAGAAAGGATCTCAATATGTAACCCAAACTGGCCTTGCATTGTGTCCTCTTGCCTCAGCCTCCTGTGTGCTGGGATTACCGGTGCATGCCACCAGGCCCAGCTCAACAGATGCTTTTCAGTAGCAATTTTTATTTTATTTAAGCATTAAATAGTAGGCTCATCCTCCTGTGGAAGAGTTAAAATTGTAAGTAAATTATACATAGGGAGTTCAAAGCCAGTCTTGGCTATAAATAGGGAGTTCAAGACTAGCCTGGGCTAAATAAGAACTATCTTAGAAAACAAAGCAAAACAAGGGCCAGCAAGATAGCTCAGCAGGTAAAGGCTCTTGCTGCCAAGCCTGATGACCTAACTTCAACCCTCAGGACTCATGGAAGGAAGGAACCGACTCCTGTAAGTTGTCCTTTGACTCCCACACTTGCCCACACTCACAAATAAATGTGAAGAAGAAAAATTAAAACGGGCTAGATGGATGGTACAGTGATTAATAGCACTGTCTGCTTTTGCAGAGGACACAGATTTGATTCCCAGCACCTACATAGTGACTAAGAATCATCTGTAACTCCAGTTTGAGTGGGAGCTGACGCCCTCTTTTGGCCTCTGTTGGCACTGCATACATGTGGTGCACATATAGACAAAACATTTATATACATTAAAAAATATAAATAAGCCGGGAGTGGTGGCACACACCTTTAATCCCAGCACTCGGGAGGCAGAGGCAGGTGGATCTCTGTGAGTTCAAGGCCAGCCTGGGGCTACAGGGAGACCCTGTCTCAAAAAAAAGGGACAAAAATTTTGGGGTTCGATTTCTAGCACCTACATGGTGGCTACGAACTGTCCTTAACTCCAGTTCCAGGGGAATCCGATGTCCTCTTCTGACCTCCATAGCATTGCATGACATGAGTGCACTTACATACATGCAGGCAATACACTCATACACATAAAATAAAAATAATAAACAAAATATTTTTAAAAATAAAAATAAATAAAGACAGGAGCTGGAGAGATGGCTCAGCACTTAAGAGCACTGGCTGCTCTTACAGAGGACCCAGGTTTGGCTCCCAGCACCCACATGGGAACTAACAACCATCTGTAACTCCAGTTCCTGGGGACCCAATGCCATCTTCTGGCTTCTGTGGGCACTGCATAAATGGGTGCACTTACATACATGCAGGTAAAATACTCATACACATAAATATTTTTTAATATTTTATTATTTTTATTTTATGTGTATGTGTGTGTTGCTTGCATGTATTTAAATGCATCTTTGCCGTTCAATGCCCTCAGAGGTCAGGTCAGAATAGGGCGTCAGATCCCCTTGAACTGGAGTTACTAATGGTTGTTAGCTACCATGTGGGTGCTGAGAATCCAACCTGGATCCTTTGCAAGAACAGCCAGTGCTCTTAACCTCTGAGCCATCTCTCCAGCCCCCACATGAATTTTTAAAATTTTAATTAAAAACAAGCTGGGTGTGGTGGCACATGCCTTTAATTCCAGCACTGAGGAGACAGAGGCAAGTAGGATCTCTGTGAGCTTGAGGTCAGCCTGGTCTACATAGTGAGTTCCAGGCCAGCTGGGTTACTGGGAGAGCCTGTCTCAAAAAGAAAATAAACAAGCAAGCATATATGTATATTGGGAGAAATTCAAACATTTAAATCCTGGTTAGAGGCTGCAGATGTAGCTCAGTGGTAGGGTGTTCCCATGCATGAGGCCCATGGTCAATCCCTACTACTGAAGGAAAGAAAAAGAAATTAGGTATTGGAAGAAAACCAAATGATTAAAACTAGGTCAAATTTGGGACCTACAATTATGGCATCAGTACATAAATGTATGCAAATATAGAAACTATACAAACCAGCAGCCTCTACCAGGCCCTCACACCAACGCTGTAGAGTATTGTGCAGTTGAGAAAACACTTCTCATTAAAAAAGAGTTGAGTGCTGGGAGTGGTGGCACACAGCTTTAATCCCCGCATTTGGGAGGCAGAAGCAAGTGGATTTCTGTGAGTTCAAGGCCAGCCTGGTCTACATAGTGAGTTTCAGGCCAACTGGGGTTCTCAAAAAGACCAAAAAAAAAGGAGTGAGAATAAACTTAGCAGGCAGGGATGAAGGCTTAGGATACCCATCCACCAATGCTGAAATGTGGAATTCAGGCCATTGAGATGCTTCTTCCATTAAAGGCGCTTGCCACCAAGCATGATGGTCCTGAGTTCAAATTCCAGGGACCCACACATGGTGGAAGGAGACAACCAACTCCCACAAATTGTCCTCTGACCTCCACAGGTATGCAACAGTATGTGCATATGTGCACACACATACAATAAATAAATATGAAATAAATGAGCACATAAAATGTAGAACTATTTTCAGATCTTAGAAAATTCAGCTCTAGTTAGAACAGACAGCTCTGTTTAATCAGCCAACCCAGCCAAATGGGAGCCCTGGCAGGTCTGTACAATGCCCCAGAAGACACTCCCTCCCTCTCAAAAGCAGACATATTTGTAACAATCAACAGAAAGCTGGTCTTTAAAATAAAGATACTCCTCCTGCCTCCTCTGTCTAGGCGCTAAGGGTAGTATTTGAAAATTTTCATTCAATACGCTCTTTAGGGGGCTGGGCTCAGTTGGTAGAGTGCTTGCCTAGCATGCAGGACGCCATAGGTTCAATTCTTAGCATCTCATAAATAGGGTAGAGTAGTGCATGGCACTTGAGATGTAGTCAAGCACTTGAGATGTAGAAACAAGATTAGAAGTTCAAGGCTGCCAAGCGTGGTGGCCTACATCTTTAATCCCAGCACTCAGGAGGCAGAGGCAGGCTTTTGTGAGATAGAGGCCAGTCTGGTCTACATAGTGAGGTCTAGGCCAGTTGGGGCTATCGCAAAAAGAACAAAAAGGGCGGGAGGCATAGAGAGCTGGCTCAGCAGTTAAGAGCACTGGCTGCTCTTGCAGAGGACCCAGGTTCAGTTCCCAGCACCCACATGGCAGCTAACAACCATCTGTAACTCCAATTCCAGGGGATCCTATGTCCTCTTCTAGCCTCTGTGGGCATCATGAATGGGTGTTTTTACATATACGCAGGCAAAACACTCATACACAGAAAACAAAAATAAATAAACAAAAATTAGTGTGTGTGTGTATACCATAGCTTGAGTATGGAGGTCAGAAGACAACCTGTTCAAGAAAGTTCTCGCCTTCTACCATGTAGGGTCCTGGGGATTGAACTCAGGTGGTCAGGCTTGGCAGCAAGCACCTTTACCCACTGAGCGATCTTGCCAGCCCAGGTGTCTGCTTTTTATTACTGAGAGCAGCAGCTGTGACAGTGAGCTCAGAGGAGTTTTTCAGATGTGCACTGATAGGGAAGCAGTTAACTTCCAGCAAAAGAAAAGAAATCAGGTTTTAATATGGCCTAGATCCCTTGGCCTCCCTTCTGTCCTGATTGAAGAGGAATGTGTAGGGGATACTTTGAACTAAGATCTCAAAAATAATGATTACAATGTCAGGATCTCCTGCATATGTAGGGTTTGAACTTTTTAGTTTTGTGTGAGTGTTATGCCTGCATGTATGTAAGTACACCTGTGTTGTGCAATGCCCACGGGGATAGAGAGCTGTGTTGGATCCCTCGGAACTGGAGTTACAAATGGTTGTTAGCTGCCATGAGGGTGCTGGAATTTGAACCTGGGTCCTCTGCAAGAGCAACAAGTGCTTTTAACTACTGAGCCATCTCTCCAGTCCCAGCTTTAACTTTTAAAAAATGTTTAAAATTCTAAGCCATCAGCGGGGCGTGGTGGTGCATGTCTTTTATCCCAGCACTTGGGAAGCAGAGGCAGGGAGATCTCTGTGAGTTCCAAGTCAGCCTGGTCTACTGTTGGGGGACCCTGCTGCTAAGGTTGTAGTCCTCCATGTCCGGATAGCTCTAAGGGGCTCGGAGCTATATGGAAGGACTCCCTTTCTCAGCGGGGGCCTCCTGCTCTCTGCCTGACTTACCTGGGAAGTGCCACCAAGCATGGATGCCTGACCTTATTTGGAACATGACCTTGGGCATAGTTACCTGCAATAAAACTACCCCCAGGTTTTTTCTATATGATAATTAGGCATTGCCCTATAGTCGGATGATAGGATCCCCCTGCCACATGTAAATAAAGCATACTATGAGCACCTATCAGCTGAGGCTTTGGCTGCTGCCTCCACACTATATTTTCCCTGATCCCCACTGAATAAATGGAGCTGTATCACTGAATCTGCCTCCCTGGAAGGGCTTTCTTCCGTCAGTGCTCACTGGCCCTCCTGACCCCATTCGTTGCTTCTGCTCCCTTTGTTCTCGTGGCAGTGGCCAATGACCCACGAGGGGAGGGAGAGACCCCACAGTCTACATAGCAAGTTCCAGGCCAGCTGGAGCTACAGAGAGCCTCAGTCTCAAAAGACAAAAAACAAAAAAAAACAAAAAAAATTCTGAGCCACCAGACCCCTCCCCCTGAATTCTCCAGTGATGGGGTGGGTGTGTGGCTCAGTGGCAGAGCACCTACCTAGCATGAGCGAAGCCCGGAGTTCAATTCCCAGTATCAGAAAACCGAAACAAAACATTTCCCTTTTTATAACATTTTCAAGAATCTTTTCTTTTACGTACCCAGCAATACACTTGTTCCTTTTGGATGGGAGAGTGAGTGTGTGTGTGTGTGTGTGTGTGTGTGTGTGTGTGGTGTGGGTGCATGGGTATATGTGAATTCATATGTATCTGAGTGAACTTGTGTACAGGAGGGAATGCATGTGAAGGCCAGATATTGACTTTAGGTATCTTTCTCAGTTGGTCTCCATTTATATTCTGAGGCAGGGTCTCTCTTGAAACTAGAGCTTGCACCATCCAACTTGCTCCGTGGCTCCTCTGCCTCCACCTCCCAAGTAGTGGGATTACAGGCAGGCCACCATGCCCACCGAGAGAACTCTTACATGGGCGCCAGGGATCTGAACTTGGGTCCCCACACCTGCATGGCAAGTACTTTATCCCCTGAGCCATCTTCTCGGCGCCTACGGCACATTTTTCTCTGGGTTCTAAATCTGTCCTAAGAAACACAGTAGTTTTAAAAAATCTTTTTAGCCAGGCATGGTGGCGCATTCCTTTAATCCCAGTACTTGGGAGGCAAAGGCAAGTGGATCTCTGTAAGATCAAGGCCAGTCTAGTCTACATAGCAAGTTCCAGGCTGGCTGGGTCTACAGGAAGACAATGTCTCAAAAAAATTTTATTTTTTTAAAATAGGATTAAGCTAGCCTCAAAGTCACCAACCCTCTTGCCTTCACCTCCCAGGTGTTAAGATGGGCGTAGGCCACCATGTGCAGTCACAATGGCTTTTAATTAGATCAAAATTTCGTTGATCCTCACAGTAAGAAGGGAGGCTGATCAGAGCATATAGAGAGGGCTGGTGCTGTAGCTCAGTGGGTAGGGCGCTTGCCTAGCATTCATAAAGTCCTGGGTTTGATCCCTAGCACCTCATAAAACCAGGCACAGTGGTACACACATGTAATCCCAGCACTTAAGAGGGCGAGGCAGGAGGACCCAAAATTCAAGGCAATCTTCAAGTATATGACATGTTCAAGGCCAGCCTAGATATATAAGACCCTGTCTAAAAAACAACAACAACAAAAAGGAGTTCCAAATTGTATCCTTGGCCACTTGGGTCCTTGTTTCTTGTCTATCCACGATCATAACTTGTACCAAACAACAAATGCTGGAAACAAAATCCCCCATATGGCACTGGGAGAGTTGCTAAACCTCTCTTTGCTTCTGCTTGCCCATCTGCCACAGAAGATCAATATAGCTTGTTTTGGGGAGGACTGGTATGCATATAAGAACGGGAAAGCTTTCCTTATTAAAAAAACAACAGTGTACTACATCACTTATAAAAAAAAATCAGGCAAAATAAAGCCCTTGACAAACTTACATAAAAAAGGAGATCTGGTATCTGATGTTAATCACATAATTCCCTAAGGAGGGGAGCTTACTGTATCATTAGAAATCTGGGCTAAAACTCATACTCTGAAGTAGTGGTATGACCAAACTGTGTCTGTGCCAAACGAAGCACTGTGGCTTATACAACCAAGCCTCCATTCCCCCCCAACCACGAGTTTTGAGTTTATTGGACAAGACCACCAAGATCTAGACAGAACAAACTATAAGAACAACCCCAATTCCAGCACTTGAGAGATGGAGGCAGGAGGATCAGGAGTTTCAAAGCCCGTCTCAACTACACAGTGAATTTAAAGTCAGCCTGGGCTACATGAGACTCTATGTCAAGCTAAATTAATAAAGAAAAAGTGCACAGTGGCACATGCCTTTGATCCCCAGCACTCAGGATGCAGAGGCAGGTGGATCTCTGTGACACCAAAGCCAGCCTAATCTATATAGTGAGTTCCAAGCCAGCTGGGGCAGCAGGGAGACCCTGTCTCAAAATGTGGGCCAGTAAGATGGCTCAGCAGTTATGGAGCTTGATTCCATGCCTGTTCCCCTTAGTCTCCAGGGATCCACATGGTGGTGGAAGGAGAGCAGATTCTTAGTTGTCCTCTGAACTACACAAATGCACCCCAGCACCTGCACACCCCTACACACAAACAAAATAAATAAAATGTAATTTTAAAAGGGGGAAAGAGAGAGAGATGAATAACTCATCTATCTAGAACCTCCTATCTTTGGGAAAGTTAACCTGTGTACCAGGGTAACCCATTGGCTCTCTGCCCTTTCTGGATTTCATAAGCCACCTACCCTCTGGCTAGAATTCCAGAGCCCTGCAAGATTAGGATCTGCACCTGATCCCTGCCTCCCTACCTGCCACTCTAGGCTGTCAACTTGGGCTAAGGCACGTATTTTCCATTCCTTTCTATGTTGCACTAAGGCACACAAGCCAGAAGAACAGGGCACTCCTTTATTTTGAGTGCAGTTTCCCTAGTTCTTTCCTTTTTCTCCTACCTACATAAAGTCCTCCCCCCCCGGGGGGGGGTAGGATAGAGTCCAAGGAGCACCCGCTAGCCTCAAACTGGCTCTGTAGCCCGGATTGGCTTTGAACTCTTGATCTTCCTACCTTCACCAGAGTGCTGGGATTCCAGGCGTGCATAAGCATGCCAGTTTCATGCAGAACTGGGGATGGAAACCCAGGGTTTTCTGCATGCTAGGCAAGCACTCTACCAACTGAACTACATCACATTCCCAAGCTAAAAGTTCCCTTTAAAGGTTTATGTCAATTTCTGGCCCTTTAAGTCCCTCCCCCACCCCACCCGAGTTCCTTTCTATTCTCCACACTTTCTCTCTCCCCCTCGGCAATTCTCCTTCGCCTCCCCGGGGAAATTTCTCCAAGCCTCTCCCCGTGTCCCTCCTCAGCCCCCACCCTTCCCTCTGCAACGCGACTCCAGCCTCGTCTTCCGTCCCTGCGTTCTTTTTTCCTCCCTTTTCGCCCACGACACACCACTGCAGTAGGCGATAACCCCTACTTTACCTTGTCCAATGCTGGGGTGTCCACCTCCCCGACCTCCCCGACCTCCCCGGTCTCCCGGGGTTCCTGCAGACTGTCCCCAACCCCAACTGGCTTCTTCCCCCATGTACTCACAAGAGGCCCGAGCAGGTGGTGCAGACAAAGCTGCCCACGGTGATGTCCACGTAGGTGACCCCACGCTGGGCGCACTCGAAGCAGTGGCGGTTCCCGGCCTGGCTGCAGCCGCCCAGCTCGCGCACTCGGCGGCACCACACCTCCGAGGCCGCTTCGGCCTCCGCTTTGCTCCCTCCGACCCCGCCACCCGGGCCCGGGCCTTTCTTAGCCGCCATCACCATGCCTCCTCCGCGCTCTAGCTCCTCTTTAGCAGCTCTGCCGCCTTTCCCGCCTCCGCCACCTTCGCACGCCGGGCAACCTCAGACATCAGTTCCTGGCAGCCCGCGGCAGCGCGAGACTCCGCTGCCCCCGTCCTCCTCCTGCTCTGCACACTGATTGGCTAGGCGGCTCCCGCCTCCTCGCTCTGATTGGTCCGACCCCGATGGCTGCTGGCGCCTCCAGAGCCACGCCCCACTGCCTTCAGGCCTCAGGCCTCTCCCATTGATCCACCAAGACCCCTACCATTATGAGACCCCGCGTCCCTCTTCCTTGTCCCCGCCCCCTCTCGCCACGGGCTCCTACGCTGACTCTGATTGGCTGTCAGGGTTACAAAATTAGCATGTGACATAAGAGGTGGTGTCCCGCGCGTGCGCAGTACCCGTCCTGCGAGCTGGTGTCAATTCCCGCCAAATTTCAAAGGCTTGCTCTGCGGTGACAAGCAAAGCAGAAGAGAAACCTTTGATCCTATGAGGAACTGAGGAGAAGGGGGGAACACAGGAGAGACAGAGTGCTTTATAAATGTCTTATTTACCCAGGTCATAGGTGAAACCCTCAGAGAAATGGTCCAGTGAGTAAAGGTGCTTGCCACCAAGCCTGAAGACCAGAGTTCATTTCATGGAACCCACATGATGGAAGGAGAGAACAAACTCCCATAAATTGTCCTCTGACCTCCACTGGTGTGAACCCACACACACAAATATAAAAATTAAAAACTTTAGCCAGGTGTGGTGGTGCACACCTTTAATCCCAGCACTTGGGAGGCAGAAGCAGGCGGATCTTTGTGAGTTTGAGGTTTACATAGTGAGTTCCAGGACATCTGGGGCTACAGGGAGAATCTCTCAGACAAAAAAAAGACAAAAAAATAAATAAATAAAAATAAAAACCTTAAGGGCTGGAGAGATGATTGTGGTTAAGAACACACATACTGCTCTTCCAGAGAACATGAGTTCAATTTCCAGTAGCCACAACAGGTAGCTCATGCCTGTAACTCTAGCTCCTGAGAGATCTGACAACTCTGGCTTCCCCAGGCACCTGCACTCACGTGCACATACCCCAACCCCGAGACACACACACACAATTTTAAAAAACCTCTAGTCAGGCGTGGTGGTGCACACCTTTAAACCCCAGGACTTGAGAGGTGGAAGCAGGAGGATCAGAGGTTCAAGGTCATCCTCAGCTATTGACTGAATAAGGGAAGGCCAAAAAGGGAGCAGGTTAGGGGATATTGACAGCCAGCTTTGAAAAACCCCATGAAGAAGGCAGGTAGTCCTGATTTCTGGGACAAACCAGAACTAAAGGGTAGGCTTGGGAGTCACCAGCACATAGAAGTTATGTACTTCTATGAGCCACTGGACTAGATAAAGTCCTTAGGTATGACATGTGGGTGAAGAAGAGAAGGCACTGGTGCTGTAGTTAAGTGGCACAGTGCTTGCCTTGCATGCACGAGAGCTGAGGTTTAATACCCAGTACTGAAGAGGGAGGCGGGGAAGCAAATTATTGGGGTAGAGAGATGGCTCAGTTGATAAAGTACTTGCTGTGCAAGCATGGGGATCTGAGTTTGATCCTCAGAACACAGCCAGGTACAGAAGCATGCACCTGTAATCCCAGTGCTGCAGAGGGAGAGACAGGAGGATCCCTGGGGCTCACTGGTCTAGACTAATGAGTGAGTTCTAGGCCAGTGGGAGACCCTTTCTCAAAAAAATAAGGTGAACAGTTGAGGAAGACACCTGATGTTACCCTCTGGCTTCTACAAATGTACATGTGTATGTATACACGTGTGTGTGTGTGTGTGAGTTCACACACACACAAGCAGGCACTGGCCTGAGGGTGTAACCCAATGGTGAAGTGCTAGCTTGGAAGGTATGAGCAATATTTGATCCCCAGAATGCCAAAATACAGAAAGAAAGAAAGAAAGAAAGAAAGAAAGAAAGAAAGAAAGAAAGAAAGAAAGAAAGAAAGAAAGAAAGAAAGAGAAAGAGAAAGAAAGAAAAAGAAAGTCCAGATGTTAGCCAAAGTACACAGGGTCCCCATGGGACACCAAGCAGCCCCATGCAGATACACAGCTGGGATATCCTAGCCCATGTGAAACATCCTCTGCACTTTGGGTTCACCATGTCCACATGCTAACCAGTCCTCCTGTAGTTTCTCATTAGCCACGGGTTATTGCTTCCCCTCTGGAAACATTAAGCAATCTGGTACACTTACCTATCACCAATATCAAGAGAAAAATAAATTAGGACATCCATTGGTTTTGATAATTTTGTGTTAGTTTTTGCTACTTGGGTGTGGTCTTCAAGGACAACCAAAGGGAGATTTCTCCTCCTGTCTCTACCCCACCCAGGCCATATCAGGCAGCAACAACCCTATTTCCCTCTTACAATCAGGGAAAATGCACAGCCGGTCTGGGGACACCCTCTTCTGCCATTGCACTAGTGACCAGGTGGAGCCCTTGATGGCATCTCTGGTGAAAACCCTTGCTCTTGGGGGTTGGGAGTTAAGTCTAGAACTTGAGTGACTTGGAGGACCTGAAAGCAAACATTTTAAAGCACAATAATAGTAGTAGTCTGGAGAGATGGCTCAGTAAGTAAAGTGCTTGCTATACAACCATGAGGTCCTGAGATAGATCCCTAGAATGTATGTTTTTAAAAAAAGTCAGGCATGGGAGCTGGAGAGATGGCTCAGCAGTTAAGAGCACTGGCTGCTCTTGTAGAGGACCCAGGTTAGGTGCCCAGCACCCACATGGCAGCTAACAACTATCCATAACTCAAGTTTCAGGGGATTAAATGTCTTCTGGCCTCTAAAGGTACCAGACACACACTGGTGCACATGTATACAGCAGGCATTCATACATGTAAAATAACACATACACTGAGAAGGCAGATCCCTGGGGCTGGCTGAGCAGCCAGCCTAGCCTAATCATTGAGCTCCAGGTCTCAACGAGAGACCCTGTCTCAAAAAATAAGGTAAGGGGCAGCAGATGACCTAATGGGTAAAAACACTCATTGTAATGTAAGTCTGACAGCTTGAATTTGATCCCCAGCATCCATAGAAAAGTGAAAGGAGAGAATGAACTTTACAAAGTTGTCCTCTGACCTCTACATGGCACACCCCCACACATACACACCATACATGCACACAATAATAATAAATAAAATTATTAAAGAAAAAACAAGGTGGAAAGCTCCCACCTGGCACACACACACACACACACACACACACACACACAGAGGATAGTGAGAGTTACCACCCTCCAGCCCGGACCTTGGTTACTAAATATTTATCTTGGCTGGGGGAGAATTGAAACTTCATGTCAGTCACCAGATCACATATCACTATCTTCGAGAAAGAGGGCCAGCCTCACAGGTGTGGTCTCCTGGGTACCACTAGATCAGTTTTCAGGGACAATTTCATTGTCAGCTTTTGGCCATCTGCTTCTGGTGCATAGGAAATAGGATAATGGCTCTAGGCTGGCCAACTATCTTCTTTCTTGTGTGTGTTTGTGTGTGTGTGTGTGTGTGTGTGTGTGTGTGTGTAAACACCAGAGGTCAACTTCGGGTATTGTCGCTTGTTTTTTGGACATAGAATCTCTCACTGACCTGGAGATCACCAATAAGGGTAAGCTGGCCTACCAGCAAGTCCCAGGGATCTACCTGTCTCAGCGCCCTCAGGGCTAGGCTCTCAAGCTTGGGCCACCCCACCTGACTGGGAATTAAACTCAGGTCCACATGCTTGTGCAACAAATGTTTTACCCACCGAGCCATCTCCCCTGCCCTTGTCTTTTTTTCTTTCACTGAAGAAACAGGGCATTCAGTTGAAGACAGCTATGTCTACGCAACCCTCAGTAATTCTATTGGTGAACATGGTAGCCACTACCATCTTTTAAAAAATTATTTATTGGGCTGGAGAGATGGCTCAGCAGTTAAGAGCACTGGCTGTTCTCCCAGAAGACCCAGGTTTGAATCCCAGTACCCAGATGGCAGCTAACAACCATCAGTAACTCAAGTTCCAGGGGATCCCATGCTTTCTTCTGTCATCCATGACACTGCAGGACATGAGTGCACTTGCATACATGCAGGCATAGCACTCACACACATAAAAAATAAAATGAAATAAAAATTATTTATATTATATATATGCATTTTGTAATAAGGTATGCATATGCACTATGTGCATGCGGTGCCCACAGAGGCCAGAAGAGGGCGTCAGATCCCTTGGAACTGGGGTTACAATGATTCTGAATTGCCATGTGGGTGCTGGGAACTGAACCCAGGTCCCTCTGCAAGAGCAGCCAGTGCTCTTAACTGCTGAGCCATCTCTTCATCCAGCCACTACCATCTTAATCAGAGCAGATATGAGGACTCACATAAGACCCTCAACAAGACTGGGCCTGTTGATGTTCCCTCTTGGGAGGAGCGAGTCAACAGGCTCATTTGTCCCTCACCTGAGGTTCCAGCCTCTCTTGTAACACCCCCGACCACATGCCCAGACCCTGGCCCAGGGTGTATGTAATTCTCCTGCCTTGTCTGCTGGAGAATAATAGTGAATAGAAGGTTAAATGAGGGCAGCACTCTGTCTCTACAGCTATGGGGAAGTCATCATCCATGCTGGGATGAGAGTTTCTAAGATGTCTCCAAAAAGAAAGTACATAAAATAAAAAGTTGATATGAGGAAATAAGGAAGGGCCTCTTGTCCTTGATAAAAAAAAAAAAAAAGAGGGACCGCATTCATGACCCACTTAATTAATTTAATTAACTTATTTGGGATTTTTTTGTTTATTTTGATTTTTTTTTCTTGAGACCTATCTCTTACCATGTAGCCCTAGTTGGTCTGGAACTCACTATGTAGACCAGGCTGGCCTAGAACTCATAGAGCTCTTCCTGCCTTTGCCGCCCAAATCCTGGGATTAAAGGCCTGTGCCACCAAACCTAGCCCCATTTGTTTATTTTTGAGACAAGGTCTTTGAATGAAGAAAGAGCCCAGGCTGGTCTGAAACTCCCTATGTAACCTAGGCTGGCCTTCAACGCCTGATCATCCTGCCTCAGTTTCCTAGAGGCTAGAAGCACATACCTGAGTCACCACACCCAACTGGGACAATAGTTTTTAAGAAAAGATTTAAGAATGCATTTGGACTCAGTCTTTGCCACAACTTACTGCTGGAGGAGTGTTCCCAATCTGTAATGGAAGGAGAGAAGGAAACCACACAGAGTTAGAGAGACAGACCTGAACGTTCCTGGAGGCTGAGACAGTTCAAATTACAGGTAAAATGTGAGGGGAAGGGGAGAAGGAAGAAGGGACAGAGAAGGGGAGACAGATTGCAAGTAGGGAAAGAAGGCAAGAGGGCAAGAGAGAAAGGGGGAGGATGCGGAAGAAGAGGAAGGGGAGAAGGGAGAGGGAAGGGGATTGTGGAAGAGGAAGAAAGAGGAAGAAGGGGGACATAGAGGAAGCGAAGGAAGGAGGAGGAGGAAAAGGAGGAGGATGAAGAAAAGGAAGAAATGGAAGAGGAGGAAGAAAAAGGGGAAAGAGGGAGAGAAAGAAGAGGAGGAGAAAGAGGAGGAAGAGAAGAAACAGAAGAGGAAGTTTTCTGATAACTTTAGAGAACTTCTCTTCAGTGTTCAGCTCTGTCCTTCATCAGCACAAGTGTGTAAACAAACTAAAGTCCTAATAATGAGCTATCAAACTATCAGAGAGGAACAGGAGCTCAATTTCTGGAGCTCATGCACGGCTGGGAATAGCTCATATTCCTAATAGCCAAAAAGACGAGACTCCCGGACACACAGGAACTGAACACGATTGTCATGAAGTAAGCCAAACTGGCTCCAGACCAAAGGTGGCTTGACCTCCGCTGACAAAACTTAAAAATGAGCTCTGGGGCCAGGCATGACAGCACATGCATTTAGTCCCAGCACTAGGGAGGTAGAGGCAGGTGGATCTCTATGAGATCTAGACAAGCCTGGTCTACACAGCAAGTTCCAAGTCAGCTGGGGCTACAGGGAGACCCTGACTCAAAAAAACAAAAAACAAAAACAAAAACAAAATAAAATAAAAGAGCCCTGCAGGGCTGGAGAGATGGCTCAGCAGTTAAGAACTCTGGCTGCCCTTGCAGAGGGCCTGGGTTTGATTCCCAGCACCTACAAGGCAGCTCACTACCATCCTTAATTCCAGTTCCAGAGGATCTGGTGCCCTCTTCTGGCCTCCCCAGGCATTTCACAAACATGGTGCACTTACATACATGCAGGCAAAACACTCAAATACATAAAATGAAAATAAATAAATTTTAATATGTTAAGTTGGGATTATGGCTCAGTTGGTAGAGTGCTTGCCTAGTACATGTGAAGCCCTGGGTTCAATCCCTAGTACCACAGAAACTGGGTGTGGTGATACACACCTGCAATCTTAGCACTGTGAGGTGGAGGCAGGATGATCCAAAGTACAAGGCCAGCCTGGGATACTGAGTGAGATTCTGTCTCAAAACAAATCAATAAATCAGTGAAAGCAAATGATTAGCTGTGTAATGGGTGATTTGCATCACAATTTTTAAAATTATTTATGAACTGGAGAGATGGCTCAGGGGTTAAGAGTACTTGCTGCTCTTCCAGAGGACCCAAGTGTGGCTCTCAGCACCCAGGTCAGGCATCTTACAACCAACCACCTGTAACTCTAGCTCTAGGGGATCTGATGCCCTTTTCTGGTCTCTGTAGGTACTCACATGCCTGTGGCATACATTCATATAGATATACACCTACACATAAATAAAGATGAATCTTTAGGTATTGGAGAGATGGCTCAGCTGTTAAGAGTACTGGCTGCTTTTGCAAAGGACCTGGTCCAGTTCCCAGCACCTACATGGTAGCTAACAATCATCTGCAACTCTGGTTCCAGGGGATCCAGTGCTCTCTCTGGCCTCCACAGGCATTGCACAACACAGGTGTACTTACATACAGGTAGGTAATACACTCATACAGATAAAAATAATAGAATATATTTAAATATTTTTGTTGAGTTTTTGTAGATTTCATACAACAGTTCTTTATCAAATTTAGACCCCCTCCCCCACCCATGCCCTAACCACCCCCCACTGGACCACACCCAGTCAGGCATTTATACCCAGCTGTTCTTCAGTGCAAGTTCATCCACTGGGACAAATAAAATATATTTTTAAAAAGAATCTTTAAATTTTTTATTTATTATTGTATGTGCATGATGGCTGATGCACAGGTGAAGCTCTGTGTGTGTGTGTGTGTGTGTGTGTGTGTGTGTGTGT
>NW_008337205.1:2197490-2205694 GCF_000622305.1 Nannospalax galili
CTATATATCCTATGATTTTATGTATCATATAGTAATTAATATGTATTAAAGATCTATTTTATTTTAAATATTTACTTATTTGTTTACTTATTTTATCTGTTTGAGTGTTTTGCCTGCATGTATATAAGTGTACCAGAGCGTCAGATCCCTTGGATCTGGAGTTACAGATGGTTGCTAGCTTCCATATCAGTGCTGGGAATCCAACCCAAGTATTCTACAAAGCAGCCCATGCTCTTAACTGCTGAGCCATTTCTCCAGCCACAATTTATTTTATATTTAATTAATATGATGTAAATTGTGTGTGTGTGTGTGTGTGTGTGTCTGGGTGCATGTTCAGGCAAGTCTAGATGGCTACAGAGACCAAAGGGTTTGAATCCCCTGGAGCTGGAGTTACTGGCAGTTATGAGCCATCCAACATGGGCACTGGCTATCAAACTTGGGTCTTCTGGAGATCAGCATGAGCTTTTAACTGCTGTGCCATCCCTTCAGCAATGCCTCCTTGCTTTTGTTTATTTGTTTGTTGAGACAGGGTCTCATTATGTAGCCCTGGCTGGCCTGGAACTTGTTAGATAGATCTAGCCTAGAACTAACAGAGATCTGCCTGCCTCTGCCTTCGCTGTACTGGGATTAATGGTGTGCAGCACCACCATACATATATAATATTTTTGTTTCTTTTGATTGTTTTTTAGGTAGGGTCTCATGTAGCCCAGGCTGGCTTCACAATCACTATGTAGCCAAGGTTGATCTTGAGCCTCTAATCTTCCTGCCTCTGCCTTCCAGTGGGATGAGACCTGGGGCTTCAAGCATGTGAGGCCAGCACTTCACCAACTGAGTTACATCCCCAGCTGCCATATTGGTAGCAATTTACTAACTGACAAGAGCTTTTCAGTGTTGCAGCAACCAGGATGGACCTGGTGGTATGTCAGCCTGTCCTCAGCAAAGATCCAGCCATGTGCTAGTCTACACATTTTTTTATAGCACCTTCCTCCTCTTGGGTCTCTAACCACCCAGTTCTCTACTTTCCCAATCTTACATCAGAATTTTCATATGGGGGTCAACGAGATGGCTCAATGCATAAAGGTGCCTGCTGCTAAAGCTGCTGATCTGAGTTCAGTCCGAAAGCTGCACATGGTGGAAGGCAAGACCTGATTCCTGAAAGTTGTCCTCTGCCTCCCACTTGTGCACAGTGGTGTGCATGCCCTACATATAAACACTGACACATAGATACACACACATAAATAAATGTAATAAAAAATTTTTGTAAAAAAAATTTTGTTGTTGCTAGACATGGTGACACACCTTTAATCCCTGCATTCAGGAGGCAGAAGCAGGTGGATCTCTGTGAGTTCCAGGCCAGCTAGGAGTATACAGTCAGACCCTGTCTCAAGAAAGAAAAAGAAAAGGGGCTGGAGAGATGGCTCAGCAGTTAAGAACACTGGCTGCTTTTGCAGAGGACCCAGGTTCAGGTCCCAGCACCCACATGGCAGCTAACAACCGTCTGTAACTCTAGTTCCGGAGGATCTGACAGCCTCTTCTGGTCTCCGCAGGCATTGCACGCATAGGTGCACTGATGTACATGCAGGCAAAACACATGTACACATAAAATATAAATACATAAATATTTTTAAAAAATATTTTATGTATTATTTTTATTTTATGTGTACTCATGTATTGCCTGCGTGTACGTAAGTGCACCGGTGTCATGGGACTGGAGTTACAGACAGTTGTTAGCTACCATGTGTGTGCTGGGATTCGAACCCAGGTCTTCTGCAAGAATAACCATTGTTCTTAACTGCTGACCCATCTCTCTAGCCCCATAAATATATAAATATTTTTTAAAGGAGAAGAGGAGGAGGAGGAGGAGAAGGAGGAGGGTAAAAAAGGAGAGAAAAATATTTTCTGGGGTAAACCACCCCCTTCCCAGTCTTGGCTCGGGCAACTTCCTCCTTAACCTTCCGTCATTGCTAACATTTTCTGTGTCCTGAATAAGAACATAGTGTTAGCGCTGAGTGGGGAGTGACGGCTGTTTGCAGGTGACTGGTGACAAGCCATGCTTTTCTCCTCTACCTTAATATTTATTTACCTGTGAGGTGCTGAGGGCTATCAGGTTCTTGGGCTGCAGCTGGGCAAAGAAACACGCATGATATTACCCAGAAGGCCTGAAGCCAGGAGCAGAGTGGATTAGTATAGGTGCGGGACAAGGATGACGACAGTGGAGTGACAGAGAGATGTTAAGGGCTGGGAGTGAGTAAAGTCAGTATACACAAGTGTGAGAGCTGAGTCCTCCCGAATCCCCAGATCCCATGGGAAGCTGGGCCCAGAAGTGTGTATCTGTACTTCAAGTGTTTCTGCGTGGGGAATGGGAGGTGGAGACAGGAGAATACTTGGAAGCTCATGGGCCAGGCAGTCTGGCATGCGCAGCTGAAAAAAAAACAACAAAGACCCTGCCTCAAACAAGGTGGAAGGTGAGAAATATCATCTGAAATTGTCCTCAGACAACCACATGTGCACTGTGGCACACACATATACACACATATCATACATTCATAAACACACAGATTAAAAAAAACAGTAGGGTTTGGAGAGATCACTCAGCAATTAAGAGAGCACTTGCTGCTCTTGCTGAGGACACAAGTTCAATTCCCAGCACCCATGTTGGGCTTTTAACTCCAGTTCCAAGGGATCTGAGCTCTCTTCTGGCCTCCATGGGTACCTGCAAGCACACACACACACACACACACACACACACTCACACATTCACATAAATAAAAATTTGGGGACTGGAGAGATAGTTCAGCAGTTAAGAGCACTGGGATCTCTTGCAGAGGACCAGGGTTCGATTCTCAGCACCCACATGGCAGCTAAGAACCGTCTGTAACTCCAGTTCCAGGGGATCTGATGCCCTCTTCTGACCTTCATGAGCATTACAGGACACAGGTCACTTACATACATGCAGGCAATACACTCATACATATAAAATGAAAATAATAAAGCCAGGCCTGATGGTGCACTTCTGTATCCCAGCACTTGGGAGGCAGAGGCAGGAGGATCTCTGGGAGTTCAAGGCCAGCCTGGTCTACATAGTGAGTTCCAGGCCAGCTGCTGCTACAGGGAGACCCTGTTTCAAAAAGACTAAAAATAAAAATAAAATTAAAAATAATAAATAAAAAAATTAATGTGTATAAACGAACCCATGTTGCATAATGTCCATAGAGAGCAGAAGAAGGTGTCAGATCCCCTGGAACTGGAGTTATGGATGGTTGTTAGCCACCATGTGGGTGCTGGGAATCAAACCCTGGTCCTCTGCAAGACCAGTCAGTGCTCTCAACCATTGAGCCATCTCTCCCGTTCCTACAAAATCACGTGTGTGTGTGTGTGTGTGTGTGTGTGTATGAGTGTATTGCCTGAATGTGTATAAGTGCACCCATGTTGTGCAGTGCCCCTGGAGGTCAGAGTAGAGCGTTGGATCCCCTGGAACTGGGGTTACAGATGGTTGTTAGCTGCCATGTGGGTGTTGGGAATCAAATCAGGTCCTCTGCAAGTGCAGTCAGTGTTCTTAACTTCTGAGCCATATCTCCAGTCTCCAAATAATTTTTTTTTGTCTTTTTGAAGCAGGGTCTCCCTGTAGCCCCAACTGTCCTGGAACTCACTGTGTAGACCAGGCTGGCCATGAACTCAGAGAGATCTGCCTGCCTCTGCCTCCCAAGTGCTGGGACGACAGGTGTGCGCCACCACACCCGGCTCAAAATAATTTTTTTAAACTAGAGTAACTAACTTAGGTGCAGGCAAAGAAGGAAAATGTGACAGAGTGAGACAGAGACAGAAAGAGATAAAGGAAGGGAAAGAGGAAGGAAATAAGCATAGCCTGTGTTCCTGGATTTCATCTGTCCTTTTAATCATAAACCTGCTGCATTCCCATCCTCATCATTCTTCAACAGCTTTAGGTTTGATGACGAGCTTAGTTGGTAGAGTACCTACCACATGCATGAATTCCTGGGTTCCATCTCTAGCACCACAATAAACTCGGTATGGTGGTACGCACCTGAAATCCCAGCCCTCAGGAAGGAGAGGCAGGGGGATCAGAAGTTCAAGGTTGTCCTTGACTTGACATAGCAAGTTTGAGGTCAGCCTTGGCTATGTGAGACGATTTCTCAAAAATAAAACAACTCAAAACAAAAATCAGAAGGAGGACTGAATAAATGACTTAGTCGGTACAGTGGTGAAATCTGTAATCCCAGCACTTGGTGGTATTCACCTGTAATCCCAGCACTTGGGAGTAGAGGCAGGAAGATCAGGAGTTCAAGGTCATCCTCAGTTACATAGCAAGTCTCTCAATTAAACTCAGGGTTCACATATACATAGTCTAGCCAGCCAGCTTGCTCCAGAGAGCCCATTGCACCTCCCTAGTGCTGGGATTACAGGCAACTGTCACTCTCAGCTGGCATTTTCAACATTTATGTGGGTTCTGGGGATCCAAACTCCAGTTCTTTAATCACTGAGATGTCAGGTATCTTCCTCAATTACTTTATTTTTAAAAATATTTTATTCATTTTTTGTGTGTATGAGCATTTTGCCTGCATGTATATAAGTGCACCATGTGTGCAGTACCTGAGGAAGCCAGAAGAGGGCGATGTATTCCCTGGAACTGGAGTTAGCTGCCACGTGGGTGCTAGGAATTGAACTCAATTCCTCTGGATAAACAGCAAGTGCTCTTAACCACTGGGCCATCACTCCAACCTTTCTTTCCCCTCCCCCTCCTCCTCCTCCTCCACCTCCTCCTCCTCCTGCTCCTCCTCCTCCTCTTCATTAGCATTTGTCTTTTTGTGTTCTTTTCCTTCTTTTTCTTCCTCTTCTTCTTCTTCTTGAGACAGGGTCTTTCACTAAACCTGGGATCAAGGATTGGCTAGACTGGCTGGTCAGCAATCTCATGGAATCCTCCTGTCTCCACTTTCCAAGCCCTAGGCTAACAGGAATGTTACCTGGCTTTTTACCAGAGGGTTACTGGAGATTTGAACTCGGATCCTCACAATAGTGCAGCAGGCACTTTACCAACTAAACCATCTCTAGCATTCCTTATTACTCTTAAGACTATCTCTTAAATAGTGGCCAGTGAGCTGGCTTGGTGGGTAAAAATGCTTGATGACCTGAATTCAATCCCTGTAATCCACATGGCAGAAGAAGAGAACCAACTCCCACAAACTGTCCTCTGACCTCCATGGCCCACTCATACACATACGTCCACACACAGATCAAACAAACGAACAAACAAATGTAATTTAAAAAACAAATACTTTGTTCAGGTGTGGTGGTGCACACTTTTAATCTCAGCACTCGGGAGGCAGGGGCAGGTGGATCTCTGTAAGTTTGAGGCCAGAATGGCCTACATAGCTCCAGGCTGGAGACGGCTACCTAGTAAGAGGTTGTGTCAAGTAAATAAATATTTCTCAAACAATAGTTGTCAATTTGGATATGCTTACTGTGAGTGCAGGTACCCTCAGAGGCCAGACAAGGGTGTCAGATCCCCTAGAGCTGGAGTTACAGGTAGTTTGTGAATCAACTGACTTGGACTCTGGGTCCTCTTTAAGAGCAGTAAATGCTCTTAACCACTGAGCCATCTCTCCAGTCCCTGTTAATCATGTCTTGGTGGACAACAAGCACAGCAGGAAGGAGCTAGGGATAAAAGACTCCCCAAGAACCCACCATCAGTGACCTACTTCCTCTGGCAAAGTCTCAACCTTCCAGTCTGCAGAAATTTAGCACCATGAGCTGGGGACTAACCTTTTAATGCAGCAAACATCCTGGGTGACACATCATAGCCAAACTGCAACATGTATATGAAAATTAAGGGGGAAGATCTGAAAAATCCTAATACTTTGGTCCCATCCCATAAAAATTAAATTGGAGAGCTAAAGGGATGCCTTAGTCAGTAATGTGCTTGAGGGCTTAAGCTTAGATCCCAAACAGCCACATAAAAACTGGATGTACTTAGGTGTACCCTGTAACCCCAGAGTTGGAGGGGGGAGACAGGCAGATCCTGGGGGGATTCTCTGACAACGCAGTCTATCTAAAACAGAAAGTCAGTGAAAGACTCTGTGTTTAAAAAAAATAAGATAGGGGACTGGGGAGATGACTCAGCAGTTAAGAGCACTGGCTGATCTTTCAAAGGACCAGGGTTCAGTTCCCAGCACCCACATGGCAACTCACAACCATCTGTAACTCCAGTTCCAGGGGTCTGATGTCCTCTTCTGACCTCTGTGGGCACTGTGTGCATGTGGTGCACTTACAATACATGCAGGCAAAACAGCCATCAAATAAAATAATAACAAATAAAATGACTAAGGTAGAGAAGTGATTGCAGAAGATACCTGACTTTAACTTCTGGCCTCCGTGTACATCTGCACAGGTGAGCCCATCAGAACATACACGGGCACACATGCCTATACCACACACATACACACACAAAATTTTAAGATACTTTTTTTTTTTTTTTTGGAGATAGGGTGTCCCTATAGACCCAACTGGCCTGGAACTTGCTATGTAGACTAGAATGGCCTCAATCTCAGAGAGATCTGCCTGCCTCTGCCTCCCAAGTGCTGGGATTTAAAAGCATGCACTACTGTGTCTGGCAATGTTTTGATTTTTTTTTATAATGTGTGCATGCATGTCTATGTGTGTTATACAAGGAGTGCAGATGCCCATAGAGTCCAGAAGAGGGCATCAGATCCCCTGGAACTAGAGTTACCCACAGCTGTGAGCTACCAGATATGGGTGATGGGAACATAACTCCAGTGCTGCATGTGTAAGTGCTCTTAACCACTGAGCCACAGCTCCAGCCTCTCCCCCTTATTTTGAGATAGGGTTTCTTCTTGGCCACTATTGTGCATAACAGGCTAGCTGGCCCAAGGGTTCTGAGGATTCTTCTGTCCCCTCCTCCCATTTCACTGTAGGAATGCTGGGATTATAGTCAAGTGCACTGCAGTGCCTGACTGTTAACCTAGGTTCTGGGTGTTGGGAACGGAACTCTGGTCCTCAACAAGAGCAGTGTGCACCTTAACTGCTTGGCCGTCTTCCTGGGTTCCTCATCCTTCCGTCTAAGCCTCTCAAACAGCTAGGATTATACATGTGTGCCACCACATTGGACTCAGGGTATTTTTTCCTAATATTCTATTTATTTTATTTTTTATGTGTATGAGTGTATTACCTGCCTGTGTGTAAGTGTGCCAGTGCCATGCAATGCCCTCGGAGGTCAGAAGGGGGCATTGGATTCCCCAGGACTGGAGTTATGGGCAGTTGTTAGCTGTGGTGCTGGGAACTGAACTCAGGCCCTCTGCAAGAGCATCCAGTGCTCTTAACCACTGAGCCATCTCTTCAGCTCCTCAGGATACCTCTAAAGCAAAAAAAAAAAAAAAAAATTGTCATCAGTAGAAAGGGACACCTTTATAATAAAAGGATCCATTCATCAGAAAGTTGTAACAATTACAATCATAGATGCAAGGTAATGATAGATCCTATATTGGTGAAGTAAAAATCAATGATATCAGGCTGGGCGTGGTGGCACATGCCTGTAATCCCAGCACTATGGAGGCATAAGTTTGGATGTGTGTGAGTTCAAGGCCAGCTTGGCCTCTAATGCACAGTTAAGTTTGGATCTCTGTGATTTCGAGGCCAGCCTCGTCTACATAGTGAGTTCCAGGACAGCTGGGGCTGAAGGGAGACCCTGTTTCAAAGAGACAAAAAACAAACAAACAAACAAACAAAAAAACCAATGGTAACAAAGGACAAATGGAAAGTTCAATAACAGCAACAGGCAAAATACTTGCATATGCATGAACTGTCAAAGAATAACTTTTGAAAAATTGTTTTTTAGCCAGGTGTGGTGTGGCATAACTTTAGTCCCAGCACTCGGGAGGCAGAAGCAGGTGGATCTCTGTGAAATTGAGGTCAGCCTAGTCTACATATCGAATAACTCGCTAGGCATGTGCCACCATGCCAGGCAAAATTTGTTTTTTTTAAAGCTTAAAAAAATAGTAGGAGCTGGGGGCATAGTTCAGTGTTAAAACACCTGCCTAGAATCCCCAGTGTGGAGCTGGGGACATCGCTCAGTGACAGAGCACTTGCCTGGTATGTCCAAAAACCGTGGATTCCATCCCCAGCACAAACAAAAGAAGGAAGGAAGGAAGGAAGGAAGGAAGGAAGGAAGGAGG
>NW_008337205.1:2205773-2254026 GCF_000622305.1 Nannospalax galili
GACTACTCTTGACTGCATAAAGACCAATCAACAACAAAAAGAAACTTTCTAAGCATCTGAACCTAGTTTTCTCACACTGCACTCACACACACACACACACACACACACACACATGCACACACACACACCTGTGCAAGTGCACACACACATCCTTCTCTATACTCACAGGAACCACAGGTCTTCTCTGATCTCCCCTCATCTCACCCATCTTTGCTCCCTGTTCCCTCAGGTTGGACTATTCATCAGCCTTCACATCCGAACAGTTAAGTTTATCTTCGGTTCCTAAGGCCTGATCTAATTCCATCATCTTCATTTAACTTTTTAAAGATATCCTACTTCCCACTCTTGGAGTCACAGTCTGATGGTAGAGATAAAGGAGACAACTGAGTTTTGTCTTGCAATGTGATGACCAGAGCTGGTGTGCACAATGCCCCAGGAGGGCAAGCAGGTTGTCTAGTTGCTTGAGAAAAGTTCCATGCTGGTTGACTTCCCTATCTGAAGACTTAGGACTCTGTGAGGACACCTTGATTTCATCCTCGTGTCTAGTTTTCCACAAGTTTGACTTTTGTTTTGGCAGGGGATGGAGTCTTGTTTTGGAGACCAGGCATTCATCAAACTCCTAACTCTCCTGCCCCAGGGCTCTTGAGTGTTGGGGTTACAAGTGTGAGCCACTATACCTGGCTTCTATTTTTATTTTGCTTATTAAATTTTTATTTTACTTCATTTATTATTATTATTAATTATTGTGTATTTATGATGGAGAACATACAGGTGCTACTGTGAGAATGTGGAGGTCAGAGAACAACTTCGCGGAGTTGGTTCTCTCCTATCTTTCCGTGGGTTCTAGGGATTGAACTCTGGTCATCAGGATCCTATCTTGTCTGCCTGTTTTTGCCTTTTTGAGACAGCCCAGGCTGACCTCAAGTTCCAACTCATTATGTGGCCCAGGATAACCTTGAACTCCTGATTCTTATGCCTCTACTTCCCAAGTTCTGGGATTATAGGCATATGCTATCTTGCCTGGGCAGCCAGGGAAAGGGTAAGAGACTGTCCTTGAATTTCTTTGTCTACAATACCTAATCGGCTCTTTGACAGAAATGGTAGCAATAAATATTTTGATGTTTTTATTAATTAATTAATTAATTGATTGATTGATTTGTGTGTGTGTGTGTGTGTGTGTGTGTGTGTGTGCATGTCTGTGTGTTCATGTCAGGGGACAACTTGCAGGAGTCAGTTCTCTTCTTCCAACACGTTGGTCCTCAGGATTGAACTCAGGTTGTCAGGATTGGTGGCATTCTAGAACTTACTTACATTTTGCATATATAATTGTACATCGTGGCTTTAATTTCAGAGCTGTCAGCCTTGCTCTTGTTCACTCTTTTTTTAAAGATAAGAGTTTCACTATGTAGCCCCAGCTGGCCTGAAGTTTACTGTGTAGACCAGGCTGGCCTCAATCTCACAGAGATCCACCTGCCTCTCCCAATTGCTGGGATTAAAGACCTGTGCCACCATGCCCAGAACCTGGGTAAAAATTTGTATGATCTCCATAAAGATAGTTATATTTACTGAAAAAATGCACAATTACAAAAGACTGCTATGATAATTCAGTAATACACTTTGGTGACTTTGAACTTGTATTATTCTGTTATTTGCATACATTTAAACCATACATGTGAATATGAAACATATATGTTGATGCTTGGTGTGTCCATGGCTCCAAATATCTGCTGGCACTAACTGGGTGTTTCCCCTTTGCACCCTCAGTCCTCATGGAAAAGACATGGTGCCTCAGTTGTTGCTGGTGAAGGTGGAGGTGAGAACACAGAAAGGTGCCTGTACCTTGCAGCCTTTGCTTAGATGGTGAGCATGACTCAGCTATTTTATTGACCACTTCTCTCATTGCTGTGACAAAATGTCTGACAAAATAAACTTAAAGAAAGAAAAGTTTATTTTTTTATAGTTTGAGGGTTCAGTCCATCACGGTGTAGGTATGGTGAGGCAACTGGTCACATTGCATTCACAGTCAAGAAGCAGAGAGACCCAGTCCATGGGATGGTGCCACCTACATTTAAGATAGGCATTCCCATCTCAATTAAACCAAATCTAAAAACTCTATTGCTGATGTACCCAGAAGTATGTCTCCTAGGCAATTCTAGATCCTGTTGAGTTGGCAATCAGTATTAACCATCACAGTCATGCTGAGTTTATGGCGCTTCTAAAATATGTAAATTGGATTTTTAAAAGATTTTTATGGGCTGGAGAGGTGGCTCAGAGGTTGAGAGCACTAACTGCTCTTGCAGAGGACCTGGGTTTGATCCCAGCACCCACATGGCAGCTAACGATGTCCACAACTCCAGTTCCAGGGGATCCAATGCTCTCTTCTGACCTCCGTAGGTATTGACAAGGGTGTGTCTACTTACATGCAGGCAATACACGCATACACATAAAATAAATTAAAAAATAAATTAAAAAATAAAAATAAAAAATAAAAAAATAAAAATAAAATTAAAAAAAAAAGAAAAGAAAAACTTTAAAAAATTTTTTTAATTTTATGTGTATGCATGTATTGCCTGCATGTAGGTTAAGTGTACCCATGCTGTGCAATGCCCGCGGAGGACAGAGGCTGTCAGATACCCTGGGACTGGAGTTACAGACAGTTGTTAGCTGCCATGTAGGTGCTGGGATTCAAACCTGGGTCTTCTGCAAAAACTGTCAGTGCTCTTAACCACTGAGCCATCTCTCCAGCCCCTTATTTTCATTTTATATTGAGTGTTTTGTATGTATGTTCGTATACCACATGTATACTGGGTGTCTGTGGAGGCCAGAAGAAGGCATCAGATTCCCTGGAACTGGAGTTAAAGATGATTATGAGCTGTCATGTAGGTGCTGGGAATTGAACCTGGGTCCTCTATAAGAGTAGCCAGTGTCCTTAACTGCTGAATCATCTTTCCAGCCCCTGAAATTAGACATGACAGTCTACTCAGCTGAATGTCAAAAGCCAAGAAAATCCGATGTGAGGCTGGGGAGATGGCGCAGTCAGTAGAGTCATGCAAGCATGAGGACCTGAGTTTGATCCCCAGCACACACAGAAAAAGCCAGGTGAGGCAGAGCATGTCTGTCATCCCAGCACTTGTAAATGGAGACAGGGTTTGCCGGTCAGCCACTCTGGATGAATTAGTAAGCTCCAAATTCAGTGATGGACCCTGTCTCAAAAAAATAAGGTAGAAAGACTGGAGAGATGGCTCAGCAGTTAAGACACTGGCTGCTCTTGAGAGGACCTGGTTTGGTTCCCAGCACCCACTGGCAGCTCACAACTGTCTGTTAATCCAGTTCCAGGGAATCTAACACCTCTGTTAGTTAATCTTCTTCTGACCTCTGTTAGTTATTACTGCATGCACATAGTACACATAGGTATGTGCAGGCAAACACTCATACATATAAAATCAAAATACATAAATCTTAAAATAAATAAGGTGGAGGGACTGGAGAGATGGCTCAGCAGTTAAGACACTGGCTGCTCTTGCAGAGGACCTGGATTTCATTCCCAGCACCCACATGGCAGCTAACAACTGTCCGATAACTCCAGTTCCAGGGGATCTGACACCCTCTTCTGACCTCCATGGGCATTGCACAACATGGGTGCCCCCACCTAAATGCAGGCATTACATTCACACATAAAATAAAAAAAAAAATAAGATGGAGAATGCCTAAGGAAGACACCTGATGGTGACTTCTGGCCTTCACGTGCACACATGGATATGTGGATCATACATACACATGTATGTACACACACACACACACACACACACACACACACCACAAAATTCCAACGGCCTCAGAACGAGCATAGTTGAGTTCTTATATTTGAGCAGTAGTCAGATATCTTCTGGGCATTCCATTGGGTAATGGGCCAGATGCCATTAGGGGTGCAAACAGCACCAAGAAGTGTACAGGAGATCACATCATGTGATCTAAAGCCATGTTAATGGTTATGGTGATTTTCAAATGTGTCCACAAACCATGCAACATGCCTCTGTCTTAAAGTAGTGGGTTTCTTTTTAGGTTTAGCGGGTTTTTTGTTTGTTTGTTTTTGTCTTTTTGAGACAGGGTCTCCCTGTAGCTCCAGTTGACCTGGAACTCACTATGTAGACCAGGCTGGCCTCAAACTCACGAGGATCCACCTGTCTCTGCCTCCCAATTGCTGGGATCAAAAATGTGTGCCACCATACCTGGCTAGTTTTCCTTTTTTTTTTAAAAAAAAATACTCATTGGGTTTTAAAGATTTATTTATTTTTATTTTATGTGTATGAGTGTTTTGCCTACATGTATGTATGTACACCATGTGCCTGCAATATCTGCAGAGGCCAGAAGATGGTGTCAGAGTCCCTGGAACTGGATCAACAGACAGTTGTAAGCTTCCATGTGGATGCTAGGAACCAAACCAGGTCCTCTGGAAGAGCAGCCAGTGCCCTTAACCACTGAGTCATCTCTCTAGTTCATTTTTCTTTTTTGAGAAAGGGTCTCACATAGCCCAGGCTGACCTAGAATCTTGAAATCCTGATCTTTTGTCTCTACCTACCAAGAGTTGGGAACACAGACATGCACTGTCACCCCCAGTTCATGTGGCACTAGGGTTGGGACCCAAGATTTCATGTGTGCTGAGCAAGCACTTGACTAGCTACATTCCCATCCTCAGTAGCCTCTAATTCACCAGTGATAGTATTTGTGCTAGATTTAGAGACTCACTTTGGCAAATGGAAATTATATCATGTGACTTCAGAGGTTACATAATAAAAGAGGTGGTGCTGGGCACAGGGCAGTTGGTATCATGCTTGACCTGTATCTCAGTCTCTTTCCTGTTACTGTGATAAAATACTCTCACACAACCAACTTAAGGGAGAAAGTGTTTATCCTTGCTCAGTTTGAGGTGCATTCCAACATGGTGGGAAGGCATGGTGGCACCAGTGCAAGGCAGCTGGTCACAGCACATCCACATCATGAAGCAGAGAGGATGAATGCTGGTACTCAGCTCACTTGTGACTTTAATTTTTTTTCATTTATCACATTTGTTTAGTTGGGGTGTGGGTTGGCACGTGCCATGGTACATGTGTGGAGGTTAGAGGACAAAATTACATGGTTCAGTTCTCTCCATCCACCATCTGGATCCTGGGGATCGAAGTCAGGTCATCAGTCTCAGCAGCAAACGCCTTTACCCACTGAGCCATCTCACCAATCCATCACTTTCTCCTTTTTATTCAGTCCAAGATTCCTGCCCAGGGACTGGTGTCACCCACAGTGGAAAACCTCAGTTAACCTAATCAGGATAATCCCTCACAGGCATGCACAGAGGCTAACCTAACCTAGATAATTCCTCACCGGTGTGAGGGGACTTATTTCCTAGGTGATTCTAGATCCCATCAAGTTGACAACACCAACCATCACACAGTATAAACATCAGGACCTGAAGTTGGATCCTCAGCACTCATGTATGAATCCTAGCACTCTGTCTCAAAAACTAAGGTAGAGGGGAAGGGCTCACCAAGCCCCATCCGTAACCCAGGAACTTTTGGCAGATGGTGGCAGCTGAGGGAGGGAGAGTCAGTTTTCTTCAGCCATGTGGTTCATGATATATTGCCCATTCTCCAGTGGACGGCCCACACCCATGCCCATACAGCACAAGTTGAACCCAGTAAGTTATAAAAACAAGACAACATGAAGTTGAGAGGAGGATGTGTCCTGGAGGAGCTGGAGAGGGAAAGGGTGTGTATAATCCAAGCACATTGTAATTCATGCATAAAATTACCAAAGAATATATAAATAATTTAAAAATTAGGGACAGTGCTATTAAGAAGTACCTGCCTTAAACTCTGGCTTCCACACACATGGGCACACACGCAAATTTGCACTTGCATACATCACACATGCATGAGGGTGCACACACACACACACACACACACACACACACACACACACAAAGATGGGTTATTTCTACTGCACTCTCAATTGGATCATCCATTCCGGGTGAAACCAGCTGCCACAGCATGGGAACAGTCAGATGGCCTGGGGAGAGGGCCACCCACGGTGAACAGAGGCCAGCTGCTAACAGCCAGTCCCCACCTGCTTGCCAAGTGCAGGTGCATGAGTCATCTAAGGAACAAATCCACCAGCAGTCAGTCAAGCCTGCAGGTGACTTCCTGCTGAGGCCCCAGACACAGTGGAGCAGAGCCAAGCCAATCCTGTCTTGCTCCAGCCCACAGAACTAAGAGAGAATAAAGAGGAACTGTCATTTTAAAACACTAAGCTTTGGGATGAAAAGATGGCTCAATGGCTAAGAGCACTGGCTGCTCTTGCAGAGGACCCTGGTTCAGTTGCCAGCACCCACATAGTGAATAGTAACCATCTGTAACTCTAGTTCTAGGGGATCTGACACCTTCTTCTGACCTCCATGGGCATTACATGACATGGGTGCACTTACACATGTGTAGGCAATACATTCATACACACAAAAAGAAAAAAACAAAACACTAAGCTTCAAAGTAATTTATACTGTAGCATAAAAATAACTAATATGGTGATAGTAGGCATACAGTCAGTAATGAGGGTACTGTGCTTAATTTGGGGATCTGGGAGGCTTTCTGTCCTTTTTATGGTATTGGAGATAGAACCCAGGACTTTTTGTATGCTAAGCAGTGAGTCATACACCAGCCCCTAACTGGAGGATTCTAGGCAATGAGGGCTGGGGACATGGCTCAGTGGTAGAGCACCTGCCTAGAATCCCCCAGTGAGGGGCTGGGGATGTGGCTCAGTGGTAGAGCACCTGCCTAGAATCCTCCAATGAGGGGCTGGGGGTGTGGCTCAGTGGTAGAGCACCCACCTAGAAGTGAGGGACTGGGGTGTGGCTCAGTGGTAGGGCACCTGCCTAGAATCCCCCAGTGAGGGGCTGGGGTGTAGCTCAATGATAGCAAACTTGCATGCACAAGGCCATGAGTTCTGTCCCCATCACAGCAGAGGGGAAAAAAAGAAAGTTTCTCAGCTATTCTTCCCTACCTTGAAGGTGACAAACTTTCCACCAATACAAGCTAAAGATGTGATGCTGACCTTCTGGAGAGATTAAACAAGGATAACTCAGGTCACAGAACATAATGCAGCTAAGGGCAGGTATGTTAACAGCCACCCTCTCCCTCCAGACACTCACCTTTCTAAATGCTAGAAGGTGGGATTCCTACCTCTTCTTTCTCCACATCCCATGTATGATTGACAGAGTCCTCTCTTGATCCAAGGGAAAGACTTTGGGTGTTGATATATAAATAGGGAAGTGAAGGACAAATCAGCCTTTGGTGTGAGAGACAGAAACCAAAACAAAGACAAAAGTGACCTTGGAGGAAGTAGGAGCAAAGGCAGAAGATTTAAAAAATTAATATTGTTGCTGTTGGAGTAGATAAAAATAGACGTTTCCTCCCTGAAGCTGGTACCAAGGACCGTGGAAAAGAAACATTCAGAAAACAGAAAAGGCTCTTGAAGATTAAAAGTGTAGTGTTTAAAATGAAGGATTCAGGAGGCTATGGAGATGGCTCTGGGTAAATGTGCTTGCTGCATAAACATGAAACTCTGTTCAAATCCCCAGGACCCATGTAAAAAACCAGGTGGGAGCCAGGCATGGTGGCGCACGCCTTTAATCCCAGCACTCAGGAGACAGAGGCAGGCAGATCTCTGTGAGTTTGAGGCAAGCCTGGTCTACATAGTGAGTTCCAGGACAGCTGGGGCTGCAGGGAAACCCTGTCTCAAAAAGACCAAAAAAAAAAAAAAAAAAAAAAGCCAGGTGTGGCTATGTTGCAGCCTATAACTTCAGCACTGTATGGGGTGGAGACAGGAGATTTCTGGGGCTTACTGACTGCCAGCCTAGCTCCTGACCCAGTGAGAGAGTCTATCTCAGGACTGAGGCAGAGAGTGATAGAGCAGAACACTTAACGTTCTCCTCTGGTCTCTGTGTACACATACACACAAAATAAACAAATAAAATCGAAGATTCAGTAGAAGGGATGGAAAATTAAAGTGAAAAAGTCTCTTATACAGTAGAACAAATGAAAAATATGCAAAAATAATAGTTAAGAAAAAAATGAGAGCTGGGAGTGGTGGTACATACCTTTAATCCCAGCACAGGAGGCAGAGGCAGGTGGGTCTCTGCAAGATCAAGGCCAGCTTAGTCTACATAGCATGTTCCAGGCCAACTGAGGCTGCAGGGGAACACTATGTCCAAAAAAAAAAAGTGAAAGAAAGAGAAAAAGAAAAAATAAGAACAATCTGAAGATCTATTCAAGATATTGATCCAACAACAAGAAGTAAGTTTGAATCCCAGCTCTGATCACATAAGCACAGCATCTTAAGTTTGAAAGCAACCACAGATACACAATGAGTTTCAGGTCACCCTGAGCTCCAGAGTGAGACCTTCTGAAATAAATAAGCCAAGTGTGGTGGCACACGCCTTTAACCCCAGCACTTAAGAGACAGAAGCAGGTGGATCTCTGTAAATTGGAGGCCAGCCTGGTCTGTATAGGGAATTCCAGGTCAGCCAGGACTACACAGTGAAACCTTGTCTCAAAAAAAGTAAATGTACAAAAGAAACAAAACTTTCATATTGCACACCTCTACTCATAGAATCTGGGAGGTAGACAGGAGGATCAGGAGGTTGAAGGTCAACCTAGGCTGCATAATGAATTCCAGCCTAAACTGTATGAGACTTTACCTCAAAAATAAATAAATGAATAATAAATAAATAATAAAAGGAGTGTAGGTTCTGGGGAAGTAGCTCAGTAAGGTAGAGTGCTTGTCTAGCATTCAGGAAGCCCTGGATCCCTCCATAGCCCTGCATAAACTGGGCTTGGTGGCACATGTATGTAATTCCAGCACTTGGCAGGTAGAGCAGGAAGAAAACATTCAAGGCCATTCTTGACTCCATACTAAGTTTGAGACCAGCCTGCTTCAAAACAAAGCAAAACAAAAGTTTCATTAAGATGAAACCACAGCATTAAAAAAAAACTGTCAGATCCTGCAAGTGTGTAGAAAGAAATGCCAGCAAATGAGAATAGTGACAACCTTCTTGTCAGTGTCAACAGAAAGTAGAAGACAAAAGCAATGCTTTAAAATATCTCAGAAGGGCCAGAAAGATGGCCAAGTGCATAAAGGTGTCTGCCACCAAGCCGGAGGACCTTGGTTCAATCCCACAACTTGCATGGTGAAATAAGACAAATGATACCAACAAGTTGTCCTCTGACTTCCACACGTGCGTTGTGACATGAATGCTGCCAATGACACATGCAAGTCTACATGCACACACACTAAATAAGTGTGGTTAAAAACTTTAATATGTATATATTTATTTTAGGGCTGGAGAGATGGCTCAGCAATTAAAAATACTGACTGCTCTTGCAGAAGACATGGGTTTGTTTCCTAGTACCCACATGGTGGCTAACAACTGCCTGTAACTCCAGTTCCAGGGAAACTGACACCCTCTTCTGAACTCCATGGGCACTGGACAACATGGGTGCACTTACCTACATGCAGGCAATACACTCATATACATAAAATAAAAATAATAAAATATTTTTTAAAATATTTTTTATTTTATGTGTATGAGTGTTTTGTCAGCATATATGTACAACATGCACCTGAAGAGCCAGCAGAGTCCAGAAGAGGGCGTCAGATTCCCTGGAACTGGAGTTACAGTTGTTAGCTTCCATATGGGTGCTGGGAATCAAATCCAGGTCCTCTGCAAGAGTTCTTAACCCCTGAGCCATCTCTCCAGCTCCTAAAATTTTAAAACATATTTTCAAAAGAATATTTTATTATTTTTATGATTTTAAGTGTATGAGTGTATTGCCTGCATGTATGTGAGCACACCCATGTCGTGCAATGCCGTGGAGGTCAGAAGAGGGCTTCGGATTCCCCTGGAACTGGAGTTAAGGATGGTTCGTAGCCCCCATGTGGGTGCTGGAAATCGAACCCACAAGAGCGGTCAGTGCTCTTAATCACTAAGCTGTCTCTCCAGTCCCATACATATATATATATATGTATATATATATATGTGTGTGTGTGTGTGTGTGTGTGTATGAGTGTTTTGCCTGCATGTATGTAGGTGCACCCATGTCGTACAATGCCTGTAGAGGCCAGAAGATAGAGCTGATTCCCTGAAACTTGAGTTATAGATGGTTGTTAGTCACCATGTTAGTGCTGAGAACTGAACCCAGGTCCTCTGGAAGAGCAGTCAGTGCTCTTAATCACTAAGCCATTTCTCCAGCCCTCCCAAAATTTTTGTAAATAAAATAAAATATTTCAGAAAAGATGATTGCAAGCCCAGATTTCTTTATCTGGCTAATGTACCAGTCAAACAAGACAGGTTAAAGTATGAGAAGTCTTAAAAAAAAATCCCTCTAGTGGAGTATGGGTGGAGTATGGTGGCACACACCTGTAATCCCAGCCCTTTGGAGGCAGAGGCATAAAGATCAGGAGTTTAAGTTCAACCTCAGCTACAGAATGAGACTGAGGCTAGCCTGGACCACAGGAGGCACTGCTTCAAAAAACAAAACAAAATAAAACCAAAAAGGGGCGGAGGAGATAATTCAGTCAGAAGAGTGCTTACTATGTGAGCACAAGGACTTGAGTTCTAGCCCCAGATCTCATGTGAAAAAGCTGAAAATGGTAATATGCTTAAAAATCCCAGCACTGGGGAGGCAGAGACAGGCAGATCCCTAGGGCTTTCTGGCCAGTCAGCCTCCCCTACATGGCAAGCTCCAGGCCAGCAAGAGAGCCTGTCTCAAAAACAAGTGGATGTTATTCTAAGGAATGACACCCAAGGTTGAGTCTGGCCTCCATGTTCATGTGCACACACATGTGTGTGCACACACAGGCATGTGGACTCTTACATTTGCACCCACACACATGAAAACATGCATACATAAACACACAAACACTACACACACATACACAGTGAAAAAAAAAATCAGAAGAACTCCAGGAAAAGAAACCCCAAGAAAGAACATATAACCACAGCCTGTCACATGGATTGATTGCAAATAATATAAGCATATATGAACAATTATAATAATATTATATGGTTCATACCTAGCAGTCAGGCAAAAGAGGCTGGAGGATTGTTGCACATGAGGCCAGCCTGGACTATACTGTAAGTTCTACACTAGCCTGGGCTACACCGTGATAATCTTAAAACATACAAGTGGGTAGAAAGATGGAATAGTAGTTAAAAGCACTGGTCCTTCTTGCACAAGACCCAGGTTTGGTCCCCAGCACCCACATGGTAGGTAACAAGCATCTTTAACTCTAGTTACAGGGGATCTGATACCCTCTTCTGATCTCCTTGGGCATTGTACAACATGGGTACACTTTTATACATGCAGGCAAAACACTCATATACATAAAATAAAAATAAAATTTAAAAATTAAAAACACATGCTGGGCATGGTAGTGCATGGTTTTGATCTCAGCACTCAGGAGGCAGAGGCAGGTGGATCTCTGTGAGTTCAAGGCCAGCTCGATGATCTACATAGTGAGCTCCAGGCCAGCTGGGGCTACAGGGAGACCCTGTCTCAAAAAGAAAAAAAAAAAAAAAAAAGACAAATACAACGTGTTTTCTCCTGTATGTGGAATCTAGATTTTAAAAAGGCATGAAGTTGGGTGAGGTCAGGCACACACATTATATACATATATATATATATACACATATATATTATATATATATATTTGCCTTTTTGAGACAGGGTCTCTCTATAGCCATAGCTGGCCTGAAACTCACTATGTAGACCAGGCTGGCCTTGAACTCACTGAGATCCGCCTGCCTCTGCCTCCCAAGTGCTGGGATTAAAGGCGTGCACCACCACGCCTGGCTATAAATATATTTTTGTATTATTTCCAACCAAACCATGTAGTAGACTACAGTTATACTTTCTTTCTTGGGTTTCCCCTACCCCACCCCAGAGTTGTTCCATTTGTGTGCACATCTTTTTTTAATTTTATGTGTATGTGTGTTATACCTGCATGTGTGTAAGTACACCCATGTCATGCAGTGCCTGAGGAGGACAGAAGAGGGCATCAAATACCCTGGAACTGGAGTTATGGACAGTTGTTAGACACCCTGTAGGTGCTGGGATTTGAACCCTGGTCTTCTGCAAGAATAGTCAGTGCTCTTAACTACTGAGCCATCTCTCCAGCCCTGTGTGCACATCTTTAATCCCAGCACCTGGGAGGCAGGGACAGGCAGATCTCTGTGAGTTCAAGGCCAGCCTGGTCTACATAGTGAGTTCCAGGACAGCTGGGGCTACAGGGAGACCCTGCTTCAAAAAGACAAAAAAAGAAAAAGTAAATTTTAAAAATTGAAAAAAAAAAAGTATTCAAGGCCACCTTCATTGAGATAGTGAGTTCAAGGCCAGCCTGGACTACATGACATCCTGTCTTCAAAACAAAACAAAAGAAAACACAAAAATACAAAAGGCATTTAAAAAAATTTTTTTGGTCTTTTTGAGACAGGGTCTCCCTGTAACCCCAGCTGTTCTGGAACTCACTATGTAGACCAGGCTGGCCTCAAACTCACAGAGATCCGTCTGCCTCTGCCTTCTGAGTGCTGGGACTAAAGGTATGTGCCACCACACCAGGCTAAAAAGGCATTTTTTTTGAAGGAAGTCAGTTTGGGAAACTGAAAGGCATACATACTTGGTATGGAAAAGTTATTAATTTATGGTTGATTACCAAAAACCTGGGAATTCAGCTTAACCTTTTTTTCCCTTTGAGAAAGGATCTCATGTCGCCCAGGCTGACCTGAAATTTGCTATGTAGCTGCAAATGACCTTGAACTTCTGATCTTACTGCACCAGACATGCACTGCCATGTCTGGTTTGTTGTTGGTGATTGGTTGGGTTTTTTTTAAAGAATTTATTTTTTATGTGTATGATTATTTTTCTTGAATGTATATACGTGCACCATATGTGTGCAATGCCCAAGAAAGCTAGAAGAGGGCATCAGATCTCCTGGAACTGGAGTTACAGTTGTTCATCGCTATGAACTGAAACTAGGTGCTGGGAACTGAACCCAGGTCCTCTGCAAGAACAGCCAGCGCTCTTAACCACTGAGCCACCTCTCCAGCCCCTATTGTTGGTTGTTTTTTTTGGCTTTTTCTTTTTTTAGACAAGGTCTTACTCTGTAGCCCTGGCTAGCCTAGAACTCACTATATAGACCAGGGTAGCTGTGAACTCACAGAGATCTGCCTACCTTTGTTTCTAGAGTGTTGGAATTAAAGGCATGCACTACCATGCTAGGCTTCTGGGGTTTGTTGTTTGTTTTGAGACAGGGTCTTCAAACTCACAGATATACACCTGCCTCTGCCTTTCAAGTGCTGGGAGTCTAGGTGTGGGTCAGCATGCCTGGCCATGCCTGGTTTCCATATAGTGCTGGGATCAAATCCAGGGCCTTATGCATGCTAGACAAGCACTCCACCACCTAAGCCCACACCCCCAGCCTTTTGGGAGATTTTCTGAGAAAGGGTTTCACTCTATAGCCAAAGTTGGCCTTGAACTTGTGACAGTCTCCTTGTGTCAGGCTCCTGTGTGCTGGGATAACAGTCATGAGCAGCCACACCCAGCTTTTCAGCTTGATAATGGTAAAATATCACTTAGTAGATGTAGAAGCCTATATACACATAGAAACAATTAAAATAGAATGCCCTGCTGGCATAGTCATATAACCTATAATCCCAGCACTCAGGAGGCTTAAGGCAGGAGGATCAGTAGTTCAAAGTCCAAAATTTATAGTAGGACTGCATTGGGAGATGTGTGCAGGACATGGGAATATAAGATTTAAACTACATATACTGTTTTTTTGTGGGGTTGTTGTTGTTCTTGTTTGAGACAGGATCTTTCTATAGCCCCAGCTGGCCTGGAACTTACTATGTAGACCAGGCTGGCCTCAAACTCACAGAGATCCAACTGTTTCTGCCTCAAGAGTGCTAGGATTAAAGGCATATGCCACCATGCATGGTTCTATTTTAATAACTTTTTTATTATTTATCTGTGTACGTGTGTGTGTGTGTGTGTGTGTGTGTGTGTGTGTGTGTTGGTGAATGTGTGTCCATGGCTCATGTATGGAGGTTAGTGAACAACTTCTTGGAGCCAGTTCTCTCCTTCCATTATGTGGGTCCTTGGGATCTAACTCAGTTCCTCAAACTTGGCATCAAGCACCTTTACCCACTGAGCCATCTTCTGGCTCCCATTTTGTGCTTTTAGAAATCACGGATCAGGGAGGTAGAGAGATGACTCAGCAGTTAAGAGCACTGACTGCTCTTGTAGAGGACCCAGGTTCGGTTTCCAGCACCCACATGGTGGCTAACAACCATCCATAACTCCAGGTCCAGGGAATCTGACACCATCTTCTGACCTCTGCAGGTATAGAATGTATGTGGTACACTTACATATATGGAGGCAAAACAATCATACACATAAAAAAATTAAATAAATTTTTTTAAAAAGAATAGGAAGGGGAAGTGAAAAAGGAAAACAAACACCCTAACTTAGAAAGACACAGCAATTAATAAGCCAGGTTCTTTTTTTACATTGATAGATTGCTTGTGCGTGTGTTTGCCTCTGTGTGTGTGTGTGTGTGTGTGTGTGTGTGTGTGTGTGTGTGCACGCCCATAAGTATACAGTCATCCACATGCTCCTGTGAAGGTCAGAGAACAACTTGTGGGAGTCAGTTCTCTCCTTCCACCATGTGATTCCCAGGGGCTGAACTTAGGTTGTCAGGCTTAGTGGTAAGCACCTCCACTTGCTGAGCTGCCTTGCTGACCCAGATTCTCAAACACAAAGTTAGAAATGTAGAAACATGGGGCTGGAGAGATGGCTCAGCAGTTAAGAGCACTGGTTGTTCTTGCAGAAGACCCGGGTTTGAATCCCAGCACCCAGCTAGCAGCTAACAATTGTCCGTAACTCCAACCCAGAGGATCCGACAGCCTCTTCTGTCCTCCGTGGGCATTGCACAACATGGGTGCACTTACTTATGTGTGTTCAGGGTCTGAAAAATTCCCTGAATTGACCACTCGGACACTAAGACTCAGGAGAACTTAACTGCTTTATTGAAACCTATCCGCCGGGGACACAGGCAGGCTTGGGAGCTACACTACAACCCAGAGCCAAGGAAATGCAGGGTTTTTAAGCACAAAAACCACACAGCAGGGGATTTCTATAGAAACCATAAACAGATGTACCAGGAAAGGGTTCGAACAATCTAGGGCTGATTTCCAGAGCCTTAACCTATACAACCATTGGCTAGCTTACCTGGAGCAGAACATTCTTTCTCTTCTGCCTCAGATTATTCCCATAGAAACCATACACATGTGTATCAGGTATACTGCCATTGGCTAGCTTACCTGGGGCAGAACGTTCTATCTCTCAGAGGACAGGGAGGGGGGCTGAGGGGCACTCTCCTTCACGTGCAGGCAATACACACATATACATAAAATTAAAAATAATAAAATTTAAAAAAAAGAAATGTAGAAACACAAAGAAAACCTCAAGAATATTTAAGTAGCATATGTACCTACTTGTGAACAAATGATGATAGACACCCAGTCCTCATAGGCATTGCCTCAAACTTTTGCTACATAACACAGAGGGTGATCATTACACCAGAAACCCTTTTCCACCAGAATATGCCTCCTCCTTTGCTCAGCACTTGGGAGGTGAGGCCAGCCTGGGCTATATAGGAAATTCCAGGTCAGCCTGGGCTACATAGCAACACTACCTAAAAACCAAACAGAACAAAATTACATAAAAAGAAGTCACTCATGGTGGTGCACACCTTTAAACCCAGCACTTAGGAGTTAGAGGCATGTGGATTTCTGTGAGTTCCAGGCCAGCCTGGTCTACATAGAAAGTTCCAAGGCTACATAGTGAGACCCTGTCTCAAAATAATAATAATAATTAATAATAATAATAATTTTTAAATAATAAAAACTTGGACTGGAGTGATGACTCAGAGGTTAAGAGCACTGGCTGCTCTTGCAGAGGACCTAGGTTTGGTTCCCTTCACCCATATGGTGGCTCACAACCATCTGTAACTCCAGTTTCAGGGGATCTGACACCCTCTTCTGGCCTCTGTGGGCACTGAATGCACATGGTAAACTTACAAACCTGCAGGCAGAATACTCATACACATAAAATAAAAGTAAAATTAAAAGATAATGTTAAAAACTAAATGTATGGAGCTGAGAGATGATTCAGTTTTCAAGAGCACTGACTGCTCTTGTAGAGGACCCGGGTTTGATTCTCAGCACCCATATGGCAGCTAACAACTGTCCATAACTCCAGTTCCAAGGGATTCAATGCCCTCTTCTGACGTCTGTGGGCATTGCATGACACAGGCGCACTTACATACATGTAGTCAAGACACTCATACACATAAAATAAAAATAATAAATTTTTAAAAATTAAATGAATTACTTTCCTGTTGCTGCCTTGAACACCATTGATTACCACCATCAAAAGCAACTTGGGAAGGAAAGGGTTTATTTATTTGGCTTAAAGTTTACAGTCTGTCACTGAGGGAAGCCAAGGCTGGAACTGAAGGCAGGAACCTGGAGGCAGGAACTGAAGCAGAGACCATGGAGGAACGCTGCTTACTGGCTTGCTCCCTCTCACTTGCTCAGCTACCTTTCTCATACAGCCCAGGTCCATCTGCCCAGGGATGACACTGTTCACATTATTAATAATTTTTAAAAATGCCCCACAGACATGTCCACAGGCCAATCTGATGAAAGAAATTCCTTAATTGTTTCCTCTTCCCAGGTGACTCTAGTTTGTGTCAAGTTGAAAAAAACTGACCAGTACACTAAAATATAATAGCTAGATGAAAAACTAAAATTCTATCAAAAGTTTCACTGTACCACAGAATAATCATCTTCAAAAAAATTCATATAGGCTGGCTTAAACAGATAGGCTGGGCATGGTGGCACACACCTTTAATCCCAGCAGAGGAGGCAGATCTCTGTGGAGTTACAAGCCAGTCAGTTCTACCTAGTGAGTTCCAGGACAGCTGAGGATACAGGGAGAGCCTGTCTCAAACAAAACAAAACAAAACAAAACAGAACAATAAAAAAGCAACAACAAAACTCCACAAAATTAAAAAGAGAGAGAGAAAGAAAAGAAAAAAAAGAAAAGAAAAGGTCTTACCCTAACAGTTACTTGGCAATGACTTTTGTGTGGGGGTGGGGTATGCACATATGTGTGCATCTGTGCATGTGTATGCAGAGACCTGAGGTGGATGCTGGGTGTGCTGATCTATCATGCGCTGCATTATTCCCTTGAGACCCAGTCTCGCATTGAACCTGGAGCTAGACAGGTAGCCAGCAAGTCCCAGGCATCCTCCTGTCTCCACCCCCACATAGTGCTGGGGCCATAGTGTGCATGACCACACCCTGCTTTTTATGGGGGCACTGGGGACTTGACCTCAGGGCCTTCTGTTTGCACAGGAAGGAGTCTTACCTGCTGAGTCATCTCCCCAGGCCTCTGTCAATGAGCTTTTTAATATTCTTAGGGTCTCACAACATTATTTTTTAAGATTTGTTTTATTTTTAATTTTGTGTATATGTATGTCTGTGTGTGGGTATGTGTGCATGCATGTGGGTGACCATGGAGATCAGAGGCTATAGATTCTTTGTTACTAGAGTTACAGGTGGTTGTGAGCTGCTTGATATGGGTGCTGGAATTGAACTTGGGTCTTCTGAAAGAGCAGTACTAACTCTTAACTGCTGAGTCATCTCTGCAGATCCTCAGGACATTCTTACACACATGTATTAAACTGCTACTATTTTTTTTTTCTCTTGGGCTGTTAGCCTTCCTTTCAAACAACGGTATGACAGCGTAGGAAACAAGAGGCCCATGACTGTCCACTAGTGAACATCCCCCCCTTTTTTGGCAGTGCTGAGTGATGGAACTCAGGTTTTCTAGGTGCTAGGCATGACTACCACTGAGCCATACTTCCAATCCCTCATGATCCCAGCTCCTCTACCAACTGAGCTTCATCCGAAAATGTCAATCGTATGTGACTCAACCTGACATCACCATTTCTTTCGGCGGTGTGAGTGTACAAGGCAGTGTCTACTCCATACATAATGAAGTATCACTCTGTTGCACAAAAAGCCACTTGGTCTGGGCATGGTGGCACATGCCTTTAATGCCAGCCCTTGGGAGGCAGATGCAGGTGGATCTCTGTGAGATGGAGGCCAGCCTAGACCACACAGCGAGTTCCAGGGAAAGCTACAGGGAGACACCCCCCCCACACACACACACAGCCACACAAAAAGCCACTTATACTTCGTGGATCAAAGGCAATAGCCTGAGGAAGGACATGAACTACAGAGAAAAAGCCTGTGTCCTGCTACATGGGAGCCAGGAGCTGGACATCTGCTATGGACTGCTAATGTCTAGATAGTTATACAAGCAAGAAATAACCCCCTATTTAGGTTAATCACTGTCATTTGGGGCTGTTTTGAAGCAGTTAAGCTGATATCCTAATTAATCAAGTATGTGTGTGGGAAAAAGAAACCAGCTATTTCTGCGAAGAGATTTCCACCTTGGGACATGGAACACAATGCCATTGGCTGAGCCTAACGTGGTGGATGGATAATGAGTTCAAGTACAGGTGTGCTATTTTAGGGTGAGCCTAGTGCAAACTGCCCTGCTCTGGAGCTTAGGCAAGAGGAGGAGGTTGGAAATGCTTGTCTCACAATCACATATGTTTATATGATTATTTTAACCTTGGAAAACTCATTCAAGGAAGGCTTAGGAAAAAAAAAAGCTGCTGTTAACAAAATGTCTTCTCCATTTTGGGATGCCCTGGCAACCTATTATAGTCCCACCCATGCTGGTAGCACAGGCCTATAATCCCAGCTACTCAGAAGGTTGAGGTAGGAGGATTACAAGCCCAAGGCCAGCCTGGGCTACAAAGTGAGTTCAAGACTATCCTGGGCAAATTAGTGAGACCTTGTCTCAAAATATAAAAAAGGAATGGGATTGTGGCTCATCAATGGAACCATTACTTAGAACCCCCCAGAGAGAAGATGGGAGTGTGGTTCAGGGATAAAGCATTGTCTAGAATCCTCCAGTGAGGGACTGGGGGTGTGGCTCAGTGGTAGAACACCTGTCTAGAATCCCCCAGTGAGGGGCTGGGGGCGTGCCTCAGCGGTAGAGCACTCAGCCTTGCGTGTGGGAGTCCCTAGGTTTGTTAGGGATGGGTAATGTGGATCTTCCACTGTGTTAGGATCAGGAATGAGATGCAATATGCAATATAAACTTTAAGTGTTTGCAAGTAGCTAAGAATACATTATTTATTATTATATGTATGATGCAGATGTGAGGATGTGAGATGTGAGGATGCTATGGAGGTCAGAGGACAGCACGTAGAGTCAGTCTTCCCCTTTCATCTTTACATGGGTCCTAAGGATTGAACTCAGGTCATCAGGCTTGCATGATAAGCACTTTACCCACTGAATCATCTCACCTGCCCAATAGTTTAAAAAGAGTTTATGTAATGTACTGGACTTAGTATAAATAGAAATGTCTTAAGCCAAGTATGGTGGCACATATCTGTAACATGCCAGTAATCTCAGTCTTTGGGACTCAAAAGGATCAGGAGTTCAAGGTCATTCTCATCTACTTAAGTGCTCAAGACAAGCCTGGAATACATGAGTCCTTTTTTAAAGAAGGAAAAACAAGGGCTGGCAAGATGGTTTAGCAGGTAAAGGTGCTTGCTGCCAAGCCTGAGGACCTGAGTTCAATCCCTGGGACTCACATGGTAGAAGGAGAGAATTGTCTCCCACAGATTATCTTCTGACCTCCACCTAGGCTGCGATGTGCATACGGACACACACACATACACACACAAATAAATTAAAATGAAAGAAAGGTTAGAGGGAGAGGGAAGGAAGGGGAGAGAGAGAGAGAGAGAGAGAGAGAGAGAGAGAGAGAGATTGTACTGGCACACCCCCAAACAAACACAGATGGTGAGATTACTCACTGGGTAAAAATGCTTGCCACATAAGCCAGACAGCCTGAGTTCAATCTCTAGAACCCACAGCAGGTGAGAAGTGACTCCTGAAATTGCCTTCTGACTTCCACATATATGCCTGCACTCACATATACATACATATCATACACACATGAATACACACAATAATAAAGAATTTTTCATAAAAAAGACCAACACAAAGACTTGTAGGTTCAATGATATCATGTTTTACAATAGGGATCTGAAGTTATTCCCTCCTAAGCTCTGAGACAATCTGACAGAGGGCTTCCTGACTTCAACACAACACTGACTTTTCAAACCAGTAATTTAAACATAAAAATTTAAATTATTTATTTACCTGGATGTGGTGTATGCCTTTAATCCCAGCCTTGTGAGGCAGAGGAAGGCAAATCTCTATGAGATTGAGGCCAGTTTGGTCTCCATAGTGAGTTCTAGGCCAGCTGGAGCTACAGGGAGACCCTGTCTCAAAACAAAACAAAACAAAAAATTATTTATTTTTATTTTGTGTATGAATGTTTTGCCTGCATATACGTAAGTACACATGTGTGTGCAGTGCCCATGGAGGCCAGAAGAGGACATCAGATCCCCTGGAACTGGAGTTACAATGGTTGTTGGCCACCATATGAGTGCTGGAAACTGAACCCAGGTCCTCTGTAAGAACAGCCAGTGCTCTTAACTGCCATCTCTCTAGGCCCCAAACCAGACATTTTTGTTAAGGAAGGGGCTGCCCTGCACACTGTAAGCCATTTGGCCTCTGTCCTTTACAGCTCAACTACCTACCTTGAGCTATGACAGCCAAATATGTTGCCACATGTCCCCTGGGCAGAGAAGGGGGCAAGATCGCCTGGTAAGAGCCATATTCTACCAGCAATGAGCACATCTTTTGGTGGTACAATTTCTTCTTGGCCTGCAATACCATCAAGACAGGAAAATGTGTCTACTAGGCCCACTTGGGGTGCCAAGTATCCGTAGGTCACTTTGGGGTCATCTTCAGTCATCTTATTCATACTCTGAGAGGGACAGCCACTGCTGTTTGCCTCCTTTGTATGATGCCTGCTTCATTGAGCCCCATCTGGTGATTGTGTGTTCCTCAGTGCTAGTGACAAAGGCTGGGCTCCCTTCTGGCTTCCTGTATTCTCCTATCTACAACTCTGTAAAACCAGAGTGGTGTCCACAAATGCTGTGAAGGAATGATGGACCAGCAAGATGGTTCAGCAGGTAAAGGTGCTTGCCACCAAGCCTGACAATCTGAGTTCGATTCCTGGGACCGGCAGGGTAGAATAGGGAAATAGACTCCCATAATTTGTCTGACTTCTATACAGGTGACATGTTATGTGCACACTCACATACATACATACATACATACATACATACATACATACATACAAATACTCACAAATAATTTTTTTTAAGTGAGGATTGGGGGGATGAAGAGATGGCTCAGTGGGTAAGAGGATTGGTTGTTCTTGCAGAGGACCCAGAGTGCTCACATATGGCTAACAACGACTGTTCCTAACTCCAGTTCTAGGGGAATCCAATGCCCTCTGCTGGTCTCTACGGGCACTCCATGCACATGGTGTACTTACATGCAGGCAAGACAGTAGTATACATTAAAAAAATTAAAATAAAACATAAACCTAAGGCTCAGGGAACCTCACAGAAGAGGGGGCGGGAAGAATGTAAGAGCCAGATGGACAAGACACCTGCTGCTAGTCAATGCATTCTAGACATGACAGGGAAGCTGTTCCAATGAAGTCTGCACAGTCTAACAAGATCTGCACAATAACAAAAACAGGTGATATGCCAATGTGAATGGGGGAAATTCAGGGGGTCTCACCTCAAGATAAAGAGCTATAAGTGGTCAGTGGATGCTGAGGGAGGAGGAATCAGTTTTCTCCAGGGTCTGGCTCCCTGAGAAGTTATCCAATTCCAAGTAGGCATCCCTAAACACAGGTGCACATGAGCATCAATTAATGGACTCAGTGCATTATATATATAATTGTATGTATGTATATATAACAATACTTATCAAAGAAGACAAGAAACTGGGAGGAAGTAAGGGGAACATGGGGGGAGTAGAAGGGGGACTGAGAGATGGAAATAATGCAAATATAATACTCGTGTATGATATTCACAAAAACAAAATAATAAAAATGAATTATCATTAAAGTGAGCATTGATGTAATGGTATACAGGGTAACTGTCCCTTCTCCACCAGAGGACTTCCTCTTAGGCAGAATGTCAAAGAAAGGAAATCCTTCCTCCACTGCAATGTGGGAAGGAAGAGAGTCTATGTCTTTCAAAGCAATGTTTGAGAGCAGTGGGTTAGGTAGAGAAGAGAGTAGATATAGGAAGGGAGTGGACAATGCCCACTCCAGGATTCTAGGAGCTAACTTAGCCTTCTTCAGTTGTGTTTTGTTGCCTTGGGGCCCTCCCCACCTCTGAGCACATGAGTTGGCCTCTATAAGAGGTTCCAGGGGCTGGAGAGATGGCTCAGCAGTCAAGAGCACTGGCTGCTCTTGTAGAAGACCCTAGTTTAGTTCAAGCACCCATGCAGGGTGATTCACAACCTTCTGTAACTCCAGCTCCAGGGGATCCAATACCCTATTTTGGCATCCATGGGCACCCCACACATGTGGCACATGCGCACGCACGCGCGCACATACACACACACACACACACACAAACACACACAAATAGAAATAAAACTAATATTAAAAGGTACCATTCAGAGGTCTCTTGACTCAGTGAACAAGAAAAGCAAGAGTGGTCAGGCATGGTGGTCCTTATCTGTAACCCCAGCTCTTGGAAGGTGGAGGCCTGAGGATCAGGAGTTCAAGGTCATCCTGAGTTGCATGAGATCCTGTCCCCCCACCCAAAAAAAAAAAACCCGTAAACAAATACATAAATAAAAAGAAGGGGAATATCTTTTCTACTAGATCTTTTAGCTCACTCAGCCCAACCTTAAAATGCAGAGAAGGGGGAAAGAGATAATGTTTTCCATTTTTCTAGATTTTCATGTCTCCAAGTAATTCAACCATGGCAGTTTGTGACCCAAACAAACACAAAGATGCCTTTTAAGTTACTAGATAAGCTGGTTGACTCTGGATATGAAGGGGGCAGTGAAAGAAATAATGCACATATTTAAAGTTTTCCCTCTCATTCTAATTTTTCCAGGTTTCCCCCTCATGACTCTGAAATTTTGGAATGTGTACACGTCCTGTCCCACCCAACCCTGAGCTTTAAGCTTGGAATGTCAGACACAGTCAGGATAAAATCACTGTTTGGTCAGTGGAAAGTTTGTTTTTTAATGATGGCAGTACCATTACTGAGTAATTCCACCCAGTGGGTACTGGCCATTTTTGGCAGCAAAAGATTGCCCCAGGGTGGTGACAGAGGACACCCTCAGGATGATGACAGAACAATGGAAACTGGACCCTCAGGGTGGGTGACCACTCTGCTGGTACATGCATGATGGGTGTCAGGGTCTCAACAAGAAGTGCTGGTATCTTTTAACTCCCACTTCCTATAAATTATAGGTGGTGTTTTGAGGAAGCAACCAAGCTCTCATGCAGGGATTCTGTATTTGCCAGCACAACTGGCCCAGACCATTCCAGAAGTCAGGACTAGGGGAATAGACCAATGCTGTGGTGCACTTTTGTGATCCCAGCACTGAGGAGGTGGAAGCAGGAGGGTGAGAAATTCAAGGTCATCCTCTGCTACTTTGGGAGTTCCAGGCCAATCTGAGGTATGGGAGGCTTTGTCTCAAAACCAAAGGTCTGGGTGTGGTGGCTCTTGCTTTTAACCCCAGCACTCTGGAGGCAGAGGCAGGCAGAGATGGGGGTCAGCCAGGCCTACACAGTGAGTTCCAGAACAGCTGGGGCACAAATATTTTTAAAGATTTATTTACTTTTATTTTATGCTTATGAGTGTTTTGCCTGCATGTATGTAAGTGCAACTCATGTGTTCAGTGCCCATAGAGGTCGGAAAAGGACATCGGATCTCCTGGAACTGGAGTTACAGATCGTTGTTAGCTGCCATGTGGGTGCTGGGAACTGAACCCAGGTCCTCTAGAAGAGCAACCAGTGCTCTTAACCACAGAGCCATCTCTTCAGCCCTCACAGTGATTATGGGCTGGGGAGATGCCTCAGCAGTCACGTAAATGCCAGGAAGCATGGTGAACACTGGTAATTCCAGTCTCCCCAGAGATGGTAGATCTTCAGAGCCAGCCAGACTAGCCATACCAGGGAGCTCTGGGTTTGATTGAGAGACCCTGCCTCAGTGAATAAGGCGGAAGAGGATGATTCCTGACATTAACCTCGGGCTTCCACATGCATGGATACAAATGTGTTTGCACATACACACACACACACACACACACACACACACACCCTGTCCCATATGCACACACAAAAAGCATGCACATACACATACACACCTGGAAATGGAAAAAAGAAGAAAAAGATTGTAGAAACGAGAGAAATAGAGATAACATACCAAATTAGAAGAGAGAAAGAAATGATGACTGAAACAATTCCTGGCTCTGGGTAGAAATCTCACTCCAAATAAACCACATAGTGCCACACAATCATATATAACCCCAGGTCTGGGAAATCAGACGCCTTCTTCTGGCTTACATGGGCACTGCATGCACATTGTGCATCTCTATCTGTCTGTCTATCTATCTATCTATCTAGCTATCTATCTATCTATGTAGGCAAACACTGACACATATAAAATAAAAAGAAATAAATCTTTTTCTTAAAGTTTACTTATTACATTTATGAGCCAATCGGGACTATCAGAGAACTGGATATTTAATGATATTAAGGGAATATTATTAATTTTAGGCATAATAATGTATTGTGGTTTGTGTCTTAAATAGATTATGCTGAAATATTAATAAAAGTAATAGTATGAGGTTTGGCATTTGCTTCTAAATAAAATGGGATGGAGAAAGTGCAGGGGAAAATGATGCCACAGTGACCATGAGCATTCCCCGGAGGCTAGAGGCACATGAGTGTTCACTAAAAGTGTTTTGTCTGCAAATGAGCCTGCTCAAAATTTTCCACAATAAAAACTGTTTATTTTAAGTCAGTATGATGAGTCAAAAATTTTTCCTGCTTTGGAAAAAAAAAAGAGGGTTGGGAGCAGAAACTCTAGAGAATCCCTGTTAGCCTACATGTACTCTCTTTCTCTAAAAATAACCTTTTTTTGAGACAGGGTCTCATGTAGTTAAGGTTGGCCTCAATTTCCCTATATAGCCAAGGATAATCCCGAACTTCTTACCCTCCTGCCTCTACTTCTGAAGTGCTGGGATTACAGGCATGCATCACCACATCCTATTTTTGTTGTGCTTCGGATGGAACCCAGGACTCTGTGCACACTAGGCAGGTACTCTTCCAACTGAGCAACCTCCCCAGCTCCTAAACTATCCTTTTATTATTACAAAAGCAACATATATGTCTGGTAGAAAGTTTCCAGGTACTGAAAAGCAAAATGAAACAAATTCCTTCCACTACCCATAGGTTACTGTTGAACAGTTTTCTGTATATTACAATTTTTTTCTCTGCAGATAGATAATTGATAGATGATAGATAAATGATTGATAGATAGATAGATGATAGATAGATAGATAGATAGATAGATAGATAGATAGATAGATAGACAAAATGAGGTCATTCTGCATTTTTTTTGTGTGTGTCTTTTTGAAGCAGGGTCTCCCTGTAGCCCCAGCTGTCCTGGAACTCACTATGTAGACCAGGCTGGCCTTGAACTCACAGAGATCCGTCTGCCTCTGCCTCCCAAGTGCTGGGATTAAAGGCATGCGCCACCACAGCTGGCTTTTTTTTTTTTTAAGACAAGGTCTTCCTATAGTCCCAGTTAGCCTGGAACTCATTATGCAGGCCAGGTTGACCTCAAACTCACAGATATCTGCCTGCCTTTGCCTCCCAAGTGCTGGGATTAAAGGTGTACACCATCATGCTGGGCCTGGATATGTGCACATGAGTGTAGGTGTGTGTGTGTGGAGGACAGAGATATTTGATCCCCTAGAGCTGGAGTTATAGGTGGTTGTAAGCCACCCAATGTGGGTGCTGGGAAACAACCTGGGTCCTCTGTGAGAACAGTCAATGCTCTTAACCACAGAGTCATCTCTTCAGTTCTTTGTTTTGTTATTTGTGACAGCACCCCTAATTGAGGCTGTCCTGTAATTCACTATGTACCCCAGACTGGTCTTGAACTCACGGTGATCCTTCTGCCTCAATATCCCAAGTACATGCTGAATTTACAAATGTGAGCCACCACACATGGCATAGGAAACTTAAATTTTTTTTTCATTACATTTAGTGTGTGTGTGTGTGTGTGTGTGTGTGTGTGTGTGTGTGCAACCCACATATCATGGCAAGTATTTGGGTGTCTGAAAAGAACTTTTGAGCGTCCATTTTCTCCTTCCATCAAATGTATCCTGGGGATTGAACTTGAATCATCAGGCAGCAAGCACCTTTACCCTCTGAGCCATTTCACCGATCCTTATTTAAGAGTTTTGACTGGGCATGGTGGCTTATCCCTTGAATTCCAGCCCTTGGGAGGTAGAAGCAGGTAGATCTCTGTAAGATCAAGGCCAGCCTGGTCCACCCTGTGAACCAGGGACACCCTGTGAAAAAATGAAAATGAAAGAAAGAGCTTCGACAGCTGGGAAGATGGCTCAGTTGGGAAAGTGCTTGCATTCCAAGTGTAAGAACCTGAGTTGGAGTGTGAGAATTCATGAGAGGGGGTGGGAGGAAGAAAGGAAAGAAAAAAGAAAAAAAGAAAAGAAAAAGCTAAATATGGTGGCATGTATTTGTAATCCCAGTACTGGGGAGATGAAGACAGACAGATACCTCGGATTTGTTGGCCAGACAGCTGAGCCTACCTGGCCAGTTCCAAGCCAATGAGAGAAAGATGATGGACTGCAGTTGAGTAATGACACCCAAGGTTGTTCTTGTGTGCACACGGACACACACACAAACAAACACAAATGAGCATGTACACACAAAAGGAGTTTTGGCATTTGGGAGACTGAGGACTGAGGTGGGAAGACGGCCATGAGTTCGAGGCCAGACTGGGCTCTGGAATGAGCTCCTGTTTCAATCCTTCTGCTTCCCCTCAAAGGGGTTTTGGCCAGGCATGGTGATTCACAATCATAATCCTAGCATTCTGGAGCTGAGGCAGGAGTATCACAAGTTGGAGACCAGCCTAAGCTACCTGGTGAGACATTGTCTCAAAAAAATGACTCAATGGTTAAGAGTGCATACTGCTCCTCCAGAAGACTTGAGTTCAGTTCCCAGCACCCACGCTGTTGAGAGGCTCAAAACCTCTTTTAACTCCAGCTCATGAGGCTCTGATGCCTCTGGCCTCTATAAACACCTGCACTCATGCGTACATACCCCTATATGTACACACACACATACACATAATTTAAAATAATGAAAACAAATCTTTAAAACAAACAAAAGAAAAACAGATGGATGGGGAATGTGGCCCAGTCCGTAGAGTGCTTGACTAGCTTGCATGAAGCACTGCTCCATCCCCAGCATACCTGTAACCCCAGCATTTGAGGGGTGAAGGCAGGAAGATCAGGAGTTCATGTTATCCTCAGCTACTTAGCAAGTCTGAGGTTAGCTAGGGTTACATGAGACAAATAACGCAAAAACCCTGGCTTGTCAGTAGAAGACAAGAATAGACACCCACAGTTGTCCTCTGACCCCCACATATTCATCGTGACACACACAGGCCTGTACTCACATATACAAAACATGCACATATCACATACACACACACACACACACACACACCATATACATACACAGATTTTTTTAAAAATCGGATTTGGCTCTGTTGTGTTTGTTCACTTGCATTTTTACTTGTTTGTTTTTATTTCTTGAGATGCTGTCATACTATGTAGCCTAAGATAGCCCAAGGTACCTCAAACTCACAGCAATCCTTTGATTGCTCAACTTTAAATTGATTTTGTGTGTCTCTGCATGTGTATATTAGGATGTTTGTGAGTGCTCACACAGGTATGTGCATGTGGAAGCCAGATGTCAACCCTGGGTGTTGTTCCTCAGGTGCCATCCACCTTGTTTTGGGGGGACAGGCTCTCTTTACTGGCCTGGAGTTTACCAATGTGGCTAAGCTGGCTGGCCTCAGGGATCCACCAGTCACTTCCTCCCTTGCACTGGATTACAAGTGTGCACCACTATGTAAGGCTTTTTACATGAGTTCTGGGACTCAAAATCGGGTCCTCACGCTTACAAAGCAAGAATTTTACCTAAATTAAGCTTTTAAAGATTTTTTTTTGTCTTTTTGAGACAGGGTCTCCCTGTAGCCCAAGCTGGCCTGGAACTCACTACATAGACCAGGCTGACCTCAAACTCACAGAGATCTGCCTGCCTCTGCCTCCCAAGGGCTGGAATTAAAAGCATGCACCACCACATCTGGCTTATATACATATATAGAAGGGGAGAATGCATAAAAATCTTTAAAAACTTTCTAGGCGTGATGGTGCACTCATTTAATCCCAGTACTTGGGAGGCAGAGGCAGGTGGATCTCTGTGAGTTCGAGGTCAGCCTGATTTACATAAGAAGTTCGAAGTCAGCTGGGGCCACCTGGAGACCTGTCTCAAAAAGACCAAGTGTGTGTGTGTGTGTGTGTGTGTGTGTGTGTGTATGTATGTATGTATGTAGGTATATATACATGCATGCCATAGCACTCATGTGGAGGTCAGAGGACAACTTTCAGGAATTTGTTCTCTCCTTCCACCATGCGGGTCCCAAAGATCCAACTCAGGTCCTCGGGCTTGGCTGTAAACACTTTTACCTGCTGAGCCATCCCACAGGTCCCTAAATTAATTTTTTAAAGTTAATTAATACAAGCTGGGTATGGAGGTATACACCTTTAGTCCTAACACTCAGGAGGCAGAGGCAGGCAGATCTCTGTGAGGTGGAGGCCAGCCTGCTCCACACAGCAAGATCTAGACCAGCAGGGGCTACAGGGAGACCCTGGCTCAAATAAACAAACATGCAAACAAACAAAAGTTAAGTCCCTTTTCTTCTCAGACCTCAAACTTATCACACTAACTACTTGGTGTATCTCCTTCAGACTTTGTTCTGTGTCAATATTTCCAAACAATCTTTCTAAAGGTATTTTAGAAATATCTTGCCCTCACATTACTTTATTCACTTGGTAATGCTGTGAAATTCTTTTTTAAATAAAGGTTTTTATTTTGAATTATTTGTGTGTGTGTTTGTGTGTGTGTGTGTTTGTGTGTGTGTGTGTGTGTGTACCTGCACCTGAGTGCAGTACTATGTAGGTCAGAAGAGGGCATTGGATCCCTTGGAACTGGAGATACAGATGGTTGTTAGCCACCATGTGGGTGCCAGGAATTGAATTCGGATCCTCTGCAAGAGCAGCTAGTGTTCTTAACTGCTGAGCCACTTCTCTAGTCACCTGACGTGGGCACTGGGAACCAAACTCAGGTCTTCTGCAAAAGCAGGAAGTGCTTTTAACCACTGAGCCATTTCTCCAGCCCACTGTGAACTGCTTCCTGTTCCCAGAGCATTTATGTCTCCTGCATTCTATTTAACAGCTTCTGATTTCCGTTGTTAGTTGTTACCATATATTATTTAGTCAATGCCGTCCTCATGAACTTTGTGGCCGTTTCCAGTTCATTATTTCAAACGATGCTTCAATTAGCAGCCCTGTATATACATTTAGTGATGGGTGTGGTTGCCCACACCTTTAATCCCAGCACTTGGGAGGCAGAGGCAGGCAGATCTCTGTGAGTACATTTAGCTTTGTGCATGCATATAATTACTTCTGTAGGGCAGATCTCTGTGAATTCAAGGATAGCCTGATCTACATAGCAACTTCCAGGCCAGTCAGAACTACATAATGAGCTGTCTAAAAAAAAAAAATTAGCTAGGCATGATAATGCATGCCTTTTTAAAAAAAATTATTTATTTATTTATTTGTTTATTTATTTATTTATTTATTTATTTATTTAACTCAGGGCAGTGCCTCCTTGTAGCCCTAGCTGTCCTGGAACTCACTATGTAGACCAGGCTGGCCTTGAACTCACAAAGATCCGCCTGCCTCTGCCTCTCAAGTGGTGGGATTAAAGGCATGTGCCACCACGCCTGGCTAATGCATGCTTTTTTAAAAAATATTTTATTATTTTTATTTTATGTGTATTCATGTATTGCCTGTGTGTAGGTAAGTATACCCATGTCATGCAATGGCTGAGGACAAAAGAGGCTGTCAGATCCCATGGATCTGGAGTTACAGACAGTTGTTAGCTGCCATGTGGGTGTGGGATTAAAGGCATGTGCCACCACGCCTGGCTAATGCATGCTTTTTTAAAAAATATTTTATTATTTTTATTTTATGTGTATTCATGTATTGCCTGTGTGTAGGTAAGTATACCCATGTCATGCAATGGCTGAGGACAAAAGAGGCTGTCAGATCCCATGGATCTGGAGTTACAGACAGTTGTTAGCTGCCATGTGGGTGCTGGGATTCGAACCCAGGTCTTCCACAAGAACAACCAGTGTTCTTAACCGATGAGCCATCTCTCTAGCCCCCGACAATGCATGCCTCTAATCCCAGCCATCAGGAGGCAGAAGCAAGTGGACCTCTGAGAGATCTAAGCCAGCCTGGTCTACATAGTAAGTTCCAAGACACCTGGGGCTACACAGAGACTCTGTCTCAAAGCAAGCAAGTAAACAAACAAAAAACATCAGATATTTGGGCAGGAGAGATGGTACAGTGGTTAAGTGGTTAAGAGCACTTGCTGTGCTTGCAGAAGACCCAAGTTCAGTTCATAGCACCCAGGTCAGGCAGCTCACAACTGCTTGTACCTTCAAGCTCCAGGAGATCCAACACCCTCTTCTGGCCTCCAAGCATACCTACATACACTTGCCCCCATTTGCATGCATGCATACACACACACACACACACACACACACACACACACACACTTAAAAATCAGGGCTGGAGAGATGGTGGTTAAAAACTTGCTGTTCTTCCAGAGGACCTGGGTTCATTTTTCAGTACCTACATAGCCTCTAACAACCATCCCTAACTCCAGTTCCAGGGGATCCACAGCCTCTTCTGGCCTCTGTGGGCACTGCACATGTGTGGTGCACTTATACACATGCAAGTAAAACACTCATAAACATAAAATAAAAATAAATATTTTAAAAATAAAAATGAATAAATATTTTTTAAAAACTACAAATTCATGGATGAGATGGAACTACAGCTTCTAACAGACCCCTCCTAACTAGTTGTTCAAGAAACAATTTTGATTGGGTGGGTTTTAAGGCAGGGTTTCATTACAAAGCCTTGCCTGATCTAGAACTCACTATGTAGGTAAGGCTGTCCTTGATTTCACAGTGATCTGCCTACCTCTGCCTTTCAAGTGCTGGGATTACAGGGCATGTAATCCCACTACTGGCTCAAGAAACAATTCTTACTTGTTTCGAATCAGTGTCTCATGTAGCCCAGGCTAACCTAGAATTAGCTCTGCAACTGATGATGACTTTGAACATTTGATTCTCCTTAGTGCTGGGATTACAAGCATGTGCAAGGAGCAATTATTGAATAACTAATTTTTGCAAACTAATTTAAAATAGCACCCACCTCATATAAGTGCCAGTTCTGGTGTGCGTCTGGTGCTGTCTCTCTTGATGCTGATGCATTCTTCCAGTTCTGTGCTAGGGTCAGCATGTTCTGCTTTTATGTTTCAGTGTTTGGTAAGGCAGGTCACCCTGTTATTCTCCTGTTCCAGAATGTTCTGGCTCTTCCTATTACTATTCTGTATGAACTTTCAAATTTTATCAAGTTTCCTAAATAATCCCCTTGTGGTTTAGTGACTGCACTGAATCCATTTGAAAACTGTCATCTTTTTTATTAAGCTTTTAAAATCTAAGAGCTCTGCTTATTCAAAGATCCCCCCCAACTTTTTTTTTTTTTTTTGTCCTTTTGAAGCGGGGTCTCCCTGTAGGACCTCACTATGTAGACCAGGCTGGCCTTGAACTCACAGAGATCTGCCTGCCTCTGCCTTCCAAGTGCTGAGGCTACAGGCGTGCGCCACCATGCTAGGCTCAAAGATTCTCTTTTTATTTAAAAATTTTATTTATTTTTTTAAATTTAAAATTATTTTTTATTTTTTGTCGTTTTGAAACAGGGTTTCCCTGTAGCCTCAGCTGTCCTGGAACTCACTATGTAGACCAGGCTGGCCTCGAACTCACAAAGATCCACCTGCCTCTGCCTCCCAAGTGCTGGAATTAAAGGTGTGTGCCAACACGCCTGGCGAAAAATTTTATTTTTTAATTATTTACTTTGTTTAGTTTTTCAAGACAGGGTCTCACTGTGTAGCCCTGGCTACCCTGAAACTCACTCTGTAGACCAGGCTAACCTTGAACTCACAGAGATCTATCTGCCTCTGCCTCCTGAGTGCTGGGACTAAAGCCAGGCACTACCATGCTCTGCCCTTTTCTTAATTTTTGAGGTGCGGGAATCAAAGCCCAGTCTTGTGCATGCTGGGTAAATGCCTCACCACTGAACTATACCCCTAGCCTAGACCTCCTATCTCATTTTTTCTTTTTTTAAAAAATCTATTACATTTATTTATTGGGTATGTAGGTACACGTGTGTGGATCTCAGGGATCAAACTTGGGTCATAAACTTTGGCAGCAAGTGCCTTTATACTCCCTAAGCTGTCTCAATGACTGTTTTTGTTTTTGTTTTTTGGGGAGGGGGAGGGATTTTCATTTAATAACTGTATGGCTTCTGGTAGGGCTTTCTTCCATGCTGGAGGGTTCCTTCTGTTCCTAACGATTTTTTTTTTTTAACCATGTATCGGGAGATTTTTTTCCCCCTTTATTCCCATAGTTCTTTGTATAGCCCTCCTTCCCCCCAAAAGTTGTTTTTTGTGAAACTGGGTTTTGTTCACTCAACCTAATTTTTTGTTGTTGTTGGTTTTGTTAGTTTGAGACAGGTTCTCACTATATAGTACTTGTTGTACACCTAATTTTTTTAATATAAAGATTTATGTGTATGAGTGTTTGCCTGCATGGATGTAAGTGCACCCATGTCATATAGTGCCTGTAGAGGAGAGGCTGGAAGAGGGCGTCAGAGTCCCTGGAACTGGAGTTATGGACAGTTGTAAGTCACCATGTGGGTTCTGGGAACTGAACCAGGGTCCTCTGCAAGGGCAGCCAGTGCTCGGCTGAGTCATCTCTCCAGCCCCTAGACCTAATTTTTAAAATGACTCTTAGGACTTTAGTTTTGATTGACCTGATACAGATTCTAGCTCAGGCTGGCCTTCAACTCACTATGGGCACACCCAGTGTACTAGGCAAGCACTCTACCAACTGAGCTACATCCCCAGCCCCATGTTATGATTCTTTTCTTTTTTGGTTGTTTTTGAGATGGGGTCTCCCTGTAGCCCCAGCTGGCCTTGAACTTGCTACGTAGACCAGGCTAGTCTGGATCTCACAGAGATCTACCTACCTCTGTCTCCTGAGTGCTGGGAACAAAGGCATGTGCCACCATGCCCACCTCATGTTGTGATTCTTGATGCTCTTATTAATGGACTATTTACTTGTTTATTTTTTTAACATTTATTTGCATGTGTGTGTGTGTGTGTGTGAGTGTGTGTGTGTGTGTGTGTGTATGTATGTGTATATGGTACCAGAACCTGAAACTTGGGCCTGGAACAAGATAGGCAAGTGCTAAGCTACACACAAGTTCTTTACTGGGGGATTCTGGGCAGGCACTCTACCACGGAGCCACGCCCCCAGCCTCTCACTGGGGGCTTGTAGGCAAATGTTCTACCACTGAACCAAGCCCCCCAGTCCCTCACAGAGGGATTCTAGGCAAAGGCTCTGTTGCTGAGTTATATTCCCAGCCCTCTTATCTGTTCTATTAGTGTTCTTAGATAGCCACAGCCCTCTTTTAGTCCTGCAGCAATGTCTCCTGGAGTCTGGGGGTTTCAGCTCCCTGAGTAGACTACAAGGTCAGCTGAATGTAAACTTCACATATGAACATTCCTTCTGCATCAGAACACTGCTAGGAACACAGTAGACGTTCAATAAAAACTGAGTGATAGGAGCTGTGGAGATGGCTCAATGATGAAGTGCTCACTAGCAAGCATGAGGACCTGAGTTTGGATCCCAAGCATCCACGTAAAAGCCAGGCATGATCGTTCGCACCTGTAATCCCAGCTCTGCGTATCCCTGGCACTTCCTAGTCAGCCAATCCATCAGAATCAATGAGCTCCAGATTCAGTGAGAGGAATTCAGAAAGACACCTGGCAAGGACCTCTGGTCTCCACATGCATGTGCACACACATACATATGCACACACATGAATATGTACAGACACACACACACACAATAACTTAATGATGGAATGCCTGCTGGAATTCCCAAGACTCACCTGAACTCTGTCCCTCCCTGTGACTGGTCACAGCTGCTCCCCCATGGTACCTTGAACTCCCACCCACCCAGGGTATCATGGAAAAAGGAGGAAGGGTAAAAGACAGAGCACACTGGGAAATCTAAGAAGCCAGCTCTAGGGTCATGAGTCTTTTAATATATTATTCTGAAAAGAAAGGAATTAAAAAAAAGTTCCTGACAGCTCTTCTGGTGTGTTTTTTTAAATTTAAATAAATACCCTCCCCTCCCACTAAAATCTCCCCTCCTTCCCCTTCATCCCACCCATCCTTGGCTAGACCCTTACCCCAGAACTAAATAAGATGCCTGCTTTAGAGCAGGCCACACTCACTACCAAATTCTGGCAAAATTATAAATACTGTCAATTGTCTGAGCCTCTGTGCCTTCTGACTCTGCTCTTCAAAGCAGAAGCATCCCTATCTTTGGGTGGGCATGGGTGGCGGGGGTCTTTAGGCACTGGCCTTAGGAAGAGTGCAAAGTTAGCCTCAGCTCTCCACCATCTGCTCAGGAGTAAGTCAGAAGGACCCAGAATTCCCCTCCAGACTAAAATAAATAACAAAATAAATACCCTTCCCCACTCCCCCTGGCTCTCAAGAAGAGCTTCTCTCTCTCTCTCTCTCTCTCTCTCTCTCTCTCTCCTTCCACTCTTCTATATGCCCCCCCCCCCCCTCCCCCGGAAACCCCTCCCCCCTTCCCCCCCTTCTCCCCTCTCTCATCAAAAGGGGTCTCACTTCTATATGCCCCGCCCCCATCTTCCTCGGAAACCCTTCCCTCTTCCCCCATCTTGGCCTTCTTCACATGAAGAGGGGTCTACCACGCTCAGACACCCCCCCACCCCCACCTCCAACATCAAGCAAGCCCTCCTCCCCCAAATTGCTTGGGATACTGCTGGTACCCCAAGCTCCCCTATGGGTCAGGTAGGGCCGCCCTCCCCTAGTCCCTCCATCTCTCAAGTGTCAAGTAGAGATGGGCAGGCCCCGCCCCCTCCCAGTCCAGGTGTCCTGGGCCATCCCTGCACTCTTCAGATGGCAGTATCCCAGAGGACCGTGTGCTGCCGGCGGCAGGGCGGGGTGCCAGACTTGCGGGGCTCGGGGCCCCTCCGCCAGCTGGGGAGGATGGGCATGCTCTCTTGCTTGCAGAGCCCGCGGTCCGGACGGTGGCGTGCTTTGATCTCCTTGCACACGCAGCGCTTGCGCTCGATCACCTCCAGAAGCTTGCCATCCCGCTCGCGGGCCGGCTGGGGAGGCAGCGGCAGCGCAGGGTGGGTCTGCAGGAACCGCACAGAAAAGAGGTGAAGGATGCAGAGAGTCAAGGTCCTCAGGCTCAAACACCAATGACCTTCCCGCAGGCCATGCGTCTTGTCCTCTCACAGGGTGTGATGGGGACGGAGGTCCCTAGTTTTGGCACCCTCTTCCCACCAGAGTGCCCTGGTGCTAAACTAGGCTTGCATGGCCCTAACAAAGGGACCCTTTCCAAAATAAGCATACAAACAAAAAACAAGCAAACAAAAAATGTCTTTCTACAAAACAAAGACAGGAAAGTGGGTAAAGGACTCTAAGGATGGGAGAAGTTGACAGGGGTGCAAGGGAGATAAGAAGGTGGGTAATCAGAAAGCATCCTAAACCAGTACGAAATTCTCAAATTTAATAAAAGAAAAAAAATGGTGTTTCATGCTGGGGTTAGTATAGTTAGTACAGTAAGGCTCAGTTGGTTGATTGGTAGCTCAGAAGGTAGAGTGCTTGCCTGGCATGCATGAAGCCTTGAGTTCAATTCCCAGAACTGCATAAACCAGGTTAGTTTGTAATACCAGCAGTCTGGGAGGTGGACCCAGGGGGATCAAGAAGTTCAAGGTCATCCTCAGTTATATAGCAACTTGGAGGCCAGCCTGGAAGACTTGAGACTTGCCTAAAATTTAAAATACCAACTAACTAGGGCTGGAGAGATGGCTCAGTGGTTAAGAGCACTGGCTGCTCTTGCAGAAGATCAGGATTCAGTTCTCAGCACCCATATGTCAGCTAACAACTGTCTGTAAGTTCCTAGGGAGTCAATAACCTCTCCTGGCTGTCCATGGGCATTACACAACACAGTCATACTTACATACATGCAGGCAAAAATACATATAACATAAAAATAAAGTTTTTAATTTAAAAAAAGAAACAGAAAACTAAGTAAATACCTGGGGTTACAGGTATTTGTCACTATACTAGCTTGATTCATTTCTTTTCATGGCTATTAAATTACTCCCTGTAGCCCCAGTTGGCCTGGAACTCATTATGTAGACCAGGCTGGCCTCAGTCTCACAGAGACCACCTACCTCTACCTCCTGAGTGCTGGGATTAAAAGCATGTGCCACCATGCCCAGCTAGAGACAGGATCTTTCTATATAGTCCAGGCTGGGCTCCAACTCAAGAAGGATCCTTTGTACTTCAGCTTCCCTGGAGTGCTAGGATTACAGGAATGAGCAAGGGTACCTGTCTTTTCTTGCTTTTCTGTCTGCACCCAAACCTTCTTTTTTATCTACTCCTTCACAGAAGATCAAATCTCACCTGGCTCAGGGCATCCCTGGGCTGGCTGCAGGGCCTGGGGGTATGGAGTGCAGCCTGTCGGACTCCAGAGGTGGAGGCAGAGCGTCCCAGGCGGTATCCTCCTGTGAAATCTGAGGCCCAAAAACATCAGAGATGAGAAGAAAGGCCAATTGATGCTTAGTTGCCTAGATTAGGAGGCCAAGGCCAGCCTGTCACCTGCCTCATGAGTGAAAGGAAGAAGATGGAGATGCGGTGCCAAGATTCAGGGCTCTGGGCTAGGGATGAAGCTCAGTGGTAGAGCACATGCCTAGAATCTAGCCCAGTGAGGGGCTGGAGGGCATGCTCAGTGGTACAGCACCTGCCTAGACTCCCCCATTGAGGGGCTGTGGATATAGCTCAGTGGCAGAGTGAGTGCCCAGAATCCTCCAGTGAGGGACTGGGGTTATGACTCAGTGGCAGAGCATTTGCCCAGCATGCAGGAAGTCCTGGGTTCCATCCCCAGCAGAAGAAAAGAAATAAAGATTAAGGGCCCAGCACATGGAGTTGATAGGCAATCAGACAGGATAGTCCAGGCTGGACCCTGGCAGACTCCTGACCCACCCCATCTCTGTATAGAGTACATGGGCAGGGTATCACCTCCATTTCGGTGGCAGGCTGGGAAGGTCTGGCAGGGGATGGGCAGTGCCGTGCGACTCCCTCCTCGATCATGGTGGATCCTGGCCAGCAGACCCTCTGCCCCTTGGCTCCTCACAGGAATCCCTGATGCCACAGGACCCCTGTCCTCACGCTCCACCTTGCCTGGACCCTCAGTACTGCCATTCCAGGCCCGGGCAGTGTCCTCGACCTCTGCTGGGATAACAAAAAAAGCTCTAGTGTCTGCACGTGGGAGGGGCCATTCTGTCCCAACAGACATACACAATGCAGCAGGAGTGGAAAGGGCCTTACTTCTCACTCCCCCAACACACACACACACACGCCCCTCAGACTCTGCCCCCATTACTTTTGTTTCTACCCATCATTATAATCCCTCAGGGTCAATATCATATATATATTTTCTGCTTAGAAATCCCTTTTCCTGGTCAAGGGGACTTCTACCCTAGCGTTAGCTTTTAGATCCCTAGTTCTAGATAGGGCCAGAACAAACACCCTAGAAAACAGGGGTGCTGTTTCCCCAAATGGGAGAAAAATCCCAAATCCTGAGCTGGGAAGGTGTGTGTGGGGCAAATGTTGAGTGTATGGGGGGCGGGGTGGGGAGGGCTTCATGTGAACTAAGCTCATCTCTGAGAGCAGGCCTGGCGGAGCATTGCGTTACCAGGCAACCATAGGGGCCTCCCTCTCCTCTCCCTCCTGTCTGGATGGGTTGCCATGGTAATGGCTGGGAGGCAGCTGTGTTTAGCTCCTAGTGTGCACACACTCACAAACACACACCCCTGCAGCCCAGGGAAGGGAGGGTCAGGAAGTGGTGCAAGATGGGGCCCCAGCCCCAGATTCTACCAGTGCCCCTATTCCAGATCTCCCTGCCCTTTCAGCACACACAGAGACAAGCCCCTCCCCAAATCCATTCCCGATCTTTCTGGTCTCAGAAAACTTTCCAGTTCAAGACAATGGGCCTATGGATTTCAAATAACTCCCTCAACACCCCTTCCCATCACCAACATCCCCACACTTCCATTCCCCACCCTTCACTCACTGTCCTGTTTTGCTTTCCTCCCTCCATACAGGACCTTCCTCTGCAGAGCCCAGCCTGCCCCAAACGTGGCGCCCATCTCCTCTTCCTCCTCTGGTGTCCCTGCGCTGGCGATGACATGGGCACAGGAGATGCTGGCAAAGGCACCCCCATCGGTCCCTTGTTCTTGTAGCTGGATCTTGACCATGGGGGACGGTGCCCCCACTCCACAGCCCTTATTCAGCAACCCCCCAGCCTTGAGGCTGTCGTAGGCAGGGGGTCTCTTGAGCCCAGCTGAGGCTGGGTAGGTCCAGAGAGGGGTGAGGGGGCCTGCAGTTGGATCTGGAAAACTGTGGGGGGAAGCCAGGCAGCTGCGGTGGTGGAGGACCCCAGCTGCTGAGCCCACAGCCCCACCATGGGGGCTGGCTTTCCCTGGCACGGGGGGCCTCGAACTGGCGCACAGCATTCCGTGGAGTACTGAGATTTCTTCTGTCTTTGGCTCCCCGACACCCAGGGGGGGACCAGCTGGCAGGACCGAGTGTGTGGTCACTTTTACAGCTGAGTACACCATGGTGTAAGACACGGCCTTGTCCTTGGGGGGGCCAGCGAGCAAGGTGGCTGGAGCAGGGGGGGCTGCCGGCGCCCCCACCGCCTTGGGGCAGATCATGCTGTGAGAGTTGGGGAGCTCCCGCTCCCCCCGGGGCTGGCCAGAGCCCTGGGGGGGCAATGGTGTGGAGTGGCTCCGGGCTCGGCCTGATGGTCCTAGCAATAGCAGGTTGGCAGCAGGAGGCGGAGGCGGCAGGGGAGGCGTCTCCCGCTCTCGTGCAGGCACTTGGGGAGCTGGAGTGGAACCTGCTGGCTCCTTGGAGTGGCAGAGGACAGGTAGCCTCGAGACCCCGTCGCCAGGGGTTCTTGAAGCAGACTTGGCTTGAGGGAAGGCCAAGAGTGGAGGCCGGTGCTGAAGGAGGTTGGGGAAGGGTGGGGGGATTTCACAAGGAGTGGTCTTGGTGGGTGTCCCATCCCTCCGGCTCGGGAGGGCTGATGCTGGACGTCGGTGAGAGTGGGGCTGGAGGGCATGAGACTGGTGTGGAGGGGAGGTTGCCATCAATGGGGGAGGCCCGTTGGCTCTGCCGTCCCCTGCCTCTTCAGGCAGCGGGTATTTCATCTCTTCGTATATGGCCTCACTGTCATCAGAGTCCGAATCACCAGCTGGAGGGGTTGGGCCTCCTCCAAGAGGAGGTCCAGTCAGGCCTCCTCCACTTCGTCCTCCTCCCCGGAAGACATCCCCCACCATCTCGATGTACACGGGCTCTTCTTCCTGGGCACCTGTATCAAGGTCTCCAGCTACTCGGGAGCCCCTATTGAGGCGCTGCAGGGGCAGGTTCCCCCCTCGAGGAGACGGAGCTGGGGCACAAGTCTCATCGAAGGACACAGACAGCTGAGTGTTGGGGCTTCGCCTGGGCTTCTGTGGTGGAACCTTCCGGCTGGACTCACGGCACTCTGGGGTTGGCTTCTGAGACCCTAGGTAGGGTGGGAAGGAGAAAAAGAAGTTGAGCTTATTGAACCCAGGGCACTGAACATGTAAGTGCTCTACCACCGAGCCACACCCCCAGTCCCTGGCTGGGGGATTCTAGGCAGGTGCTCTACCACTGAGCCACACCCCAGCCCCTCACTGGGGGATTCGAGGCAGGTGCTCTACCACTGAGCCAAACCCCCAGCCCCTCACTGGGGGATTCTAGGCAGGTGCTCTACCGTTGAACCAAATCCCTAGCTTTTGTTTCTTTTTAAATTTTTCTATTTTGAGACAGTGTCTCACTAAGCTGCCCAGGCTGGCCTTGAACTCACTGTAGTAAATGAGAATACTTTTCTGACTTCTTGACCCACCTACAAGGACATATCTACCGATTCATTTGTTCCACAGCCATCCACTTAGAGCCTTGGTCAATTCTGCTTCTACAAGGTAGTCCCTAGTTTTTTTCTCTTCTCTTTCTCTCTTTTTTGGGGTTTTTAAGACAGGGTCTGACTATGCACCCCAGGTTTCCCTTAAGTATCCTCCTGCCTCAGTCCCTCTACCAACCCCAGAATCTGCAGCTCCTATCCTAAATTCTTTTCCACTTTCACATTCTTCCTAAGAACTGTCTTTTAGGGAGTGTCCCCTGCCCTTGAATGGTTCATCTGAGGTCCATCTAAAAGGAACCCCCCCATTCATTTTGGGAATGGAATCTTCCACTTCCTTGGCTCTTCCTTGAATGAACCCTCCCAGAAGCCTCCCCTGGCCTGGAATGGATCTTGCCAGCTCCCAGCTCCCTCTGAGGAGGGATGGAGGGGTGCGGGATTGTCTCACCTGCTTTTTTGCTTGGAGGTGTCTCTGCCCCTGATCCTGCCATGCTGAGCTTGGTGCTGGGGTGTCTCCGGGGCTTAGCTGGGGGTCTTCGGGTGCTACTATCCTCTGTGAGACCTCCCCCACCTCCCCCAGGCACCCCCCCTACACTGTCCATACTGCCCACTGAATGGCAGGAAAGTGAGCGAGGTGCCATGGCGCTGCGGCAGGGGTGGGGGGTGTGTTCCTGGGAGGCAGGCATCGTCATGAAACCCATCCTGAGGGAACGACGCAGTGAGGCTATGTCCCGCACTCGGACCCCAGGCCCAGGGCCAGCCCCAGGCCCTGCAGGGCCAGTGGGGGCTGCTTCCTTACTGGAGCTGGGGAGAGAAGACAAGGATGGAACAGAGGTCAGACATCAGGCAGGCTTCGAACTCTCATCCCTGTATCACAATAGAACATGATCCTTCTTAAGGCTATAACAATTTTGTTTCTCCAGGGAAGAGGTCAGAAGCCTGGGATAGGAACATTTGAAAGTCTAAGGCAGAAATGTAGGGTCTTTAGGCAGATTCTTTGAGCTTAAAGAAAAAGCTAAGCAATTGCGGGGGGAGACATGTGGTGTCAAAAATGAAAGATGTGATATGTGTGTAGGGCAGTCAGTATCCCTGGGGCTGATGGACCACCCAGCCAGCACACAGCCTATTATACAGAGAAGGATGTAACCCAAGTCACAGCCACCCAAGAGATAGACAGACACACCTGACACCAGGGCTTCTCGGTGCCTCTCACACTCTGGCCCACACCTGGCCTCTGGCCTCCCCACATGCCCAGCTACTGCAGCCTCTGCCCCACTACCCACCTCCTCTCCCCTAACCAGAGCAGCCTCCCTAGGCAGATCCTTTCTCCTCTCTTCCTCCCTCTCCCTCGCTGCTGCCCTCTCTCTGTCAGCCTCCCCAGTTCACTCCAATTCCCTTTCACTGTCCCTAGTTCCCCAAGTGAGCCAGGGGGAGGGGGGCTGGCTGGCAGGGAAGAGGGGAAGAACTACTGTGTGGTGGGCTCTCATTAAGGCCCTGTCTACTAACCCTTCATTAGGGAGAGATTGCTGCAGTGATCGCTCTGATTAATCTAATTAACAATAAGAATTAAACTCCACAGTTTCGAGGAGGAGGGAAAAGGGAGCTGGAAGGTGGTTGTGACTCAGGCTCCAAGAGGCTGTGTAGTCAATGGGAAGGGAAGAGGAGGAGGAAGCGGGCTGACAGAGGCCAGGCCCAGGTCCCTAGGAGGGTAGGGATTCAAGAGTGACGGCATGGGGGGGTGGTCTCCACCTCGCTTTTCTGCAGGATCTAGCCTACAAGTCCCCTAACACACCACACATACACACACACACACACACACACACCTCTCATTTCCCCCCAACAGAAGACTAGGAAGGAGACCCCACAGATATTCTTGAAGGCCTCTGAAATGACTCTGTCCCTCGATCCCATGAGGACACTGGAGCCTGCCTCTTCCAAGGTCAGGTGACAGGGGAAAGCCAGAAACCAATCTCAAAATGACAGAAAGTGAGTTGGGAAGGAATGACTGGGGCCCTTAGAGGTGGGGATAAGCTAATAGCATTCTCTAGAGCTGGAAATTGTCCCCCTCCCCATACTGTCCCCAAGGATGCCAGGAAGAAGGCCAGAATCAAGCATATGCAATTATAGCCATTCTGTGCTGAGTACAAAGTCTGGGACCAGACTCTCACTGGTGACAAGGCTGTTGGGCCCCAGAAGGGGCTGTAGTCCAGCAAAAGAGGCAGGCCCAGGTATAACAGGCCACGGGACAGTCTGGGATCCCAGCCTTACCTCCTCTTGCCCTCCTCTTCTTTGTGCTGTCTCCACTCCAGCTTGGTTTTTCGGTATAGAAGGTTCATGTCGTGGGGCAGGAGGTGGGGGCTGGGGGGCCCTGCTCAGTGCCTCCAGGCCCGGGGGGCGGCCCTCCCTGGGTCCCGGATCCACTTGATAAAGGGAATGAGTAAAAAGGAGAAAAAGGAAGATGGGGGTGTGGAATGAATGAAAGAGAGAAAAGGGGGCAGAAACATGATTTGGGTCCTCAGAAGAGGAAAATACAGACAGGCACAGAACACCCAACAGTCTATTGGACCCCTCCCAGACAGACAAACATGTGTGTGTGTGTGTGTGTGTGTGTGTGTGTGTGTGTACAGTCACACATCCTGACAAAGGTGTTCGGAGTGTCACACAGACACTCTGGAGAGAGCAGGTTGACACAGATGCCCATCCTGTGTAAATACATCCTGAGCCACCACAGACAGGGCCCCTAAACACACAGCAACTCTGCAGGCACAAAGCACATTTAGATACATCACCCAGCTACACAGACCTATATCTACAAACAGGGACAGACATAGGGGGGCATAGGTAAACACAAACCTAGAAACAGCAAATACAGACATAAACACCGAAACACCGACACACCCACAGACACACACAGACCTCTAGCACACAAATCCGCTATAGAACTGGCCACACCTACAGACCGGGAGTTGTGCTCAGGGCCTACTTGCGTACATTGCACCCGGCTAGGGAAAACGGAGAGACCAGCAAAGCTTGCTACCCCTTCTTGGGCCCTGAGGCTTAGTGGGAAGGAGGGTCACGAGGACAGGGTGGGGATGCTGAAGAAAGGGTGGGGATACCGAGTTGGGCATCTAAAATCCCACTTATCCATCTATCTCCACTCCCTGGCGTCCCCCCTTTTCCAGTTCTGGGCTCAGGCTTCCATCCACCCCTATTTCAGTTCTCTGGTCCATCAGTGATGGTTTCCACCTCCCTCCCCTCGCTGATGGCCCAAATCACCTTCTTCCTCCCTCCAGGATTTGGGAGAACCCGGGCTTCCCCCTTGCAGTCCCGCCCCTGAATCCCACCCAGGGAGGAGGGGGGGGTGTCTCCAGCCTGGCCCCTTAGCAACCTTCAGATCTGAGGCCTTCATACCTGCTTGTGCGTCCCTTCCCCCAAACACACTCTCCCTTTCGCCTTCAGCCTTACGTCTCCTCCCTGGAGCCCCTCCTCACAGCCGTCCTCCCCCTTCCCCTGTTTGTTCCAAACCTGGCCTGCTTCATCCCCCAACCCCCCCTTTTCCATCCAAGAGTCCCAGGTTCCCAGGGCACTCCTTCCTCGTCCCCTTGTCCCGCTACTCTGGGTTTCTCTGTCTCTCACCCCGCCAATCTTCCCTGCCCCTTGTTCTCCCCATCACCACCTCCCCGCATTAAGCCTCCCCAATTTCTACATCATCGTACCTGGCCTGCCGGGCGCCGGCCCCCCCATGCCGGGCTCCGCCCGGAGCAGGAGGAGGGAGGAGGAGAGACAGAGGGAGACCAGGGGGAGCCGAGCTGGGCCCTGCCGCAGAGACAGCCCCGCCTCCGGGTCCGCCCCCAGACCCGCCCACGGCCCCAAACCCACCCTTCCACGCCCTCGGAGGACCCAGCCCGAGCGGCCGTGCGGCGCTGCACCTCCAGGCTGGAGGCGGAGGGTGCTGGGGGCTCCGGATTCTGCGAGATAGACTGGGAAGAAGGGCTTGGGGTGCCAGCCTCGTGCTCCCCAGCTTTGGGGCGTCTGATCGTCGCCGCCCCGCGTACCCCCACCCCCGCTCGCCCCGGTGGCCAGTGCAGGGTTGGGTCTTCGAGGCCCCCGCCGAGTGGAGCGCAGGGCTCAGCGGCGCCCCTCAGCGGCAGCCCGGAGGGTCGCACCCAGCGCCCGCGAACCTTGTGCGCCTGGGCGGTCCCGGGTCCGAGACTGCGGCTGCGGGGCCACGGGGTGCAGTGAGGGGGTGAGGCCGGCAGAGGGGGGCCTGCTTTCTGCTCGGAGGGGCTCCGAGCGTCGCCACGCCGGCGATCGGCAGCTCTGCCCAGCAGGGGGCGTGCTTGGCTGCACCCCCTCTCCTTCCTCCCCTTCCCCTCTACACTGCCCGCCCCAGGTGCCGGGAGGGCACGCGAGTTGGCTGGCTCGGAGCTGGGCCTCCTCCCTCTGCAGCCTCCCAGGCGCCCGGACCTTGTTCCACAGTCTGGGGCTCAAAGTCTTCCCCACGTCCGCCCCCGCGGTCCAAGTCATCCTCTACTAACCTTTGACTCCGTGGGCGCCGCCCGCCTGGACCTGGGCGCACCGGGGTTGGCCTCTGCCTAAGACCACCGCTGCCACCGCCTGGGTGCGGTCAGGGATGTGACCTCGCCCCTCCCCACCCGTGACCTTCCTTACCAGCTCCCAGGCAAATTCCTCGTTCTGATTAGCTTTGCCACATAGCTCTATGGAAGGGTAAATTAGTGTCAAAGAGATCTCAGCTACACCCTCCACTGACTGAAAAATGGGAACCCCCCCCCCCAATATGCATGTCCTAATCCTTCGAACCTGTGAATGTTATTCTATAGGGCAGAGTCTTTGCAGATGTGCTGTGTGGCCTGGGGCAAATTTCATAACCTATCTGAGCGATGCCTCATCCTATACCTACCTCAGTTAATGTTACTGGAGGCAGGGTACAGGGGCACACACCTGTAATCCCAGCACTCCGGTCGGAGTTGGAAGCTGGAAGATCTGCAGTTCAAGGTCATCCTCAGGTTTGAGGCCATTCTGGGCTACAAGAGACAATTAAATAAATAAGTAAACAAATAGTAAATAAAGCAAGCTATTAAGAGGGAAGGGGCTGTAAGCATTTTATGTCAAGAGCTTGGCACAGGATCCAGTCTAGAGGAGTGAGGGTGTGTGAGAAGCTGCTTCCTAGACCTCAAGACCTAGGCTTTAACAACCATTGTTTATTGTGGTCAAAGCAAGACAGACAAGCAGGGATGCGGATGCATTTTAACAAAGAGACAAAGAATAAATACACAAAAGGTGGCAGGAATTGCTTTGTTTTACTTTTTGTTGTTTTGATTTTTTGAGACAGGGTCTCACTATGTAGTCCCAGTTGGCCTGGCACTCACTATGTAGACTAGAGTGGTCTCCAACTCACAGAGATCAGCCTGCCTCTGCCACCCAAGTTCTGGGATTAAAGGCCTGCTTTGTTTTATTTTTGCCTAGATTGAAAATGTAGCTCAGTGGTAGAGCACTTAACTTGTATGTAGCCCCAGGTTCAATCCCCTCCACCACCTCAACAATAAAAAATTTCCATGAGTTGGGGTTGGAAAGCCAGTGGTTAAGAGCACTGACTGGTCTCACAGAGGACCCAGGTTCAGTTCCCAGCACCCACATGGAGGCTAACAACTGTCTGTAACTCCAGTTCCAGGGGATCTGATGCCCCCTTCTGGCCCCGTCAGCATTGCATGCAGTGTACTTGCATATATGTGGGGCAAAACACTCATACACATAAAATAAAAAATTTAAAAACTTTCCCTGAGTGCCAGGCCTGGTGGCCTATGCTTATGATTTCAGCACTTGTGAAGCAGAGGCAAGAAGATCAAGAGTTCATGTTCATCCTCAACTATATAGCGAATTCGAGGTTAGGTTGGCCTACATAAGACTCCATCTCAAAAACAAAAACAACAAAATTCTGTGAGCTAGAGTGAGGAGTCCAGACATCCCCAATGTGGCCACTAAACTGGCCTGAGCCTCAGTTCCCTCAACTGGAGCTCCATACCCATTTGATCTTCCTCATGGGATAATGTGAAGACATTTTAAAAATCTTTTCTTCCAGGTGTTTGTTTATAGTGTGTGTGTGAGGGCATGTAGAGGTCAGAGGACAACTAATGGAATCAGTTCTCACTTTTTACCATACTGGTCCTGGAGGTGGAACTCAGGATATCAGGCTTGAGGACAGGTGCCTTTACCCAATGAACCATCTTGCTACCTTTTTTTTTTTTTTTCCAGACAGGGTTTCATGTAGCCCAAGCTGTCCTAACTCACTAGGTAGTTGAGAATGACCTTGAACTTCTGATCCTCCTGCCTTTGCCTCCAAAATGCTGGGATTACAGGCATGGACCACACCTGGCTTATGTATGTTGCTGGGTTTAGAATTTAGGGTTTCATTATGTGAGGCAAGCACTCTACTAACTAAGCTACATCTCATCACAAGTACCTTTTTTTCCTTCCTTCCTCCCTTCCTTCATTCTTTCCTCTCTCCTTCTTTATTTTTTTGTGGTTTGTTTTGAGGCAGGGTTTCACTATGTAGCCCTGGCTGGTCTGGAACTCTATATGTAGACCAAGCTGCCCTCCGTTTCACAGAGATCCACCTACCTCTGCCTTCTGTGTGCTGGGATTAAAGGGGTGTGACACCATGCCCGGCTTCTTTCTTTCTGTTGTTGAGACAGAGTCACATATAGTGAAGGCTGGCCTTGAACTACGGATCTCTTGCCTCTACCTTTCAAGTGCTGGGATTATAGGCCTGTATCCCTATGTCCACTTAGGACTTTTCAAATACACCTAAGAACAGTTCTGTTGAAATAAAATTAATTAGAACCCATCTCCTTCTGAACCCTGGAGTGACAGCAGATGCAGACTTTAGATCCTGCTTTGGCTCAAAGATTCCTACTCAGAATGCCAGCTATGGATGCCAAGAAAGAAAAGTGGCAGTTGGAAGTTTGTTTTTTCTTGCCAGGCACAGAGTAGACAGTGTGTGTGTGTGTGTGTGTGTGTGTGTGTGTGTGTTGTTGTTGTTGTATTCTCCTCCATTAATGATCAAGGGTTAGTATAGGAGAGGTGGGAAGGCTTGGAGGTGGGAAGAGGTGGTACTCTGTCTGTGGCCAGCCGGGGCTGGTCCTCAAGTATACCTGTGGGATGATTGTGCAGATAAAGGTGTGTGTCCACTATTGAGGAGAAGATAAAGGAGAGCAGGTTCATCTGCAGGTTTTCCTATGTATCTATATGAAGGGCCATTAAGGACATATATGAAAGTGTAGAAAGTCCCTATTCTGGCCTAGGAAGATGGCTCAGTAGGTAAGAGGGCTTGCTGTCCAAGCATCAGGACCTGCGTTTAAATCTCTAGTGCCAGTGTAACAGGCGAGGCATGACCATGTGGGCCTATCACCCCTGGGCTGTGGAAGATGGAGACAGGATGATACTGGGGCTTACTGGCTGCCAGCCTAGCTCTAGGTTCAGGGGGAGACCCTGTCTCCAGGAAATAAGGTAGAAAATGATGGGATAGGGCATCCAGTGTCTACCTCTGGCCAAGTCATATATA
>NW_008337205.1:2254113-2257411 GCF_000622305.1 Nannospalax galili
CAAGCCTCTGTCCTACCACTGGCGTTTTTGGACACCTTCCTTTTCAATTTTTACATCTAAGAAAGAATGTTGGAGATCTGATTTCAAATACTATGGTAGGGTGTGTGAGATGGTTCAGCAGGTGGAAATGCCTATTACCAAGAGTGACAACCTGAGTTCAATCCCCAGGACCCACATGGTGGAAAGAGAGAACAAACTCCTTCAAGCTATCCTCTGACCTCCAGGAATGCACCATGGCACACATGCACTTTCACACACACACACACACACACACACACACACACAATAAGTATAATAAAAAAATTCAAATACTAGCTGGACGTGGTGGCACAGGCCTTTAATCCCAGCACTCTGGAGGCAGAGGCAGGCGGATCTCTGTGAGTTAGAGGCCAGCTTGGTCTCCATAGCGAATGCAGGACAGCTGGGGCTACAGGGAGACCCTGTCTCAAAAAGACCAAAAAGAAAAAAAAAAAAATTGTCAAATACTGCAGCAAAATCTGAGAAAGGATATTGGAGGAATGAAACAAGTTTAGGTATGGGTTGATCATTTGTCACACGTCCATGAAAGGTGCGTGGGAGTTCATTATCCTATTTCCTCTACTTTGGGGCATGTTTGAAAATTTTCATAGCCATCCACTTTTTAAAGAGTGGAGTGGGGGATTGATTGTACGTTTGTCGTGCAGTTCCCGTGAAATCCAGAGACGCTGCGACAATCACGGTACATTTACTAGCGATTTATGGACAACCAGGTACCCAGGACATGCCTGGCACGTTTCCTGTGACTTTTCTGGCCCGCCTGTGGACCAATGGTAGCAAGAGCCTATTAGTAAAGGAATCCCAGGCCTCCCGCAGGCTCCTCCCCTTTCTCGCTGTTTCTCGCCCCCCCTCACGCCCCGCCCTCCGAGGAAGCGCCGGCTGGGGCCCAGCAGGTGTGGGGTTAAGGCAGCCAGTTGGGGGCCCCAACAGCGCAGCAGCAGCAGCAGCAGTAGCAGCAGCAGCAGCAGCAGTAGCAGCAACTGTGCGGTTGTGGCAGTCCTGGCACCGGGCCAGCTGGCAGAGCGCCCCAGGAGGGAGGAGGGAGGAGAGAGGAGGGAGGAGGAAGAGGGGAAGGAGGAGGAGGAGAAGAGCTGTGAGCAGGCCCGAGGAGGCAGGACTTCCTGGTGTGGGGGTTGTCAACAGCCCAGAAAGAGAGAGAGACGGAGAGACATAGACACATCCAGTGGGGCCACGCGGGAGGAGCCACTCAAAGGGACCTGGAGCCAACCGGGGGCCGAGTCTCCCCCTTCCGCAGCGTCGGAGAAGACCCGTGGAGTATCCGCAGAGGCTCCGCCTGGGTTCCACCGTGGAAGCGCGAGTTCCTTCTCTCGTCCACTGCAAACTTTCCACCGAGATGCCTCTCAGGGTGAGATGCGGACCCCGGAGAGCACTGGCTAGCGCTTGATCGCTGCCTGTGGTGGCCTGCACTGCCCAGGGGGCCAGGAGGCCCCAGAAAAAAGACATCTTTAAGCCCCCAGGTCCTCCCACCCTCCGGAGCTCGGCTCGGAGGCTGAGGCCAGAGAGGTAGGTAGGTAGGTAGGACGCCCGGGCTGGGCGGGGCGCTCGGCTTGGCGGGCAGTGCCTAACTCATCGATGGGGGGGAGCGGGGTGGGGGTGGGGTGGGCTTGAGGCCCTAGCCGAGGCCTCCGGGTGGCTGTACCAGGGCGGGGAGCCCATTCACCCCTTTGCCCCGGGGCCCTGGAGACCGGTGCTGGTCCGGACACTTCTGTCCCTTGAGTTTGGATCTCAAGCAAGAAACATCCCAACTTTGGGTCCCAACTGCTGCTTCCTATTCTGGGGTGCCATGTCCCCTCTGCTCCGGTCTGTCATCTCTGCTTGTCCCTGGGTCAGTCTCAGTGGCTTTCTCTTTTCTACCCCATTCGTCGGCTGCTCAGAGGGGAAGCCCGGGAGGTGGCCTGCCCCTGCCTTTTTACTCACATACATACACATATTCATATATTCTCTCTCTCTCTCTCTCTCTCTCTCTCTCTCTCTCTCGTTTGCAAGCTCAGCTCTGGGGTTTCAGCAGCGACAGCAGCAGGAAAAACCTGCCCCTGCCCCCCTCCCGCCACCTCCCCTCTCCTGAACTCCAGTTACCAACCAGGCACCCCCAGTTCCCAACCAGGCCCTCCTGCCATGTCGGACCCAGACATCCCCAGGGGCCCCGATGTCCCTGCCATGTGGCCCCCCTGTTCCAGAGGTGCCTGAGCCCCTTTCCAGGAGCCCAGCCCCTCCCCCGCCCCAGCCCAGTCCGGAGCCCCAGGGACCATGAGTGGGGGTAAGAAGAAAAGTAGTTTTCAAATCACTAGTGTCACCACGGACTACGAGGGTCCAGGGAGTCCAGGGCCTTCGGATTCCCCTGCTCCCCCGGCTCCCACTGGGCCGCCACCCCGCCTCCCCAATGGGGAACCCAACCCTGATCCAGGAGGCAGGGGCACCCCCCGGAATGGCTCCCCACCACCTGGAGCCCCCGCCTCCCGTTTCCGAGTGGTGAAGTTGCCCCAAGGCTTGGGAGAACCTTATCGCCGAGGTCGGTGGACGTGTGTGGATGTTTACGAAAGAGACCTGGAGCCCTCAAGTTTCGGCCGGCTGCTGGAGGGAATTCGAGGGGCCTCGGGGGGCACTGGAGGCCGGTCATTGGATTCTCGGCTGGAGCTGGCTAGCTTGGGGCTGAGCACCCCCATCCCACAGCCAGGCCTGTCTCAGGGCCCCACCTCTTGGCTGCGCCCGCCCCCCACTTCTCCTGGGTCCCAGGCCCGCTCCTTCACAGGGGGTCTGGGCCAGCTGGCCGGGCCCGGCAAAGCCAAGGTGGAGACACCTCCCCTGTCGGCCTCTCCACCCCAGCAGCGCCCCCCAGGGCCTGGGACTGGGGATAGTGGCCAGCCCCTGCCCGCTGTGAAAGTAGAAGTGGAGTCTGGGGGTTCAGCAGCTGCGACCCCTCCACTGTCACGGAGAAGAGATGATGTGGTTCGACTGAGGATGGAGTTGGCTCCAGAGGAGACAGGGCAGGTAAGAGACCGGCTTCAGGGTGGTGATTTGGGAGGGCTGTACCCAAGCCATCTTACCCTTGGCCTAACTTATATCCTGCCCCCCGCCCCGTTTCTGCTGTGACCTGTCTATCGGACAGGACTGAGAGTCTCTTCTCTTTTTACAATTGTACCTTGAAATCCTATCCCCTTCTTTATCTCCCAGCCTCCCTCTCTGCATTCTGTTGGCCCTTCCTTCCTTCCTTCCTTCCTTCCTTCCTTCCTTCCTTCCTTCC
>NW_008337205.1:2257565-2343071 GCF_000622305.1 Nannospalax galili
TCTCTCTCTCTGTGGCCTTTAACTTGTTGCCCTTGGCCTTGACTGTTTCCATAAAGCCTGTGACATATGTAGCCTGCTTACTTGAGCATTTACCTCTCTGGCTCCAGGTGATGAGGGTGGAGGCCCCAGCTGGGTGGCTGGCTGGGCCCCCAAGGGGAGGAGCTACCAGGGTTTTGGGGCAGCCATAAAAGGTAGGCATGCCTCTGGATCTTCCCAATTTAACTTGTTGCCCTTGGCCTTGACTGTTTCCATAAAGCCTGTGACATATGTAGCCTGCTTACTTGAGCATTTACCTCTCTGGCTCCAGGTGATGAGGGTGGAGGCCCCAGCTGGGTGGCTGGCTGGGCCCCCAAGGGGAGGAGCTACCAGGGTTTTGGGGCAGCCATAAAAGGTAGGCATGCCTCTGGATCTTCCCAACAGCCACCATCTTCTCCCTCATTGCAGACCAGTTTATCTGAGTTTACTGGGTGGTGGGGTGTGTGTGTGTGTGTGTGTGTGTGTGTGTGTGTGTGTGTGTGTGTGTGTGTGTATGAGGGGGGAGGCACATATTACCCTTAGTCATCTTAGTCCCCTATACAGTGACTTCTCCAAGAGTGATTGCTGGGGTGATCTCACCAACCATGCATGGAGTGGGAAGGAGGTGGGAAACAGGAGGGCAAGAGTTAAATTCTCTGCTCTTTCTGCTTCCGGTTTCCAAAAGAGGAACCAACCCACAAGCCTGGGCTGGGGGCAGGATGCCTGGGTCCCTGGGGTGTGTGGTGTGTGTGTGTGTGTGTGTGTGTGTGTGTGTGTGTGTGTTGGGGGTTGGGTCAGGAGTTAGGGATGGGAGAGTTGGATACTTTTGCCCCAGAGAAGAAAATAACACCTTGGCTGCCAAGGAAGGGCAGGGAGTGTGAGGATGAGGGTTCTGTCCCCTTCCTGGCCATGAGCTCAAACCACAATGTAAAAATATCCTGAACCCAGGCCCTGTTAGAACTGGTCAGGACTGGCTCTCCTACCTTCTGGCCTCAAACTCCCCATCTCATGACCCCCATTTCCCATTTTTCTGGAGTTCTTTCATTTAGCCCCCTGGGCAAGCTGCAGTTGCCTGGTCCCCAGGTTCTTTTAGGGTAAGTTTATTTGTTAATGGCGTGTGTGTGTGTGTGTGTGTGTGTGTGTGTGTGTGTGTGTGTGTAAATGTGTGTGGGCATGCACATGCCACAGTGTGCATGTGGAGGTCAGAGGACAACTTTTGGGAGTTGGTTCTTTTCTTCCACCATGTGGGTCCCAAGGATCAAACTCTGGCTCTTAGGTTTGATGGCAACCTCCTTTATTGGCTGAACCATCTCACCAGCCCTCTGCGTTGTACTTTTAGGCTCACCCTGAGCCTCCTTTAAGTTTGTTAGACCCTGCCTTTCTCCCCACAGTGTCCGCAACCCCCCCCCTTCCTTCCTTCCATCGTGTGCTGATCATTTCCTGTGTGCCTATGACTGTTGCTGTTTCCCTGCCCCAAAGTTTGTCTCCTTCATACAGTCCCATGGCTCTAAAAGAGCCCAGGGGAGGGGGGAGAGATGGCTTAGCAGTTAAGAGCACTGAATGCTATTGCAGAGGACCCGGGTTTGATTCCCAGCACCCACATGGCGGCTATGAACCGTCCTTAACTCCAGTTCCAAGGGAATCCAAAGCCCTCTTCTGACCTCCGCTGCATTGCACGACACGGGTGCACTCACATACATGCAGGCAATATACTCGTACACATAAAATAAAAAAATAAATAAATAAAATATTTTTTAAAAAAAGAGCCCAGGGGAGACTGAAGGGGGGCAAGGGCACCACTGGACCCCTTTCCTGTGCTTTGTCCCTCTAACCACTGTACTCTGCTCTTGACTTTTCCAAGAAGCTGGGGCCTCTCCAGGGGCCTTACTGAGGCCTCTATCCTGTTCCTGTCACCCCCACTCCCAACTCAACTTCACCTGAGGCCCTGAGAAATTTGAGAGAAGAGGTTAGCATGGACCAGGGGGTGTGGAGAACTAGTAGTCTAAGGATTCTTTCATTCTACAAATAGCCACAGAACAAACTTCCCTCCTAGCAGGAGAGACATGATAAATACTTTATTTTCAGATATTAGATACTCTAAAAAAATGTTTTTAAACTGTTGAGTGGATTAGTGAATGGTGGGGAAGTGTCTCCTTAAGGAAGTGACATTTTTGTGGTTATAAGAAGTTATACAATTATGGGGGAGCAGAGGCAGGAGGGTGGCAAGTTCAAGACCAGCCTAGGCTACATAGCAAGTTCCAGGTTAGCTTAGGCTATATAGTGAGAGCTTGTCTCAAAAATTAAAAAAAAGCTCTGTGTGTGTGTGTGTGTGTGTGTGTGTGTGTGTGTGTGTGTGTGTGTGTGTATAACTCAGTTGACAGAGTGCTTTGCCTAGCATGCAGAAAGCCTTGGGTTTACTCTCCAGCATCTCGTAAACCAGGCATGGTGGTACACACCTATAATCCTAGCCTTTGGGAGATAGAGGCAGGAGGATCAGGAGTTTAAGGTCATCTTTGGTTACATAGTCAGTGTGTGGCCAGCCTTGGCTACTTGAGACCCTAGATCAAAAAAGACACTCATGGGCTAGAGAGATAGTTCAGTGGATAAGAGCATATACTGCTCTTCCAGGGGACCTGAATTCAAATCCCAATTCCTAGCACCCATATCAGGTGGCTCACAACTGCCTGTAACTCCAATTCCAGGGAGATCTGAAGTCTCTGGCTTCTGCGGGCATTTGCATTCCTGTGCACATACACATAATTAAAAATAAAAATAAATCTTAAAAAAATCTTAAAAAAAAAAAAAAGACCATGTCTAAATAGAGCAACCTCTAATTAGGAGCCCTGGCTGAGGACATGAAGGGATGCCCTTCTCTGATACTCCAGTTCTTACTATAACACCCCTATACCCCTAGTACCTGCTTACTGTTTATAGCAAGACAGGAATAGGGAAGGGCTTCAGAGATAGGACTCCTGAATCCTTAGAAATCTAGAGGGAGAAAGAACCCAGACAAGGGCAACTGGTAAGGTAGCTACTCTCTCTCTCTCTCTCTCTCTCTCTCTCTCTCTCTCTCTCTCTCTGTGTGTGTGTGTGTGCGTTTGTGTGTCTCTCTCTGTGTCTGTGTCTCTCTCTCTCTGTGTGTCTCTCTCTTTTTCTCTGTCTGTGTCTCTCTCTCTCTCTCTGTATCTCTCTCTCTCTCTCTCTCTCTCCCTCTCTGAATGGAATCCAGGGCCCTTCACATGCTACCCTGTCTCTGTGTGTCTGTCTCTTTTTGTCTGTCTGTCTGTCTCTCTCTCTCATGCTGTAGATGGAACCTGGAGCCTTGTGCATGCTAAGCAAGGCTTCTACCACCAAGCCACATCCCTACCTGCCCCCTCCATTTTATTCTATTTTACCGCAGTGCTATAGATGGAACCCAGGGCTTTGTGTACACTAAGCAAGCACACTGCCATCCAAGCTACGTCCCCAGCCGACACCCCATGTGATGATTACCACCTCTCTGCCTCCAGGTACCCCCACTTGACTCCCGCCCCAACTCCCCAGCCCTCTACTTCGATGCCAGCCTTGTCCACAAGTCTCCAGACCCCTTTGGAGCCGCAGCAGCCCAGAGCCTCAGCCTGGCCCGCTCCATGCTTGCCATCAGTGGTCACTTGGACAGTGATGACGACAGGTAGGTGGGCTCCTTCCGTGTGGTAAGGGACACAAGGGTGACACCCAGTGTCATAGCGGCATGGCTCTGCCTGATGTCCTTCTCCGTAGGTGAACTTGGAGAGGACCTCTTAAAGAGAGACCTGGCCGGGGCATAGCCACTGATGAAGTTGACTTGGGACCCACTCCCTCACTGGGGAGCGAGCTGGGTGGAACTTCTTGGCTTCAGACTTCAGGCAGAGAGTCTTTTAGAGTTTGAAGGGAGTCATTGTTGACAGATTCCAGAGGTCTTGGCAGATTTAGAGATCACTGGGCCGGCCTTAGGAATCCATTGGCAAGTGTGCTAGAGACAAGAATAGAGAAGAGGTGGGGAGACAGCTGGGGCTGTGGCTCAAGGGGGAGAGTGCTCACCTAGCATGCATGAGGCCCTAGGTTCAATCTCTAGAGTTGCATAAACCAGGTGTGGTGGTATATGCCTTGTCATCCCAGTAACTGGGAGGTAGAGGGAGGAGGATCAGGACTCGGAGCCCAGTCTAGACTATGTGAAACTGTTTCAAAAAGAAATGGGAAGAATAGGTAAGTACCTTCCCAACTTCATCGCTCTTTGCTCCAACCAACAACAGGGAAAGGACATTAAAGCCCACCATGGTTGCATAACATCCTTAGAGTCCCACATAGACTACTGTAGGGCAAGCCTGAGATACATAGTAAGACCAAGTTTTTGTTCCTGTTTTTTTAATGTGTATGAGTGTTTTGCCTGCATGTATATAGGTGCACTTGTGCACTGCTCATCAGGCCAGCAGAAGGCATCGGATCCCCTGGAATTGGAGTTATGGATGGTTGTTAGCTACCATGTAGATGCTGGGACCCTAACGTGGGTCCTCTCTGTAAGAGCAACCACTGAGCCAGCACTCCAGCTGTTCTTTTTATTTTATTTTATTTTATTTTATTTGGGGGGGAGGGGTGAGACAAGGTACCACTATATAATACTGGCTGGCCTAGAACTTGCTGTGCAGACCAGGCTAGCTTTAAATTTATAGTCTCTGCCTCCTGATTACTAGGATTTAAAAAGGTGTGGGCTACCACACCTAGCCTGGGCTCAAGATTTCTGGTACTAAGAAAGTATTGCCTGACTGGTGTGGTGGCATGGCACTCACCTATGATCTCACATTCAGAAGGTGGAAGCAGGAGGCTATCTGAAGTTCAAGGCCAGCCTGAGCTACAATGGGAGACCTGGTCTCAAAAAAGGTGGGGGTAGCTCAAGCCTGTAATACAGCATTTAGGAGGCTGAGACATGAGGATCACCATGGATTCAAGGCTAGCCTCAGCTACATAGTAAATTCCAGGACAGCTTGAACTACAGGCCCTGTTTCAAAACAAAACAACCAAAAAAAGTTGTGTGTGGGGAGAGCTGGGGTTGTAGCTCAGTTGGTAGATTTACCTAGCATGTATGAAGCCCTAGATCATAAACATTGCATAAACCAAGGGTGGGGGTGGTACATGTAAATAATCCCAGCACTAGCACTGGGGTGATGGGGTAGGAGGAACAGAAATACAAGGTCATCCTCAGCTACATAGAAAGTGTTAGGGCCAACCTGGGATATGAGACCTTTTTTTTTAAGAGAAGGAGGGAAGAGGAAGGGAAGAAGGAAGGAAGGAATTGATCTAAAGTTCTGTTCCTGCCCTGGGAGAGTATGACCAGCAGGAACAGAGGAGTTGGCCAAAGTCATGGAGTTGGAGCCCTGCTATGCAATGCCTGGCAGAACAGTATTGCTGGTCTTGCCCATTAGGGGCGAATGCCTCATTTGGCTGCAGGATTTTGGGTTTCAACATTCGTAGGAATGTTGGCCAAGTCTGACGCCTAGGCTGCTGGTTTCTTGCAGTGGGCAGGCCGATAGGAGCTGGGGAGAAGGGCTAGCCACCCTCCACTTTTATTGGAGAAGTGGGACTTCCTGTTGGAGGCCCTTGAGGGGAGGGACTTCCTGTCAGGAAGGCCTTGAGGGATGGGACTGCATGAGTTGGGTGAGTGTGTGTGTAGGAGGAATCAGCCGCTCCGTCCCACCTTGTCCCTAGGTGGCGCCACCCCGCTTCCAGGATTGAGGCTTATAGAAAAAGAGGCCAGAGTCACAGGGGAAGCTTGGGGACTCTAAAATGAAAGGAGACAGGGGCAGCCAGGAGCTGGAAGGCAAGGGGCTGGTGCAAGGCAGGACAGGGCAGGGCAAGGCAGGGTGCTTCTGAGCTCCCTCCCAGCTGGCTCTCAGGAATGTATGAGGTGTGAGGTCTGCCAGGGCCAGAGAGTCACCTGCCCCCCTCTGCTGCTATTCTCAGCACTTCCCACCCTTCCCCCTCCTATCTGGGAGGTTCCCTGGCAAGAAAGCTCCATGTCCCTCCTCTACCCTTTTCTCAACCCAGCCTCCAGCTTTCTCTGTCACAGAGAGTTTTGCCCCTTGGGGCCTCCACAGCACCAGCCTTTTGCCTGGTCCCCTCCCTCCCTCTGTCCCACCCCCTCTACACACCCTAGTCTGACCGGTTGGGCTCCCAGTCTCCACTTTGGTCTCCTAGCCTCCAAGGCTCTGGGGTTCTGGCCCAACCCAGCCCCTCATGCCCCACCCTGCTGGACCAGCGGGTTTGGGTTGGGCCACTCTCTCCCCACTAGGAATAGGGTGGGTAGACCCCACTCACCTGTCTGGTGAGTCTCCTGCAGCTAGAAGACCAGGGTCCAAGGGGCATGAGACCCACCTTTTCAGAGGGAGCATAAGCTGTGATGTGAAGTGTTGGGAGTCCAACTGGGGAGCTGGGGATGCCTTACCAGTCCTTCAATTTGGGATGGGAAAAGAGGGTGCCTAGTGAACTCAGATTATATGCTCCTGGTTTCTTTTCTTTTCTTTCTTTTTTTTTTTTTTTTGTGATACCATAGAGGATAGGAGGTGTTTGGTTAGGATGAATGAGTGAATGGATGGATGCCCAGGTAGTGGTTCAAAGCCTTGTAGGAAACCAATCTCAAAGACTTGAGTTAGAAAAGATATATTATCTACTGCCTTTCTTTGGATCCAGCTTTTTTTGTTGTTGTTGTTTGTTTGTTTGTTTGTTTGTTTGAGACAAGGTCTCACTATGTAGCTCTGGCTGACCTGGAACTCTATGCAGACCAGGCTGGCCTCAAACTCACAGAGATCCACCTGCCTCTACTTCCTGAGTGCTGGGACTAAATGTATGTCAACTATGCCTGGTTTAAAAAAAAAAAAAAATTGGCAGGGCAGGGAGGATACTGGTGACTGAACCTAGGGCTCCACACATGCTATGAAAATCTTCTACCACTAAGGTACATACCAAAACCCTTCCCCTTTTTTTTAAGACAGGGTCTCCCTGTAGCCCCAGTTTGCCAGGAACTCACTATGTGGACTATGCTGGCCTCCATCTTAAGAGCTCTAACCTGCCTCTGCATCCTGAGTGCACCACCATGCCCTGACTTTTTTTCTTTTTGTGTGTGTGTGTGTATGAGTGTTTTGTCAGCATGTATGTACCATATGTGTGCATGTCCACAGAGGAGGCCAGAAGTAGATGTCAGATCCCTTGGAACTGGAGTTACAGGCTATTGTTAGCTGCTAGTGGGTATTGGGAACTGAACCCAGGTCCTCTGCGGAAGCAGCAAGTGCTTTTAACCATTTCTGAGCCATTTCTCCAGGCACCCCCCCCCTTTTTTTTTTGCCCTTTTTGAGACAGGGTCTCCCTGTAGCCTCAGCTGGCCTGGAACTCAATATGTAGACCAGGCTGGCCTTGAACTCACAGAGATCCGCCTGCCTTCTGCCTCTGCCTCTGCCTCCCGAGTGTTGGGATTAGAGACGTATGCCACCACACCCATCTGGCCCCTCCCCCCTTTTTCTTTAAAATTTTGTTTTTTGTTTTCTTTGTTTTGTCTGGTCTTTTTGAGACAGGGTCTCCCTGTAGCCCCAGCTGGTCTAGAACTTGCTGTGTAGACGAGAGTGGCCTCAATCTTACAGAGATCTGTCTGCCTCTGCCTCCTGAGTGCTGGAATTAAAGGCATGTGCCCCTACAACTGGCACACCTGGCTTTTTTACTTGGGTTCTGGGGCTCAAACTCAGGTTCTCAAGCTCCTGTGACTTTACCAACTGAGCTATCTCCCCAGTCCCTGCTAACTTAATTTTTTTTCTTTATTTATGTGCGTGTTAGCATGTGTGCCATGGAGGTCAGAGGACATCTTGTGGGAGTCAGTTCCCTCCTTCCACCATGTGTGTTCCAGGGATCAAGCTCAGGTCATCAAGCTTGGTGGGCAAGCGTCTGTACTGGCTGAGCCATCTCTGAGCCATCTTGCTTCTTCTCCCTTGCCCCCTCCCCCCTTATCTTGTGCAATTGTAATAGCAATCCCACAATTCCCCACCTTCCAGAGGAAAGAAAGGAGAGTGGAAAAGATTTTAGAAATATGGCCAAGGTCACTCAGTCAGTCCATGAGCCTGGGTCTCACCTGAAGTCACACTCTCTCCTGTTGGAATGTGTGTGTCCTAAGAGAATAGGAGGTAATAATGGTCCTTACAATGTCCTTTTGCTAAGACAGGAGGCAGGGACAGCTCACCCAAGTGGGGCAAGGAGCCAGCCCCTCCCCCACCACAGATCCAGATCCGGGAGAGAGTGTAGACAGGATTGCTGGATGACATGTTCTTGGCTTCAGGCCCAGCCTCTAAGGGCTCCCAGAGCATATGCAGGGAGGAAGGGTGGCTGCTTTCCCCAGGATCTGAACCTCCTCCACTCTTCCAGATGTCCTGTCTTCCTCTGATCCTCCTGTTGAAACTTGGATTTGACCTTCAAAGGCAAAAAGACTAGGGATGCTGTCACCCCAGAACCCAGGAGTCCTGCGGGGCTGTTGTCTCCAGCTGTGCATGTTGTACACTGAACAACCCCAGTGGGGTTGCCATGCACATTTGAAGTCACAGCCCAAATTAGAAGTCATGACAGTTTTCGGGACCATGGTAATAAGTCACAGGAAAGAGGATATTTTATTCCCATCCACATGAAGTTGCTTAGGGGCTTATGGCACTGGCTGATCCTGTCCCAGATCCTGCCTAAGAACTCCAATGTAATGCTTACAGCCCCTCACTTGGGTGTTATCAAAGGGAAAGCCTGACTAGCCAGAGACCCCGGCCCTTCAAGTGTTAAGGCTAGAATGCCGTAAGGGAAGTGCTTCAAAACCTCCACCGAGTTAGACAAATGCAAGATCGCCATCTATCAGCCAGCAAATGTTTGTTGTGTTAATTTGTGTTATTCCTTTATTTCTGGTGAGAGTAGACAATTTAACTTGGCATCTTGACTCTAAGTGTCTGCCAAGCAGGGTCAACATTTCTATACTTGTGTGTCTGTGCATCTTTGGTGTCTGTATGTACTACACTGAAGGTGTTGGGTTTTTCTGCTCTAACCTAGTCTCTGCCTAGGTGTTGTGGGTTGAAATAGTTTGAAAATTATTTTAACACAGGCTAGGTAACCCTCCATTACTTTTGTAAAATTTGTGTGTGTGTGTGTGTGTGAGAGAGAGAGGGAGAGAGAGGGGGGGGGAGAGGAGTTCATTGGACAACTTGAGAGAGGGGCTCTCTTAAAGAGAGGCTCTCTTCTTTTCCCATGTAGGGTCTGGGGAACAAACTCCGGTCGTCAGGCTTGACAGCAAGTACCTTTACCTCACTAAACCATCTCACACACCCTGGCCTCCCACTCTTAAACATCCCCTCTGTCCTCTTCTTTTGGAAGCCCCAGGTGTCCTTCATCACTAGTATCCTGCTGTCTCTGGCTTGGTCACCTGCTTGGTTGCTCTACCTGTCAGTGCCTCCTGCACCCAGAGCCTGACCAGGAAATGGAAAATTCCCAGCTCCCTTTCTGGCAGCATAGTCTCATGCAAGGGTCACCTTGGACTGAGTACAGGTCCCCCTGTAGGAAGGCAAGTTGTAGCTGACAGCCAGCAGGGGAGGGACTATGAGCCAGAAATATATAAATGGAGCCTAGTGGGGCCCTGACTCTGAGAGGGGACAGGGCTGGAGACCCCTGCTATGCCAGGGGGAGCAGGGGAGAGGCTAGGTGACTAAGGTAAGAACCTGGGGGCCCACCACTGGTGGTGAAAGAAGGGGCTTTGGAGAGGGAGCAAGGCAAGAAGACCCTAGCAAGCCCTGGGTAACCTCAGGGGCTTGAGGGAAAACCAGACTCTGGGACCAAACTGGTACTAACCAGGAGCTTGAGCCCTGGGGCATTTGAGCCAGGTCTGAGTCTCCCTCTGGTGGCCACTTAACAAACTGCAGCCAGACCTGCTCCATACAGCTCACTGATCACTCCCCTCCTAATTCTCTTTAAAAAGTCCCTGCTCGCCTCTCCACCGCCCACTTGCAGCCTCATCTTCCTGCTTCCCTTTAACTTTTGGCTCCCTCCAAGAACCCACACCCAGGACTCGGATCTCATATGAGTTGTCTTTGATTTACAGGGCTTCTAGCATGGCTGTTTCTGTTGCCATGGTAACCATTCCTAGTTCGCTCTTCGATGTAGGAAGTGGGAGACCCTCAGGCCCAGGCCCCAAGAGCACTTAGGATGTGTATGTTTTGTGTCTGGGGGTGTGTGCTCATAAATACGTCTATGATCCCTTCTCCCTATGTCTGTTCCCTTTCTAGAAACTAAGAGAGGCCAAGGTTAGCCCAGAGTGGGCAAGTAGGGAGGCGTAGGTAGGGACAGTCTTCCTAGGGCCTCACCTTCAAGCCCCTCCCCATGCCAGCCCCCTTGTCCCATAGTTGTTCCTCCATCCCACAGCCACCAGCTGACTTCGCCGCCCCCTCCCCTCTAATCTGGGATTGGTGCCAGGGTGAGCAGGGGACGCTGGCACAGACCATGTGTGTCTGGGAATTCCCGCCCACTCTGGAGCCAAGGGAGGGGGTCCCCGTGTCCCTGAGGAGCCAATAGCAGCTGCGCCTTGCTCTGAGGCAGGGCGGGGTGTATATCTCAGGCCAGCACCCCAGTAGGCCCTGTCTCCTCTCTGCCTGCCTGGTACCCGCAGGACTCCACTCTGCCCAGGGGGGCTCTGAGCCCCCCAGGCATTCCCTTTGATACAGCCCTCTCCCTATTGGGGAGGAGGAGGCACTGACCACTCTTGCCTCTGGGATGTCCCAGCCAGGGGTCTCTGTCAAGTCCTTGGTATCATCTTACGAGACGCGAGTGGTGGGGATGGCACCAGGGCCACCCCGAAAAAGGGGCTGTGTGTCTTCCCCATGCTCTCCACGGGGGACATCCCCCATCCGTGGGGCGCCTGGACCTCCTCCCCACCGGGGCTTAGGGGGGCCTGGGCAGCAACCATCCCGCTGGGGGATGGACAAAAGCCTCCTTCCTCTGATTCTCTACTGTCACAGGTACAGGGGAGGGGCACCTGGGAAGGCAGCAACACAGCTGCCCCAACTTGGGGCTCCTCCTCCTGCTCACTTTCCTCCCTGTGTCTCTCCAGTGGTTCCGGGAGCCTGGTTGGCATTGACAACAAGATCGAACAAGCCATGGTAAGAAGATGTCTTGGTCTCAGGAGGCCCCTTATAGCCCCTCTGTCCATCTCTCCCATTACTCAGGAGTACAAACTCCAGTCCCTTGTTCACCCCTGCCTCAACCCTTGACTTCCTTTAACCCTTGTGTCTGTGAGTCCTGCCCCTCATCCTTGCCACCTGCCCTCTCCCGGGGCCTCCTTTCTCTGTGCCATGTTCCCCCTTTCCTTTGGGCACAGGGGAGCACTCTTTCATGGCACTGGGGCAAGGGGATGCGGTTGGTGATGACCTAGGATTCCTGACACTTTGTCTGTTCCCGGGGTTCTCCCCACCCCCAAGGACTTGGTGAAGTCCCACCTCATGTTTGCTGTGCGAGAAGAGGTAGAGATACTAAAAGAGCAGATCCGAGACCTGGCAGAGAGGAATGCTGCGCTGGAGCAGGAGAATGGATTGCTACGTGCCCTGGCCAGCCCAGAGCAGCTGGCCCAGCTGCCATCCTCAGGGCTCCCACGGCTTGGGCCCCCAGCACCCAACGGGCCCTCCGTCTGAGCCTCTTTTCCCTCACAATGTGCCTTTGGGGGCTGCCCCTGCTGCTAGGTGTTGTGCCAGCTGCCTGCCCCCTCTTCCTATGTAGCTTTAATGCCCACCCTGAAGCCCCCAATCCCTAGGGATGGGAGTCAAAGGCTCAGTATTGGCCTATCCCTTCCCACCTGGCCTCCCCATACCCCAGGCCTCGATGGATGAGGGGGAGCTCAGGAGGGAGTGTTTATTTGGAGCTCCTCATTCATGAGAGAACTTAGTTCCCCTCTTCCCTAGGTATCAGTGTTCTGGGGAGCCCCCCCCCCCAGCAGTAGATGGTTTGGGAATATTTGGAGGTTCCCTGGCAGATTCCCTACCCCAACCTCATTCCCTCCAAGTGCCCCCTTCCCTCTGCCCAGGGCGGGGGTGCCTATATGGACAGTATCTTCAACTTCTGGGATTCAGGTTGTTATTAAAATAATAATTATAATTTTAAAAGTCTGAAGAAACTTGAATGTAGAGGTTGGTGTGTTGTTGCTTGTGTCCAGGCCTGCGTGGGTACCCTCCTAGTTTCTCTGAAGATCCCTGGTCTAACACACTGGCGAATTGGTTGACAGTGGTACAGAAATGGGTCCTGTCCCAGGGAAGGCCAGATAGGCCAGGCAGAGGAGAGGTGGGGGGCGGTGTCTGCCCACGTGCTGGTGGTTGAAGGTGGGAGGAACAATGAAGTCTTTGGTGAGAGTGAGGATCCACCCCCAGCTTCCCAGCGTGTCCCCTCTGCCTGCTGGATCCGGGTGGCTGCTTGGAGGCGGGGCAGGGAGCCTTGAATGGGTCCCTTGTCTCAAGACTGGGTGTGGGCCAGACTCCTTGGGCACATGTTGCCCTTGCCAGGCCTGGCAGGCCGCTGTGGCTTCCACCCCACCCCCAGCTGCCTGAGGACTTGGGCCCAGTGGGTGAACAGGCTCCTCCCTGTTAGCCTGGGCTGTTATCCCAGGGAGAAAGTAGTAGCCAAGGAGAAGGACCCCATCTAGTGGGGATTAGGGTGACAGCAGTTAGAGCCTCGGAGTTTGTTCCTTCTCTGGTGACTAGAGAACTCTGAAGTCCTTGGCAGCCAACTGGATTGGGCTCTTTACCTTTTGGGGGCAGGGCCTGATGATTGAGACCAGGTTTCATGTAGCTCAGCCTGGCTTTCAACTTGCTAAATAGTTGACAATCATGAACTCCTGATTGCCCTGCCTCTACCTCCTAAGTGCTAGGATTACAGATGTGTGTGTTTCCACCATGCCCAGCTTGGGGCTGTATACCTTCTAGCCTAGCAAGCGCTCTACCGCTGAGCTAAATTCCCAACCCTGTTTGTTTGGTTTTTTTTTTTAATCTTTTTGGGTCTCTCTGTAGCCCCAGGTGGTCTGGAATTCACTATGGAGATCAGGCTGGCCTTGATCTCACAGAGTTCCATCTGCCTCTGCCTCCTGAGCGCTGGGATTAAAGGTGTGCACCACCGTGCCTGGCCCCTTCCTCTTTGTGGTTTTCTGTGTGTTTGTGTGTCTGTATTCCTGTGTGTCTGTGTTCCTGTGTGTGTGTGTGTGTGTGTGTGTGTGTGTGTGTATGTGTGCGTGAATGTCTGTGCCATGGTCTGTATGTGGAGGTCAGAGGACAACCTTGGGTGCTGGTACTTATTTTTCACTTGTTTGAGACAATGTGTCTTGCTTACTCTGTGTTGCCACGCTAGCTGGCCTGTAAACTTCTGGAGAACTGGGATTACAAATATGTGTGCTACTACTTTTGGTTTTTACATGGGTCATGGTCATAGTCTTCTATGACAGCACTTTACCCACCGAGACATCTCCTCAGTCCTGTTCTTTTGTTTTCGTTTTTTGAGACAGAGTCTTGTGTAGCCAAGGTTGGCCTTGAATTTACTGTCTAACCAAGGCTGGCTTTGATGTGTGTGTGTGTGTGTGTGTGTGTGTGTGTGTGTGTGTGTGTGTGTGTGTATGTGTGTGTGTGTGTGTGTACATGCACATGTGTGCACATACATGATTGTGGAGCCCAGAGATTGACACTGGGTGTCTTCTGCAATCACTCTCCACAGTATTTTTTGAGACAGGGTCTCTCACTGAACCTGGAGCTCACTGATTAATCTAGACTGGCTGGCCAGCAAACCCCAGGGATCTTCCTGTCTTTGCCTCCATGCTGCTAGTTGTTACAGGTATGTATAACACCACACCTGGCCTTTTTACATGGGTTCTAAGGATCTAAACTCAGGTCTTCATGCTTGTTTGGCAAGTACTTTACTGACTGAGCCATTTCCCCAACTTGTGGAGGCTGGCTTTGAACACCTGATCCTCCTGCCTCCATCTCCCAAGTGCTGGGATTGCCCACTACCATGCCTAGCTCAACTTCATTTTTTGTGAAAAAATTTTCAATTTATTTTTGTTTTTTGAGACAGAGTCTCACTATGTAGCCCTGGCTGGCCTGGAACTCCCTATGTAGATGAGGCTGGCCTCAATCTCACAGAGATCCACCTGCTTCTGCCTCCCAAGTGCTAGGGTTAAAGGCCACCATACCCAGCTGATTTTATGACTCTTGCCTTCACTAACCAGAACACCTACCTTGAAGTGATGTTATGATTACCTGGCAAAATCCACAGACAGTGCCTAACCCACCAAGGCACTTGATCAATATTCATTTCCTTATCTTGGATACAGGGTTAGAAGAACCAAGGCTGTCAATGATTGGTTCTAAAGTCTTAGAAGGGCCTTGGGGGGTTGGGGCCAGGCAGCTCTCACAATGATCTAGAACATTCCCTCACTCTAAGTTCTCATCCACTTTGACTCCTCTCCCTGTCCCAGGGAGGGGAGGAAGGGCCTGACATAAGTCACTGGGGGGCACACCCCATTTGGATTTCTTATTTCTTCCTTCAAAACTGTACTTGAAGCTCTTCAGTACCCACAAATCTCCTCCTAGTGGTAGCCACTGGCTGACAGCCTTTCCCCGTCAACACCCCAAATGCTGGCTCTGCCCCATCCTTTGGGCTTGTGGCCTCTGGAAAGATGACTGTAGTCACAAGGTTTTTGAAATGGGTTGGGGGAGTTTGGCAAAAGATGAGCAACTGGGTGAGTTTTACAACGATGTTCATATGATGATGGGATGGGAGTTCTGGTCCATGACCTCTAGACCATGATAACCCTCACCATGATGTCCCACCTTCTTGGCCTCTTGTGGTTTAACAAGTCAGGGCAGGAAGTGGGGGCTTGGGAGGGCTAGAGAGGAGTTTAGGGGAAGAGTGGGAAAGCCACCCCCAACTTCCTTGCCTTTACTGTGGTCTCTCCTCTGTCCTCTGCCTTGTTTCTTTTTTTAATTTTTGTTTTGTTTTGTTTTGTTTTTTAGCTGAGGACCGAACTCAGGGCCTTGCACTTGCTAGGCAAGCACTCTACCACTGAGCTAAATCCCCAACCCCTCTTTTTTTTTTAATTAAAAAAATATTTACTACTTTTTATGTGTATGAGTGTTTTGCCTGCATATGTGTAAGTGCACTCATGTCTTGCAATGCCTGTGGAGGCCAGAAGAGGGCATCAGAGCCCCTGGGACTGGAGTTGTATGGATGGTGGTCAGTCATCATGCGGGTGTTTGGGAACTGAACCTGGTCCTCTGCAAGAGCAGCCTATGCTCTTAACTGCTGAGCCATCTCTCCAGTCCTTGTCTTATTTCTTTATTATTATTATTGCTATTGTTGTAATTGTGTGTGTATATGTGTGTGTGTGTGTGTGTGTGTGTGTGTGTGTGTGATGTGTGCAGGCACACAGGTACCATGGCACAAGTATGAAGGTCAGAGAACAATTTTTAGGAATCAGTTCTCTCTTTTCCATCCTGGGATCCAGGCATCAAACTCAGCTTATCAGAGTTTCACAGCAAGCTCCTTTACCTGCTGAGCCATTTTGCCCACCCTATGTCTTTTCTCTTAGGTCCTGTTCTGGAGATGTGAAAAGAAGCTAGTCATCCCAGAACATGCCAAGAAACAGCCATTGAAGGGAGCAGAGAAGACCTCCATGAACTTTGACACTGTAAAGTTGGTCAAGCCTCACAAGGAGTCTGAGGTCTCTGACCTGGATGAATGCCCTGGGGTACCTGAACCGTGCATGTTGACCATTGTCAAGGAAAGGCCTGCTGCACTGCCCCATGAGAATCGCTCCCTGCTGCAGCTGTCCCGAACAGTCTTCCAGTCAGTTTCCATGATGATGCTCTCCACACTGCAGTCTGGCTGGAGATTGTGTAGGTGGAAGGTTAGTGCCTCCCCATCCTTCCCAAATTCCAGTGACTTTCTCACTCCATCTGTCCCTCACCACTGTTTTTTGAGATTGGGTCTTGTGTAGCCCAGGCTTGCCTTGAACTTGCTATGTAGCTGAGGATAGCCTTAAATTCATTTAAAAAATTATTTATTTTTATTATTTTTATTATGTGCCTGTGTGTGTCTGTATGTGCATATAAGCACCTGAGTACAGTGCCTGCAGAGGCCAGAGAGGGCATCAGATTCCCTGGAGTTATAGGTGGTTGTTAGCTGCCACGTTGGGTGCTGGGACACAAACCTGGGTCCTCTTCAAGAGCAGCTAGTGCTCTTAACCACTGGAACTCACTATGTAGATCAGGCTGGTCTCAAACTCATAGAGATCTACCTGCCTCTGCCTCCCTAGTGCTGGGATTAAAGGTGTATACCACTATGCCCAGTTATTTTTTTTAATTTTATTTATTATTTTTATTTTATATGTATAAGTGTTTTGCCTGCGTGTAAGTGCACCTGTGCATGCAATGCCCACAAAGGTCAGAAGAGGGTGTCGTATCCCCTGGAACCAAGTCTTGGTCTTCTACGAAGGAACCAGTGCTCTTAACCACTGAGCCATCTCTCTAGCCCCTTGAATTCCCTTTAAAAAATCTCTCTTTCTCTCTCTCTGCTCATGTGATTGTGTACAGCCGTACATGTGCCGCAGCATGCATGTAGAAACCAGAGGACAACCTTGGGTGTTGGTCCTCACCTTTCCAACTCATTTTTTTTCAGTTTTATTTTTATTATTATTTATGTGTGCATATCTCTGTGTATACCACATGTGTGTGGGTGCCCACAGAGGCCAGAAGAAGGTGTCTGATCCCCTGCAGCTGGAGTTCTAGGCAGATGAGAACCATTCAACATGGATGCCGGGAACCAAACGCCAGTTTTCTGCAAGAGCAGCAGGTGCTCTTAACCACTGAGCCATCGCTCCAGCCTCTCCCCCTTGTTTTGAGATAGGGTTTCTTGTTGGTTACTGTTGTGTGTAACAGGCTAGCTGGCCTGAGGGCTTCTGAAGATTCTTTTGTCCCCTCCTCCCATTTCTCTGTAGGAATACTGGGATTACAGTCAAGTGTACTATGGTGCCTGTTTTTTGTTTTTGGTTTTTTTTTTTTTTTTTTTTTTTTTTTTTTTTTTTTTTCTTTTTGAAGCAAGGTCTCCCTATAGCCCCAGCTCTCCTGGAACTCACTATGTAGACCAGGCTGGCCTTGAACTCAGAGAGATCCGCCTGCTTCTGCCTCTCAAGTGCTGGGACTAGAGGCATGCGCCACCATGCCTGACCGGTGCCTGGCTTTTTAACACAGGTTCTGGGGATCAAAGTCAGGTCCTCATGTTTGCATGGCAAGTACTCTACCAACTAGCCACCTCTCCAACCTGGGCCTTGAATTCCTGATCCTTCTGTCTCCATTTGGTCACTACTGGCATTATAGGCATGGACTGCCACATGTAGTTTAGACTGTGCTGGGGATGGAACTCAGGGCTTCATGCATGCTAGGCAAGTGTTCTACCAACTGAGCTACATCCCTACCTCCCTCCAGCCCCTTGTTAAGTCATTTCCAACACCGCTTCTCTTTCTAGGCACTTTGAAGACAATGCTGACCAAGGTTTATCAGACCAGGGTGGCCACAGACAGGATAATAGGCTTTGTTGGCTTTGTATCCTGAAGGGAGTAACATGGAAAGTAGAAAGGCCATGGGTACCAAGGGAGGACATCTCATTCAGACCTGAGCAAGGGGCGTTAAGGTTGCCATCATAGACAGAGAGAGGGAAATGGAGACCTCAAGGAATTTTCTTGGCTTGGTGAGGCCTAGTTAAGGAGAGGAGGAAGGAGTGGGAGGGCTGTTCCAGGAAGAGAGAAGAGCAACTCTGTGTGTGTGTGTGTGTGTGTGTGCGTGCGTGCGTGCGTGCGTGCGTGCGTGCGTGCGTGCGTGTTTGTGTGTGTGTGGTGTGGCCAAGTGTTCCTGGAGTCAGGTACCTACTTGTATAAGGAAGGATGGATGGCCAAGTTGTAGAATTTGAATTTGCCCTAAGAGTATTAAGAGCCTTGAAGACATTTGAGCAGGAATGACAATCCAGGGTCATAAGTAGTCCAAACTTGCTGTGTAGCTGAGAATGACCTTAAGCTCCTGATCCTCTTGGCTCTACTTGCTAAGTGCTGGGATTACAGGCATGCAACACCATTACTGGTTTATACAGTGCTGGAGATTGAACCTAGGGCTTCATGCATGTTAGGCAAACACTTTACCAACTGAGCCACATTCACAGCCCCTATATACCAGTGAAATGCAGAATGTGTGAGTGGTTTAGTGGTGGCCAGAGACAGGGTGGGACAGGTTCTAAAAGGACAACATTAACTGCTCAGTGAGCTTGCCTAGTATGTATGAAGCCCCAGATTCAATCCTCAGTACTGCCAGGAAAAAAAAAAAGGAATCCCACTGATTTGAGAGCAATTTCACATTAAAAGGACAACATTAGCAATCCTTATGATAATCTTGACTGTGGATGTTGGATATACAACCTTGAATGTATGTAAGTGTACTCATGCATGCAGTGCCCACAGAAACCGGAAGAGGGCACCAAAAATCCTGGAACTAGAGTTATAGATGGTTGTTAGCCACCATGTAGGTACTGGGAACTGAACCCCAGTCCTCTGCAAGAGCAGCCAGTGCTCTTAACTGCTGAGCCATCTCTCCATTCCCAGTTATAGTAGGTTTTTAACCTTTTTTTTTAAGTTTGCATACAAAAATAGTGGGTTTCATTATGACATTTTTCCACACATATACATCATTGAACTTTGCTTGTAGTTTGCTGTCACTACTTTCTCATTTGTGGTGTAGCAATGTTGTTGCTCTATCCGTGTCTGCACAGGTGCTTTCACCTATGTATGTGCTCATGTGGAGGCCAGAGATCGGCTTTGAGTATCTTTCTCTATCACTCTCCACCTTATTTACTTATTATTTATTTACATTTATTTATTTATTGAGGCAGCATATTTATTTATTTATTTATTTATTTATTTATTTATTTATTGAGGCAGCATCTGTCCCTGAACCTGGAGCTTGCTGTTTCTGCCAGACTGGCTGGTCAAAGAGCCTCCTGGGATCCACCTGTCTCCACCCCTCTGGCACGGGGGTTACAGACATGCACTGCAATGCTCAACTTTATACATGGGTGCGGGGGATCCGAACTCAGGTCCTCATGCCTGCACATCCAGCACTTTACCCACTGAGCTGTCTTCTTAGCTCCTATGTTTTGCAAAATTTTCTTACTAAGAGAAGCTAAGTGAAGAGTCTACAAAGTTGTTATTATTATAACTTTTTACAACTGCATGTCAGTCTACAGTTACCCAATTTAGAAAAGAAAAAACGGGGCTGGTGGCTCACACCTGTAATCCCAGCACTTGGGTGGGTGGAGGCAGAAGGAGTGCTTCAAGTTTGCAGTCAGGCTAGGCTATACAGTGAGTTTCAGGCTAGCATGGACTAACAGTGTGAGACTCTGTCCCAAAAAACAAACAAGAAAACAAACAAAACAGAAGGAAGGAAGGGAAGAAAGAGAAAGAAAAGAGAAAATGAGGATGGATTGATAGTTCATACCTATAATCCCAGCAATCAGAGGCTGAGGCAGGAAGATTATGAGTTCAAAGCCAGTTTGGGCAGTATAGTGAGGCTGTGTATCAAAAACCAACGTAGGGGGCTGGGCGTGGTGGCACATGCTTTTAATACCAGCACTTGGGAGGCAGAGGCAGATAGATCTTTGGGAGTTTAAGGCCAGCCTGGTGTAAACAGTAAGTTCTAAGCCAGCCAGGGCTACATAGTGAGACCCTGACTCAAAAAACCAAAACCTAAAAAAAGAAGAGCGATAAAATCAAACAAAACCAACATAGGCTGGGGAAGTAGCTCAGCTGGTAGAGTGCTTGTCTAGCATACTTGAAGTCTGGGTTCCTTCCCTAGAATCAAATAAACCAGGCCTAGTGGTATACATTTGTAATCTCAGCACTTGGGAGATGGAGGCTGGAGGATCAGGAATTCAAGACCATCCTCGGCTAGGCCAGCCTGAGTTCCTATCTCTAAATGACAGAGAAAGAGGGAGAAGGAGAGGGAGAGGGGGAGGAGGAGAAGAAGAGACAGAGAGACAGGAGAGAATATGTACTATTAGGTTAAACATGCCAATAGGAAAGATTACCACCTAACACATAGGCTGAGATGGTGCCCTAGCCCATCTGATGGAGGAAGTGGATCTTGTTGTTTATCTGCAAGTCATTCCACCCACTGTTGACATCTACATGTCTCTTTCTCTTATAGTCCTCTATGAGTTCTGCCTCAATTTCCTCCCAGCTGAGGAGCCAGTCAGCCTTGGCATCGCCAGAGGCTGAGATGCTGCGAGAGGTCTACCTGGTGCTCTGGGTCATCCGGAAACAACTAAGAGAGCTGGCCCGCAGGCAGGAGAGGCGCAGACACTGCCGCATGCGCTCCCACACTTCCTGCCACTCAGACCCAGTGCAGGGCCTCAAACAGGATGCCCGAAGTCCCCTCTAGGCAGGGGAACCCCAGATCCTCAGAAAGCCCCCACCTCACTCTTAAGGAAGGTTCACGGGAGGGGTTCAGGGGTATCAGGCAAGAGTTGCTGGTGAGGAGACGTTTTATCCTCTTGTCACCTCTCATCGGAAGCCCAAGACTGGGCCTGCGGTCAAACAGACTCCCCTTCACTGTGTTTATTTAATTTGTAAAAATATTATTCAAATATCAAGAAATAAATATCGAATATTTCTGAGTTAATGTAGGGTGTGCTTGTGAATAGGAGAGGCAGTAAGGGGAGCTTGGGTGGTGTAGGGGAAACATGCACTGAGTTGGGGGCCCAGCTGTGTATAAGGGTAACCCTTGGATCTGTGTGCAGACATTAGAGATAGGCAGGTTTGGGCCTTGCATCTCTATATGCTTCTAGGAGCTGAATTGCCTCTGGATCCTTTTCCTGACCAGTAACCATAGCAACAACATCCATTTATGGAGTAACAGTTATGCCCACTGGGGAGCCCTGACTTCTCTTCCACAAGATAGGTTGGTTTGGGAGACTCCTGCCTTACAGTCAAGAACTCACTGGAAGCTTCCTATTCCTGAGTCCACATTATCCTGCCTGTCTGGTTTGCTTGACTTCCTGTGGGCTTGACCTTTGAGATGTGATTTTTGAGACACGGTCTTATATAGTCCAGGCTTGCCTCCAACTTTCTATGTAGTTGAGGATGATCTGTAACTTCCGATCTTCCTGCCTGTACCTCCCATGTGCTAGGATTACAGGCATGAGTCATCACACCTGGTTTAATGGGATGCTGGGTATTGAACTCAAGGCTTTGTGTATGCTAGAATGCTTATCACTCTACCAACTGAGCTACATCATCAGCTACTCTCTTTAAAATTTTTAGTGTGTGTGTGTGTGTGTGTGTGTGTGTGCATGCATGCCACATCACACACGTGGTCAAGGTATACCCTACAAGAATCATTTCTATTTTTCTATCATGCGAGACCCTGGAATTGAACTCAGGTCATTTGGCTTGGCAGCAAGTGTCTTTACCCACTGAGTCATCTCGCTGGCCCTTCCCCTGCCACCCATCTTTTTTTCAGACAATGTTTTATGTAATCCAGGCTGGACTCAAACTCAATATGCAGCTAAGCATGACCTTGAACTCCTGATCTTCCCACCTCCCCCTCCCATGTGCTGTGATGATGGGGATGTGACACCATGCCTGGCTCAGAGATTGTAATTCTGAGGATGCCTGCTGTTGAGGTTGCAGACTTGTCTTCTGGTTAGAAATTTTGGTCCGGCTGCTTGTGCCCTACCAGAGGAGCTTTGGGCAATGATACTTACCGGGGCTGTCTGGATGCCCTGTGGGCTCTGAGCAAGGGCGGGGGAGAGGCTGTCAGGTAGAGCTGAGAAGGGCCAAGTAGAGGCTGTGCCTAATTAACTGGGATGAGGCGTGTCCTGAGGGTGTGGTAATTTGGAGGGCGGTTGTGTGTAGAGGGGCAACAAGAGGGCGATCCTGGAGCTACACGTTTTCTCTCTAGCTTAGTTTTCCTCTACTTGATTGAGGAAGTTGTGGAGGTGGCTCCCCAAGGAAGTGCAGGGATATTTCACTGGATGGAAGCATTCGTGAATTTGAGGGTTCAGAATGCTTGGGGTTGGCAGCAAGGATTAAGGCTTGAAAGCAGCAGATTCCTGGGGCAGGACAAAGGGGAGTAGACATAGGGGAGGAGAGGAGGAGAGCGAAGGAACGAGAGGGGAGAGGTGGAAGGGGAAGAAAGGAGAGGGGAAGGTATTGATAGCAATGCTGGAGGGTGCTCAAGGAAGTTATGGGCTGGGCAAGTAGCTCAGTTGGGTAGGTTGAGTGCTTCCCTAGCATTCACAAAGCCCTGGGTTCGGCTCCCCAGCACCCCATCATAAACTGGGAAGATTGACACACACCTGTAATCCCAGCACTGGGGAGGTGGAGGCTGGAGAATCAGAAATTCAAGGTCATCCTCAGCTACATAGTAAGTTCAAGACCACCCGTTCTCAAAGAAAAAGGGGGCTGGGCTGGGAGGGATGGCTTAATTGGTAAAATTGGTAAAGTCCTTGCCACACAGGCATAAAGAACTGAGTTTGGATCCCCAGCACCCACATAAAAAGCCAGACACAACAGCAGGCACATAGGCCAGCCAGTCTACCTGAATGGGTGAGCTCCAGGTACACCCAGAGACCCTTTATCAAAAAGTAAGGTGGAGGCCGGGTGTGATGGTGCACACCTTTAATCCCAGCACTCCGGAGGCAGAGGCAGGCGGATCTCTGTGAGTTCAAGACCAGCCTGATCTACATAGTGAGTTCCTGGCCAGTTGGGGCTACAGGGAGACCCTGTCTCAAAAAGACCAAAACTAAAAAAAATAAATAAATGGAGGACAAATGAGATGGCTCAGTGGGTAAAGGCACCTGTCACAGAGCCTGACAACCTGATCTCAATCTTCAGGACCCTCATATTGGAGGAGAGAATTGATTCCCATAAGTTGTCCTCTGAACCTCCAACCTCCATACATGGGCTATGGCAAGCCAACACACACACACACACACAAACTTAAAAAAATTAAGTGGAGAACAATTAAGGAAGACATTATCCACTATCTTCACCATACACACAATACATACCTGCACACACACACAAGTTACTTGTGAGTTGTATTTTGGGCTTAGCACAGCAAGGGAGCAATAAAGATCAGTGGCAGGGCTGGCTGGATAGAAGCAATCAACTCATTAAGGCTGTATCCCTGTAGGAGTGCTGGGGATCAAATCCAAGGCTTCATGCATGCTAGGCAAGCACTTCACTTCTGAGCTATAACCCAAGCCCCTCACTGGGGAATGCCAGGCAAGCACTCTACCACTGAGCCACACCCCCAGCCCCTCACTGGGGAATCCCAGGCAAGCACTCTACCACTGAGCCACACCCCCAGCCCCTCACTGGGGAATCCCAGGCAAGCACTCTACCACTGAGCCACACCCCCAGCCCCTCACTGGGGAATCCCAGGCAAGCACTCTACCACTGAGCCACACCCCCAGCCCCTCACTGGGGAATCCCAGGCAAGCACTCTACCACTGAGCCACACCCCTAGCCCCTCACTGGGGGATTCTAGGCAGGTGCACCACTGAGCCATGCCCCAGCCCTCTCTTTAAGTTAGAAATTTAAAGAAGTCATCCCACTGGGTGTGGTGGCACACACCTTTAGTCCCAGCACTTGGGACGCAGAGGCAGGCAGATCTCTGTGAGTTCGAGGCCAGCCTGGTCTACATAGCAAGTTCCAGGTCAGCTGGGGCTACAGGGGAGACCCTGTCTCAAAAAGACCAAAAAAAAAAAGCATCTCTCTGCCTGGGCCTGGTGGCACACAGCTGTAACCCCAGTATTCAGGAGGCTAAAGCACCAGGTAGGGTACGGGGGGACCCCTTTCTAAAAAAAAAAAAAAAAAAAAAAAAAAAAAGTCATCCCCAGCCACTCTCCATCTTGTTTTTAATAGGACAAGGTTTCTCACTGGGACCTGAGCTTGTCCATTTTGCTAGGCTGACTGGCCATTCAGTCTTAGGGACTTGCCTGTATCTGCCTCCCCAACACTGGGATTACTAACCTGCATCATCAGCACACCCAGCTTTTATCTGACTGCTGGGTATTGAACTCAGAGCCTCATGATTGTGCACCAAGCACTTTACCAACTGAGTCATCTTCCCAGCCATGGCCCCCCCTTACTTTTGTTGTTGTTGTTTCCACAGGGTCTCCCTGGGGACCCAGATGGCCTGGAACTCACTATGTAGACTAAGCTGATCTTGATCTCACAGGGATTTGTTTGCCTCTGCCTCTGGAGTACTGGGATTAAATGTGTGCACCGCCACACCAGGCTGTGAGGCGTTTTCTTGATTGCTAATTGATGTAGGAGGCCCTGCCTACTGTGGGTGGTACCATTCCTAAGCCTAGCCCACTGTGGGTAGTGCCATCCCTAAGCAAGTGGGCCTGGAAACTAGCCAGTAAGCAGCATTCCTCTGTGCTGCCTCAAGCTTCTGCTTTGACTTCCCTCAATGATGGAGTATAATCTGTGAGATGAAATAAACCCTTTCTGCTCCAAGTTGCTTTTGGTCAGAGTGTTTTATAACAGTCACAGAAAAGCAAACTAGAATAGGTCCCAGTGTTTTGAGTCAAGCCCTACTATATGCAATCAAGGATTACTTATGTATATAAGCAGGCTCCTCTTCACTGGAGACCTCAGGTTTCAGAAAGTAAAGGGTCCAGGGGTTAGTGATGTGACTCACTTAATAGAATGCTTGTCTAGCACTCATGAAGCCCTGGGTACTACATAATAAAACCAGACATATGAGTACATTCCTGTAATCCCAGCACTTGAGAGGTGGAGATGGGAGGTTCAAGGTCATCCTCAGCTACATAGTGTGTTTGAGGCTACCCTGGACTACATGTGATCCTAACTCAAAAACTCATAAGCAGGGCTAGAAAGATGGCACAGCAGTTAAGAGCACTGGCTGCTCTTTCAGAGGACCTGGGTTTGGTTCCCAGCACCCATATGGCAGATAATGACCATCTCCAGTTCCAGGAGATCCAATATCCTCTACTGGCCTCTGCAGGCATTGCATGACATGGATGCACTTACATCCATTTGGGCAAAACATTCATATACATAAAAAAATAAAAAATTTAAAGAATCAGACTGGGCATGGTGGTGCACGCATTTAGTCCACACTTGGGAGGCAGAGACAAGTGGATCTCTGTGAGATCAAGGTCAGTCTGGTCTACATAGTGAGTGCCAGGTCTGCTGGGGCTACAGGGAGAGCTTGTCTCAAAAAGACCAAAAACAAAACAAAAAAATCAAAAGACTAGCCTGGCATGAAGCAGATGTAGGCAGATCTTTGTGACTTCAAGGCCAGCCTGGACTACATAGTGAGTTCCAGGCCATCCAGGGCTACATAGTGAGACCCTGTCTCAAAACCAACCCCTCCCCTGAAAAAAACAGAGACAAAGACAGAGATAGAGAGATAAAGAGAGAGGCAGAGACAGACTGAGAGACAGAGAGTATAGAGTCCAGTAGAGCCAAGCAAGAACCTGATAGTCATTGGTGAATAGCCTTGCACATAGGTACAGGCCCAGGAGCTGGGTGGGGCCTGAGGCTGTGGGCTTGTGGAATGGAATGCCATCTTCATTGTTTCTTGGCTTTTTTAATGTCAAGAGAGTGGGAGGCAGAGAAAGGAAGGTACATTCAGCCAGCAGTCTTGGGAGCTTTTGTACATCTTACCCCCTTCCTTCTGATAGTCCTGTCTGAGCTTGGGCAACCAGGGGACAGGGAGACTTGTGGGAGGGAAGGGGTGGGGTGTGGAAGGATCTGTCACACAGAACTTGCTTTTCCTCAGTCTGCTTAGTTGCCCTTTGTTCTGGCCCATTCTACAAGAACCCAGCTCAGAGTTCTAGAGAAGTGTGGGGTGATAAGAGAAGGGACTTCCCTGCAGGAAGCATAGTGGGGGACAGAGACCCTGAAGGCAGACAGAACATTGCCTTTCTGTTCCTCCTCTTCTCCCTCCCCTCCACTCCCCTGTTGCTCCTCTTCCTTTGCCTTTTTTTTTTTTTTTTTTAAAGAGAGGGTCTCCTTGTAACTCCAGCTGGCCTTGAATTTACTATGTAAGCCAGGCTGGCCTTGAACTCACAGAGATCTGGCTGCCTCTGTTTCCCAAGTACACCCTCATGCTTGACACTTGCCTTCTTTAAAAAAAAAGTTTTAGCCAGGCATGGCGGCGTATGCCTTTAGTCCCAGCACTTGGGAGGCAGAGGCAGGCGGATCTCTCAGCCTGGTCTACATAGTGAGTTCCAGGACAGCTGGGGCTACAAGGAGACCCTGTCTCAAAAAGACAAAAAAAAATTTATTTTTAATTAAATTTTTTTGTTGTTGTTTTTTTGAGACAGGGTCTCATGTAGTCCAGGCTGACCTTGAACTCTCTACATAGCTGTGGATGACCCTGAACTCCTGACCTTCCTGCCTCCATCTCCCAAGTGCTGGGATTACAGGTGTGCATCACCGAGTCAGTTTTTCTAATGTCATACTGGGAACAGAACCCAGGGCTCGTGTTAGACTAGGCAAGCACTCTACCAGTTGAGCGATCTTCCCAGCTCCTCCCCATTCCTTTTCAGACAAGGTCTCCTTATGTAGCCCAGGCGGGGCTTAAATCTATAAACTTTCTGAGCTTCCTAAATGCTAGGATTACAGGCATCTACCACCAAGCCTGGCTTCCCTGATAATTTCAAAACCTTTTTCTTGCTTCTTCTTTAAGATCCTCTACCATCCATTGACCACTTCTCTGATTAATTGGGATGTCCAACCTTTTGACATTGTGACATGAGGCTGTTATGTACAAATGTGTTGAGCCACATTCATATGGCCTATGGACCAGAGGTTGAACATGAATAAACCTTTCAGTAGCTTCCTGTCATCCTTAGGGGAAAAAAATCCCAAGAGTCCCCTTTGTCAAAACCATCCTGCCCAACTGGGAATGGTGGCTAATGCCTGTTATCCCAGCATTGGAGAGGCTGAAGCAGGATGACTACAAGTTAAAGGCCAGCCTGGGCTGTATAGTGAGTTTAAGCCAGCCTGGGCAACAGGGTCCTTAGGACTCTGTCTTATTTTAAAGAATTATAGCTAGAGCTGGAGAAATAGCCCAGCCATTAAAGAACACTGGCTGCTCTTGCAGAGGACCTGGGTTCAGTTCCAAGCACCTACATGGTAGCTAACAACCATCTGTAACTCCAGTTCCAGGGGATCCAATGCCATTTTCTGGCTTCCACGGGCATTGCACACATACATCTACGAAGACAAAATACTTAGACACATATAATAAAAATAAATAAATCTTAAGCCAGGCGTGGTGGCACACACCTTTAATCCCAGCACTCAGGAGATAGGCAGGTGGATTTCTGTGAGTTCCAGGCCAGCCTGGTCTACATAGTGAATTTCAGGCCAGCTGGGGCTGCAGGGTGACCCTGCCTCAAAAAGTCAATAAATAAATAAATCTTAAAAAGAAAATGAAAGCCCTTCTCTCAGATCTAGGTACAATGGACTTCTTGCCCATCTGGATCCTGTGCCCTTTATTTCCTTCTCCATGGTCTCTCTCCCTAACCACAAGATCTGGTGATCAATAGAGAATCACCTTTTGGTCACCCCCTACTGTGCTTTATTTTTTCATGGTACCTAAAGTTATCACAAATGGTCATGGATATCTGTTTACTGTGTGAAAGTTTCCAGAACCAAAGTCATTTGTGCTAACCCTAACAATAAAAAAAAAAAATTAGAATAGGTGCTGGAGAGATGGCTCAGAGGTTAAGAGCACTAGCTTTTCTCACAGAGGACCCAGGTTCAGTTCCCAGCAACCACATGACTAACCACCATCCTTAACTCTGGAGGATCTGAGCCCTCTTCTGGCCTCAGCAAGCATTGCATGCACGTGGGTACCTACAGACAAAACACACACACATGCAAATTAAACAAAAAATTCATTTTTTTTTTTTTTAAAGCCAGGTGTGGTGATACACATGCATGGGCACACACACATGTGTATACCTTCTTGCATAAACACCCACACAAATATACATACAAAAACATAAATAAAGCTGAGTGTGGTGGCAATCAACCTATAAACCCAGTTATCGGGACGCTGAGAGAGGAGGAACACAAGTTTAAGGCCGGCCTGGGCTATATAGGTTGGGGAGAGCAGCAGGTTATAGAGCAGGTTATAAGAGAGCCTGTTAGAACCATAAGCTTGGGTTGACAAGATGGCTCAGCAGGTAAAGGTGCTTGCTGCTAAGGCTGATGACCTGAATTTGATTCCCAGGACTCACATGGTAGATGGAAAGAACCAACTCTTGCAAGTTGTCCTGTGACCTCAGCACCCAGACCATCACACACAAATAACTAAATTAAATAGAACCCCAAGCTTGCACACAGGCTCTCACAACCTTACGCAAAAATGTTTAAAGGACTTGTCTTGGTCCAGCAACAGTCTGTGCAACCTCAGACCAATACTACTCTCGTTTTTAATCTTTGTGACGTGGGCCTATTGTTTCAAAATATCTGATGTAATCCTCCCCATTTGTGTACTGAAAAATATCCCCTTGAGGGGCTGGAGAGATGGCTCAGTGGTTAAGAGGATTGACTGCTCTTGCAGAGGACCCGGGTTTGATTACCAGCACCCACATGGTGGCTATGAACCATCCCTTAACTCCAGTTCCAGGGGGATCTGAAGCTGTCTTCTGACCTCTGAGGCATTGCAGGATACGGGTGCACTCACATACCTGCAGGCAATATACTCATACACATAAAATAAAAATAACAAAATATTTTTTTTTTAAAAAAAAGAAAAATATCCCCTTGGGCTAATCGTGATGGTGCAGACCTCTAATCTCACAACCTGGGCGGTAGAGACAGGAGGATCAGGAGTTCAAGGCCATTTTGGGCTACATAATGAGTTCAAGACCAACCTTAAGACACTCGTTTTGTTTTTGAAAAAAAAAAGCACAGAAGTGGTCAAAAGCAGTACTTCCTGGATGTGTGTAACTTTGGGTAAATGAACTCTTCTGAGACTCAGTTTTCTCACCTATAAAAATGGAGATATTAGTAATTATAGTTCGTATCATGAGGTTTTCTAAAGGCTCAGAAGAGACACAACACAATGGCTCAATAAATATTAGCTATTTTTTTTTTGTCTTTTTTTGAAGCAAGGTCTCCCCATAGCCCCAGTTTTCCTGGAGCTCACTATGTAGACCAGGCTGGCCTTGAACTCACAGAGATCCGCCTGCCTCTGCCTCCCAAGTGCTGGGACTACAGGTGTGTGCCACCACGCCTGGCTATATTAGCTACTTTTTGTAAAATTTAAAAAAATTATCATTTATAGGCTGGGTGTGGTGGTGCACGCCTTTAATCCCAGCACTTGGGAGGCAGAGGCAGGCAGATCTTTGTGAGTTTGAGGCCAGCCTCGTCTACATTGTGAGTTCCAGGACAGCTGGGACTACAAGGAGACCCTGTCTCAAAAAGACAGAAAAGAAAAGAATTATAATTTATGCATGCTTTTGTGTATGTCATGTAGGAGTTGGTGTCAGTGGGGCCCAGAAGAAGGTGTCAGGTGGTTGTGAGTCACATAGTGTGGGTGCTGGGAACTGAACCTGGGTCCTCTGGGAGAAAGTGCCCTTAACCGATCGGTAAGCCATCTTTCTAGCCATCCCCACTTCTTTCTTTCTTTCTTTTTTTTTTTTTTTTGAGATAGGGTCTCACTCTGTAGTCCTGGCTAGCCTTCAACTCACAGAGGTCTGCCTGCCTTTGCCTCCCAAGTGCTGGATTAAAGGCACACCACACCCAGCCCAGTATTAGCTGCTATTGATAGGATAAAGGTGGGGCTGGTGATGTGACTCGTTGGCAGGGCACTGGCCCAGCTTGCATGGAGCCCTGCGTTTGATCTCCTGTACCACAGGAACAAATCCCAGTGGTTCCCACCTGTAATCCCAACGCTGAGGAGGTAGAGGCAGGAGGGTCAGAAGTTCAAGGTCATCCTTGGCTAGAGTAAACTTGAGATCCTGTCTTTAAAAAAAAAAAAAAGAATAAAGAATGCCAAGTGTGTGTGGGTGTGTGTAGAAAGAAGGAAGAGCATTTGTCAGCTAAGGGACAGATCTCTGAGTCAAGGTTGTCATTGCCCTGCATGTCTTTGGAGAGACTTTCTCCTCAGGGTCTGATGCAAGTCAAAACAATGAGGATAACAGGTCCAACCAATGGATTGATCGTTTTGTTCCCTTGGCTGCCAGGGCCTCCTATTCAGTGCCTGTGCTGTGCTGTGCTGTGCTGTGTTCTGTGTGTGTGTGTGTCTATGTCTGTGTCTGCACATATATGTTCATGTATGTGTGCTCATGTTCCTGTGTGTGTGGAGGGAGGCCAGAAGACAACCTTGGCATTCATTTCTCAGATGAGGACAACCTGGTTTTTTGAGACAGGGTCTCTCACTAGCCTGAAACTTCTGGAACAGGCTGAGCTGGCTGTTGAGCCACAGTGATCCACCTGTCTCCACCTCCCCAGGGCTAGGACTACAAGTATGCTATCATATCTGTTTGGTTTTTTTGTTTTGTTTTGTTTTAAAGAAAACATGGACTCTGGGAATCAAACTCAGGTTTTTGTACTTGCAAGGCACACACTTTGACCAGTGAGCTATCTCCCCCCAGGTTTTTGTTTTGTTTTGTTTTTGAAACAAGGTCTCATGTAATCAGGTTGGCCTCAAACTTCCTCTGTAGCTGAGGATGACCATTAACTTCTGATCCTCCTGCCTCCTGGAGTGCTGCGATTACAGGTGTGAGTCATTATGCCTGGTCTTAAGAGGTGCTGGGGATGGAATCCAGGGACTCATGTATGCTGGGCAAGCACTCTACCAGCTGAGCTGCATCCCAGCGTAGCCTTTGCCCCTTGCTTTTATTTTTATTATTGTTGTTTTTATGCATATAAGTGTTGCCTGCATATATGGAACTGCACCTCGAAGTCCAGTGCCCACAGAGGGCAGAAGAGGATGCTGGATCTCCAGGATCTGGAGTTACAGATGGTTGTAAGGTATCATGTGGGTACTAGGAACTGAACCTGGATCCTCTGCAAGAGCTGCCAGTGCTCTTAACTGCTGAGCCATCTCTCCAGTCACTATTTTATTTACTTTAAAAACGTTTTATTTGTTTTGTGTGTATGAGTGTATTGCCTGCATATATGTAAGTGCATTTGTGTTATACAGCACAGTGCCCACCGAGGTTAGAAGAGGACATCGGATCCCCTTGGAGCTAGAGTTAGGATGGTTGTTAGCTGCCATGTGGGTGCTGGGAACTGAACCTGGGTCCTCTGAAAGAGCACTCAGTGCTCTTAACTACTGAGCCATCTTTCTAACCACTATTTTTGTCTTTTTGAGACAGGGTCTCCCTGTAGCCCCAGCTGTCCTGGAACTCACTATGTAGACCAGGCTGGCCTTGAACTCACAGAGATCCACTCGCCTCTGCCTCCTGAGTGCTGGGATTAAAGGTGTGCGCCACCACACCTGGCCCAACCACTATTTTTTACTTTACTTTTTTTTTTTTTTTTTTTTTTTTTTTTTTTTTTTTTTTTTGGAGACAGTCTCTTTGTAGGTCAGGCTGGCCTTGAGCTTATGATCTGGCTTTAGCTTTCCCAGTGCTGGGATGACAGACATGGACCAGCACATCCTGTCTTTTCCCTGGGCCCCTCTTTGGCTTAGCTATCAGGCCCATGTTGAACTCTGGAAGGGTAGAAAAGGCCCCCTCTCTCACCCCATTCCTAGACTCCAGCAACTAGCAGATGTGGTTAAGCAATAGGGCCAGGCCCTGTGGGCCTATGAGTATGTTGACAACTGGGATTCTATTTCCTGCCTTATCTCCATTACGCAAGGCTGAGGCTGGGGCCTGGCCTGGAGCTGAAGTGTGCAGCATTAGTAAGCAGGTCTGGAAACTGGATAGGAATGGAAACACACCTCCACCACACTCCAACATACATGGGGAACCCTTTGTCCACCAGGGTCTCTGACACCTTGTTGAACTGCTGCAGAAACAGTTAAATGGGAGCTGGACAGGAAATGCAGAGTGCATGCAGGGGAGGAGAGAGTTGAGCGCCAGGGTGGGCAGGGGGATAAGAAGAAAGAGGCTGCAGCTCAAGCCTATCCCTAGTCTCTTTTTTCCCCTGTTGAGCAAGTGTCCTGCACTGAGCTACATCCCCAGCACCACCACCCCCTTTAAATTTTTTATTACGTTTTTATTTATTTTGTTTGTGGGTGAGGCTTGAGCTAGCTCATGCTGTGAAGTGGGTGTGGGGGTCAGAGGACAACTTTCATAAGTCAGTTTTCTCCTTCCACCGTGTGAGTCTTAGAGATTAAATTCAAGTTTTCAGGTTTCCAGGCTGGCCTTGAACTTGTGATCCTCCGATTGACTGATTTTTGTGTGTGTGTGTGTATTAGTGTTTTGCCCGCATGTACCAAGTACAATGTCCAAAGGAGACCAGAAAAGGGCATCAAGATCTCCTGGAACTGGAGTTAAGGATGGTTGAGAGCCACCATATGGGTGCTGGGAACTGAACCTGGGACCTCTGGAAGAGCAGACAGTAAGTGCTCCTAACCATTGAGCCATCTCTTCAGTCTGGAACTTGTGATCCTCTTGCTTCAAGCCCTGGAGCAGCTAGGATTACATGTCAAGCTCAATTTGACTATTTACTTATTTATTTATTATGAGATCTTCAGACAGGGCTTCATGGAGCCCAAGCTGGACTCCAACTTGCTGTGTTGAAGATGACCTTGAACTTCTGATCCTCCTGCCTTCCCCTCTCAAGTCCTGTGATTACAGGCTTGCACCACCATGCCTGGTTTATATAGTAATAAGGATCAAATTCAGAGCTTCATGAATACTAGACAGGCACTCTACTAACTGAGCTACCCAATCATCCCTTCATTGAGTTAAAAACAGTTTTTTTAGGGACTGGAGAAATGGCTCAGTGGTTAAGAGCACTGGCTGCTTTTCCAAAGGACCCAGGTTCAGTTCCCAGCTCTCATATGGTGCTAACAATTGTCTGTAGCTCCAGCTCTAGGAGATCCAACACCCTCTTCTGGCCTCTGAGGGCACTGCATTTGTGGGTACACTTACATACATGTAGATAAAACACTCATACTACATATTTGTAATTATTTTGTGTGTACATGCACACACGTCATGGTGTGAGTGTGGAGATCAGGGGACAACTTTCATGGGAGTCAGTTCTTTCCTTCCACCATGTGGGTCCCAGGGATTGAACTCAAGTCATCATGCTTAGTAGCAAGTGCTTTTACCCTCTGAACCATCTCACCAGCCCTCATTGAGTTTTTTTGTTTTTTGACAGGGTTTCACTGTGCAGACCTGTCTGGTCTGGAACTCACTATGTAGATCAGGCTGGCCTCAAACTCATATAGATCCACCTGCCTCTGCTTCCTGGGTGATGGGACTAAAGGTGTACACCACCATGCCTGGCCTTCACTGAGTTTAATTTTTTTTTTTTTTTTTACTAAATGAAAAGTATAAACTGAAATTCCCATAGAAAAGCTGGACCTGTGTTAAACATTTCACAAGGCTGACTGACTGATTAGAACTTCTGTGACTGTATAGAGTTCAAGTATTGCAGGCCTGGAGCCAAATTATCTTGGGTCATCTTTAGCCTTCTTAATTCATTTATCACCCACTTCTGTGTCTGATTTAACAACTTTAAGACTATCAGGTAAAATCCTTTTTGAAATGTACTAACAGACCCCTAGTTTCAATCCACAGGCTAAGCATGTCATTAGATAGCAAATGACATCTATAGCAGAGGTTTCCCCAATTTGTTGTAACTCACCTACCTGATGTTCTGATGTATTTGAAAAATAGCTTGATTTATGACTTTGTCTTCTTTGTTCATATAAAAGCTTTGTAAAACCGTTACCAAGTTGAAATATAACATTTGGGGTAACTTAAATGTATTAGTCACTTTTCTGTTGCTGTGATTCTCACATTGACCAAAGCAACTTCTAGAAGGAAGAATTTATTTGAACTTACAGTTCCAGGGGAATTACAGTCCGTCACGGCAGGGAGGCATGGTGGCTGGAGGTGGCTGGAGGAGGAACAGCAGAAGCTAAGCTCTCACATTATGATGCAGGCACAGGAAGCAAGAGAGCCACTGGAGATCTGGCAAGGCTTAAGAATTCTCTAAGCCCACTCCCAGTGATGTGCTTCCTCCAGGAGAGCCACACCTTCTAAGACCTCCCAAAACAGCGCCATCATCTGGGGACAAAATGTCCAAATACTTGGAGCCTATGGGGGACATTTTCATTCAAACCATCACACAAATTTGTTTCTGGGCCATGGCCACTCATACTTAGTTTCAGAATAAAGTGTTTTAATCCTCTTAAAGTGAGAGCTATTTTCTTTTTTTTTGTTAACAATGGGAGACTTTTAGTCATAGAACTATTCAAACATATACTTCTTGTACCTATCAGCCTGTTGACACAATCATTAGCATTAACTAATCTCTTAAAAATTCTTGATTTGGGGCTGGAGAGATGGCTCAGCAGTTAAAAGCACTGACTGCTCTTGGAAAGGACCCAGGTTCGATTCCCAGCACCCACATGGCAGCTATGAACTGTCCTTAACACTAGTTCCAGGGGAATCCGAAGCACTCTTCTCCACAGCATTGCATGATACGGGTACACTCACATACATGCAGGCGATACACTGATACACATAAAAATAATAAGTAAAATATTTTTAAAAAAAATTCTCGATTTATTTATTTTTATGTGTATGAATGTTTTGCTCCCATATACCCAAGTGCACTACTTGCATGCAATGCTGATGGGGGCCAGAAGACGGCATCAAATCCCCTGGAACAGGAGTTGTAGATGGTTAACTGTCATGTGGGTGCTGAGAACTGAACCCAGGTCCTCTGCAAGAGCAGCCAGTGCTCTTAACCACTGAGCCATCTCTCCAGCCCTTCCATCTTATTTTTTGAGACAGGTTCTCTCACTGAGCCTGGAGTTCGCTGTTTGGGCTAGGTTAGCTGGCCAGTGTGCCCTTGGGATTTACATGTGTCTACCCTCCAACATGGGTTGCAGACATTGAACTGGCTTCTGCATGGATGCTGGGGATCCAAACTCGGCCAATGCTTGTTCAGCAAGTACTTTACTACTGAGCCATCTCCCCAGCCCTAGTCTTCCGTTTATATACTTGAAGCACTTCATGTCCATATCGATTCTAAACTAAGGAGGGAGTGTCTCTGGGCCAGTCCCTATCCACAGTCAGGCTTTACTTTGTGAGCAGGAGACAGATGAGGGTTCTTTGCAGGTGGCTTTTGCAGAGGTTACTGTTAAGGATTTTCTCTCTTTTGTCACTGAGGGCAAGTTCCTGGATGGAGCCTCTGCTTTTCTTTCCTGTCCTTCAATGGGAATAGGTTTTCTCTTTTGCTTTTTTGTTGTTCGTTTTCCCAAGGAAACGCGAACAAAGTCTGTTCACCCCGGATAGGGCATCAGTGACAGAATAGCAAAACAATTCCACCCATGTCTAGCTTCGTGAACCAGTGAGATTAGTGGGGTCACTTATAGGAGGATGGGTGAGGAATATGGGTAGATGCATCACTGAGAGGCCCACCCTAGCATGGGTGATGATTGGGGAATGCTGCATGATCTCTGCGGCTTCCTGCATGACTTGGGACGTCTCCTCTTGGTAGCTATGGTTACTTGGAGGTACCTTGTGAATTTTAAAAAAATTTATTATTTTTATGTTTACACGTGTATTGCATGCATGTAAGTGCACCCGTATGTGCAATGCCCGCAGAGGACAGAAGAGGCTGTCAGGTCCCCTGGAACTAGAGTTACAAACAGTCGTTAGCTGCCATGTGGGTGGGTGCTGGGATTCGAACCTGCGTTTTCTGCAAGAACAGTAATCGCTGAGCCCATCTCTCCAGCTCCACCTTGTGAATCTTGCAGTTCCTAAGAGTTTCCTGAGGTTTATATGGTTTGTTCACTAGTTGAATCTGAAGAAAGGTTTCCTTAGGAGGAATATTTCATTTCAGAGGAGGGCATGATACGAAACACAACTGGTCACACTGATATTCATAGTCAGGAACCTGAGGGAAATAAATGCTAGGGTTCAGCTTGCTTCCTCCTGTTTTTCCTTTCCATATACAAATATAAAAATAAAATCTTGCCTGGTGTGATGGTGCACACCTTTAATCCCAGCACTCAAGAGGCAGAGGCAGGTGGATCTCTCTGAGTTCGAGGCCAGCCTGGTCTATATAGTGAGTTCCAGGCTAGCTGATGCTACAGGGAGACCCTGTCTCAAAAAGACCAGAAAAAAAATTTTTTATGAGTATTTTGTGTGCATGAATGTTATGTGCACTCGTGTCGAGCACTGCCCACGAAGGACAGACGCGACCAACGGATCCCCTGGAACTGGAGTTACAGACGGTGGGTAACCGCCATGTGGGTCCGGGGAACCGAACCCGGGCCCTTTGCAAGGGCTGATTAACCACGGCTCTCCAGCCCCAGGAAAACTGGTCTTGATGGCGATCCGTAGTACTTCTGGGGACCCCTGCGCTAATACTCCGCCTTAAGGGCCAAGTCAAGTTGTGAGGGCAGAAGCGTGCCCGGAAGTGAAGGGGGCGGAGCAACGGTGAGCGCCAATTGCACGGCGCGGCGGGCTTGTTGTTTGCGCCCGCGTGGGTAAGGGCTAACGGTTTCCGGTAGTAGCCGCCCCGAGGGGCGGGGAAGAGACGCGGCTCTGTCCCGCGGTACCGGTCCACCCACGCCCCTCGACCCTCGCAGCAGCCGGGAGATGATGGGCTACGAGGCCTCGGAGCTGGAGTCCATGCAAGACGAAGAGGCCGTACAGGCCCCGGAGCCGCGCGCCCCGGAACCCCGAGCCCCAGTGCCCGAGCCTGGCTTGGACCTGAGCCTGAGCCCGAGCCCGAGCCCGAGCCCGCTGCCCGAGAGCCCGAGGCGGCGTCCAGAGAGGGCGGGGCAGTGGGGCGGGGCCCGGAGGGGGCGGCAGGTGAGCGGCAGCCCAGCCCAGCCCGCGCACTCGCGTGGCCCTGGGCGCTGCCCCTCACGAGCCCGCCCTCTGTTCCTAGGTCCGGTTTCGCCTGGCGCCTCTGTCCCCGGTCCGTTCCGAGCGGTCCGAGCCGTTGGGCGATGCGGCGAGCGGGCCGCAGACGTTGGAGGCCCCGGCCCTGCAGAGCAGCCTGGCTCTGGGCCTGGAACTGCAGGCCGCGCGCGCCGCCGTCGCTCAGTTTGATGCCTCGAAGGCCGCGGAGGAGCAGCTAAGCAGGTCGTTCCAGACCCGCTGCGTCCTGGAGGAGAGCGTGGCGGAGGGTGAGGTGGCGGGGCGGGTGGCCGGGCGGGAGGTCGCGGGCAGGGCGCCCCTCACCACGTGCTCCCTGCGCTCCCAGGGTTGAACGTGCCGCGCTCCAGGCGGCTCTTCCGGGACCTGGTGAGCCTGCAGGTGCCGGAGGAACAGGTTCTGAAGGCGGCGCTTCGGGAGAAGCTGGCATTGTTGCCGCCGCCGCAGGCCCGGGCCCCGCCCCCGAAGGTGAGGGACCCTGCTGGGCTGGGCTTCCTCCGCGTCGTCCTGGCAGCGTGTAACCCTCCTCTTGGGCCCCTACTCCCAGCAGGAGCCACCCGGGCCGGGGCCAGACATGACCATCCTCTGCGACCCCGACACTCTGTGTTACGAGGCTCCGCACCTGACGGTGGAAGGATTGCCCCCCCTGCGGCTGCAAGCGCGGACCCGCCCGTCCGAGGACACCTTCCTCATGCATAGGACACTGAGGCGCTGGGAAGCTTAGGCCTAGCGACGCCGGGGGTTGCTAGTGTGGCTTTTTTTGTGATAAAAATTTTTCGTAGAATAAAGTACTTTTTTGCTAAGTTATGGGACTCTTACTGGGAGACAAGCTGAGACTAAAACTCTGGGGATTTGCTTGCCAGTTGCTGGTTGGAAGATGCCTGCAGCTGGACTTTGGCAATGGGGGAAGGGTTTGGTAAGTGGAGGGCACTTTGGCAATGGGGGAGGGTTTGGTAAGTGGGTCCATATGGAGTGGGTTGGACACTCCTCCCCCTGCCTACCTCTCCCCTCCAGCTACCACCTTTGTTTTGTTTGGGTCTAGGAGCCCAGAAGCAGGGAGGTTGAGGCAGGATTGTTCTTCCAAGGACATTCTGAGCTACACCAAATAATTTAATGCAGTTTCTGCCCAGTAGGTACAGCTCAGTGGTAGTATGTGATTAGTATGTTTAAAGCTCTGGTTTCAGTCCCCAGCACACACCTGCTTGCACACATTTTTCAAGAAAGTTTAGATGCTGGTACCCCAGGAGGCTGTAGAGGATGGTGGATCCCCTGGAGCTGGAGTTAATGAGCTGCCCTGTGTAGGTGCTGGGAACCCAACTTGGGTCCTATGCAGGTGCAGTATAGGATCTTAACCCGTCTCTCCCAATGTCTAGATTTCCACGTTCTGTGGTGTTGCACACCTGTAATTCCAACATAGGAAGTTTAGAAGTTCAAGGCTAACCTGTTAAAAGACCCCTTCTTCAAGCAAAACCCCTGATTTTCCCCATTAATGTAAGTGCAGCTTTTTATGTATCTATTCAAATTACAAATGAAAAAGTATTACCCCAAGTGTGTACGTGAGCATGAAAATTAATGGAGTCTTCCCTGCTTTTACTTTTATAGATCTTACCTTTTGGCTGAAGAATGTTCAGTGTTTTGAAGGTTCAGGATTACAGTAAACCCTTGACAAACCACCTAAACATCTCTCATTCCACTATGGGTCTTGGAGCAGGTTTGGGGGGAGGGGCTAAATTACCTTTTTTTAGCTCCTCTTAAATCCTACTGCCAAGCCCCCCAAAGATAGCCTTCAGCCTAAAATTCCCACACACAAAACATTTGTTGCTAGGGGTTTCTTTTGGGGCCTGTTAAGTTGCACACCAAAATGTTACAACTCCTTTTCCTGAAGCAGAGCTATATATCCAGTATTCTAAACCAATGAAAAACTAGTCAGGGTCTAGACGCCCCCCAGACAGGGTCTCCTTGTAGCCCCAGCTGGCCTGGAATTGGCTGTGTAGACCAGGCTAGTCTTCATTACCAAGATCTGTCTGCTTTGCTTGCATGCTGCAGTTGCAGGTATGCACTGGAGGATGGGCAGAAGAAGCCCAGGTTCCTACTGGGAGGCACCACCCTGTTAGAAAGTGCCAGACACAGGTGCAGGGGCCACTGCCCTAGGTATCAAGTTTATTGTGCTGTTCTCACTTTCCAAACCCAGCCCCTCTCCCACAGGGGACAGCAGGATTTTCACATGTCTCTTTTCCAAATTCCCCCTCTAATCCTTAGTCCATCCATGGTCCACTTAAGTGTGGCTAGAAACAAAGGCTGATAAGCAGGACTCTCCTTTGGAGAACAGGAGGAAAGGCCTAGAGAATTTGACATTTCCCAGTTCCCATGCCTTAGGATGAGAGAGGTCAGCAAACAGTCCATGCCACCCAGCCCAGTAGGCTGGGAAGAGGAAGCTGATGTAATTCCAGCACAGCTGGGCTTACTCAGGTGCCAGAGGTGTCAGGGAGGAGACTAGGGCAGCAACTTAAGAAAAGCTTTCTTTGCAGATCCAAGAAAGGAAACTTTTTGGAGTTACACAGGAAAGACCTTAGGATAATCTCCTCTCCTCCCAGGTCCTCAGGAGCAGCAAGGATGGATGGCCTCTTCACGCCTTCTGTTCAGGGGGCCACTTAGTGGCTGGGGGAATGGGCCTTGTGGAACAGGTACACAGGACGCTGGAAGCCTGAGGGAAGAGTCCACAGTCAGAAGGCAGGTGGGACTCTCCACAGGGTCTGCACCCTCTCAGCCAAGACCAACCCCTCCCAGCCAACACAATGGGCCAAGCTTACCTCTGGCAGCGTTACTAGGTGTGGCTACAAGCTCATAGCTAGAGAAGCCCACCTCTGGGGATGTCAGGTAGGAACTGAACTGTTCTGGCTTTAGCTGGATTCGAAAGTAGTTCTTATAGATTGTTTCCTGGGGAGAAAGAAGGGGGCCGTCACTTCAGTGTGCCACTTCCTCCCCTGGCCAAGGAGGATACCCCTTTCTCCTTGCTCAGAAAGTCTGAGCTAGACATGGTGGTACAAGGTGGTTATCCTAGCTACTCAGAAGGCTGAAGCAGGAGGATGCCAAGTTCAAGGCCAGCAGTTTGTCCCTTGTCTCAAAAAAGGCTGGGATATACTTCAGTGATGAGTGCTGGCCTGTCATGTGAAGCCTGGGGTTAAAACCCCACTACTGGACAAACAACCCTGTTTTCCTTGCTTCAACCCAAAGATGAATTATCCATTTCCACAGAAACCTTACTCACCGTGAGAGACTTTCTCCTGCAGTATGAGGACCATGGTTGGGGCTCCAGGACCAAGATGCCCCCAGGGCGCAGGTGCCGGTAGATCCTGCGGAACATGCGTTTCAGCCCCTCGTCGCCCCAGTTGAGGTGCACCCACTTTGTGAGGCTGAGGCAGAGCACCACATCATATTCAGCTCTTTGGGCGTCCACCAGCTCATCCCGATCCAGAACATAGTTACCCTGAGGGCCAGGATGGGGGAAGAGGTCAAAATCGGGATGAGACATGCCACTGGCCCCACAGCCACCTGCAGGCTCTGAGACAAAGCCCTACACACAACCTCACTGCAGCCCTTGGTCTCCTCCTTCACAGGCTCCTCCTGATAGCGCCTTCTTTCAGTCTCATGGTCTCTTCTCCCTTTCCTGCCTCTGCTTCCGCCTGGTGCTAAACCAAGAGGCTTACAAGGGAGCCTGAGCAGATTTAAATCGAGCAAATTATCCAGGGGATAACGAGCCACCCTGCAGCAACAGAATGCTGGAGTGCACCCAAGACCCCATCCTGGGCTTATTCTTACTCCACCCAGGGGACCTCACCAATACATGGCTCAAGTATTTAGGGAGACCTAGCCCAGGGCTCTGAAGATTGATGGGTCCTTCCCTATATTAGAGGCTGGCGGTTTTGGGGACATTGGTGACATTCTTTAAGTGAAATCAAGAGCCACATCCCTTAGGAAACCTCTATTAAATAAACTCATTGCCACCCTCCAGAAAGACATTTCTTCAGGCTGACCCACTGGTAAACATTCCTCCAGATGGTGGAACAACTGCTAATGGAGGAAACCAGTGCAGACAGGGACAGATGCTGTCAGGCTCAGTACTCTCCTCCCTAACAGTCCTCTCTCCCACTACTCAGTGGGAACCCAAAGCCAAGCCAGTTGGGTTCCTGACCACTGACTCTTCAACAAACTAGGGAAACAAAAAGCAGCCGTTGCAAACCAGGTCCTTATTAAGGGACAAAAACTACACAACGGAGTGCCACTACCGTAAGTCTCCCCCTCCACCCAAAGACACCCAACTTCATGCTCCCTTGAGGAGGTCTGAGGTCAGGGTCCCATCTGGACTGAGCAGTAGAGGTCATCCTGAAGGGAAGGTGGACATGTCTGAATTACTGGAAGCAGGACAAGTGAGCCCCCTTATATCAGGGATGAGATTCTTGGAGTCATGAGAAAGGACCAGATGTTAGAGCCTGAAGATAAGAGATCCCACTTTCCAGATTAGAGGAGAGGAGAGACACCCAGCAGAGGTTCTCTGGCCAATCCAGAAATGTTCTCTCCAGGAGCTGGTTCTTGTAGGGAGGAACGAGAATGGATGCAGGAATATACCTCTAAGTCATGACCTTCCCCCCAATACATATTTAATCTCATCTTCACACTTGGACCCTATTCCAAGAGCCTTTGGCCTCTTACCGTGACGAAGACAACATTGTTGGGGAAGACAGATGTGTCTGCTCCATCCAACGGCACTTGGGGTGCAGCGATGGGACCCCGGCTGGCTGTCAGCGAGGCTGGGAAGCAGCTTCTTTTTCGGACAGTGGTAGTCCCTTCCTCCCCTTCTTTACCTGGGTCCTCTTCAGAAGTCTGGGATTGGAGACGCAGATCCTCGGACAGGTAGTGTCGAATATTCTGACGGGCTGAGTGGATGAGTCGGGGGTCGATGTCCAGCCCCACCATGCGGGATGGACCCCACTTGCAGGCAATACTCAGGGTCAGATGGCCAACATTGCAGCCCAGGTCTAGAACGTCCCGACCTCGAAACCACTCAGGCTTCAACACCCTAAGGCGCACATCCTCGCAGGACGGATTGCGATAGCCATAGTACTTGCAGTAATTCCCATACTGGAACTTGAGTTGTTGCTTTTTGAAGCCAGTTGCAGGTAGTGGGTGGTGGTGGCGGCCTCCCCCACTCCCTCGGCCCTTTTCCTTGGGACCCTGGCCTCCACCCCTAGCCCCTGCCTCTGACTTGCTGGAAGTCCTGCGACGTTTGCGATGTCGGGAGGAGGAAGACGAGGGTGCCGAGGTAACTGAGGCAGCTGGAGGGGCTGAAAGGGAGCCTGAGGGACCCTGCAGGGCAGATGGAAGGGGGGACACGACTTCATCCCTGCAGTTGATGGCTGTATTGAGTTCATAGGGTTGCGGGGCGTCGCGGTTCGGTCCCTTGTGCCGCTGTTGCGTGGCGCCCTCCCCTTGGAGTGAGGGAGCGGGAGGGTCCGTGGGCAGCACTGAGTGGCTATCGCTCCCTCCGGACGCCTGCTGCTGCTGGTGGTGCGGTCCCCGGTGTCTATGGCGCTTGCGACCAATCTTGAGTGGCGAGGCCAGAACTACATGGGCCTCATCAGTGCAAGTATTGAGACTGAGCGGGTCAGTGATATCTTTGGGGATGAGGATCTCCACGGGGTCCCGCCCCTTGGCCGGAAGTGGGGATGACTTTGGGGTCTCCGCATTGAGCGCGCGACTCACTTCCTCGTCCAGGAGGCTATTCAGGTTCAGTGGATCAAAGATATTGCCCCCCAGGAGGAAGTTGGAGGGTAACACCGAGTCACAGTCCGAATTCACCCGCCGGCGCCTCTTGAAGGCCGGATGTTTGAAGCTTCCACCGCCTCCTCCCCCTACGTTACAGCTATTTCTCCTCTTACCCCCGCCACCTCCGGGGGGTCGGTGGGGTTGGTAGCCATTGCGAGGTCGTGGAGGGGCAGGGGCACCCAGGTCCGTCCCGCCCCCTCCCCGGCGCTCCTCCCCCACGTCCGCGGGAGCTGCTGTTCGCCCCGGGGGTTCCCCAGGCCCTTGGCTGGCTGCAGGGCCCGCCGAGTGGGCGCGTGGGCCGGGCCCGCGTTCCGTGCCGTCGCGGGGTTCCCGGGCCGGAGACTCCCGGTGCGCTCGCACCTCGGGGCCGCCCCCTCCATCTTTGAGCGGCGGCGGCGGGGCCGGCACCAGAAACGGCTCCTTCTCCGCCGCCATCTCGATCATCTCTTCTCCCCTTGTAATTGCCCCGTCCCAAGCGAGGGTACCGAGAGGTGACCAGGTGTGTAGGGGAGTCTTCAACCCTCTCGCTGCAACCTAAGACACCCCCCCTTCACTCACTCCCTTCCGCCTCTTCCCCGAGTGCGCGCGCAGCTCTGCCTCGCGCGCCCCCCACCTTCCCTCCACACACCAAGCGCGCCCCACTCGCCCGCGAGACCAAAACAAGATGCCCGCGAGACCCGGACAAGCCAGGGAACCAACTGCGCGTGCGCTGACCCCCTTTCTCTCCGCCGACACTACCACTTCGCCGAGAGCGCGCACGGCGGGCGCGCGTTCCGCTCGCCTCGGAACCACGCATGCGCACTCCGCCACCACCCCGGCTGCGCGCGCATCGGGAGTGCGAACCAACTTAACGGCTCCGGGAGTTTAAATATAGGCCCCCCTCCCTGGTCTCCGCACTGCCCCCAGCCCCCAGCCCCCCGCTACCCCACAAGGACACCCCACTTCCCTTCGCCGCTATGTCCGAGCCCTACTGATATCCTTTGTCTCTGGCGCGCGATCCCACCCACCGTAGGCGGGGACCGGGGAGCTGGTGTGAAAAGGTCTCCTTGACACCCGACCCTTGTTCCTGAGGAATGGGTCTCAGCGGTCTCCGCCTGGCTGTAAACCCAGCAACCTCCCCGCCCCGCCTCCTTCCTCCCGCCCATCCCCCGCCCCCTCCCGCACGGCGCCTGCGCATCCCCCTTCGGACTTGCGCGGGTAGAGGCTGCAACACGTGCTGGAGATGATGCCCCGCCCTCCGCACTGGGGGCGGGGCGTGTGACGTCGCTTCCTTAGGTTTGATCCACGCAAGCGTGCGTCAGCACGATTCCGAGGGGTGTGACTTCCCCGCGAAATGGGCGGGCTCATGAATTATTCATGAACACAAGCCGCGCACCCGCCCATCTAGCGCGGAGGGAGTGTCTCCTTCAGCCCTGCAGTCAGAGACATGCAAGACGTCATTTCAGATAGTCTCGAACTGAAAACAATAAGGCGGCCCTAAAACAGCCCAGATTGTCCAACTTCCTCTTTCTCCTACGTGGCTGAGCCGTTCTTGCTCCGCCTTCCCCACTCGCGATCACCTAGAGACAACACGGCTTGCTCCCCTCTACACCCTTGTCGGGACTGCCAGGCCTCGGCCCGCGGTGCGGTGCCTAGCGCCTGCGCACCAGCAGGCCCAGCCTGCGGGGCGACGTGCCAGCGCCGGCAGTGAGCGGCGCTCCGCTCTATATTCAAGCGAATGTGGGCGGGAAGGGATTCGACTGGCTCTGGGCCCCGCTTAGGCCAATGGGAAGCACCGTCCCCACAGCGATGGCTGGAGGGGTCTCCCTGTGTCAAAGGAGTATTTAGCAGAGGTCTGTGGAGGCGTGAGGAGGTCTTAAGATGGTCTCCAACAAAATTTTGGTATACGGGCGTGAAGGAAACTTAAAGATAGGAATCATAGTACGAAGAGAGGAAGGCGAAGGCAATTTGAGAGAGACGAGAGGACGATGTGCCTCAGAACAATCCAGCGTCAGTGATGTAGCCTTTAAAAAGAAAAAAAAAAAAAACATGGCAGGAATTATGGGATTTGTAGTTTCTCCGGATGTTAATGTGGAAGATGGCGGGCCCAGTTGCGCCTGCGGAAGCGATTTCCCATTGCGCAGGCGCAACAGCTGTGCGAGCACGCCGCTGGGGGGCGGAATTTATCAGCTTTCTCGTGCTTTCTCCTGGTGGCGGGAAAAGAAGGTCGAAGTGGAAGGGTTGTGCAGCTTTGCTTCGACAGCTTACGCTGCGCATCTCCTTTAGGGCCTCGTCGCCTCCGCAGGTAGCTGGTTCTTCGGCCGCAGAGGAAGGTGTTAGGTGCGCGGTGAATCCTGGTACCTCTTGGCTGAAGAGCCATTTCCTCTTCAGAGCGGCCACTGACTGACCCTTTCTCCTCAGCGTAGCTCATCTTCAACACCCCCCCCCCACCCCCGCCACAGAAACCAGCCAGCGTGGTAGTGGGAAAAGAGGACGTGAGGGAGAGCGAGGCCGGGCGGGGAGCTGAGGGGCGTCATGGCGGGCTTGCTGGGGATGCTCTGAGGGGGTGCGGGGTGTGGAGGTCGTGGTTGGGGTGGCCGTCTTGAAAGGATCGATCGACCACGGGCCCCGTCGGGGGCCTTCATGGCGTAGGTGTTGTCTGGGGCGGGATCGTGACACCCCGGGTGCGCCGTCGGGCGCATCAGAGCACGTCAGGGACCGTGGGCCACCGCGGCCACTGCATCCTTGGGCCTTGTTTTCTGGCGCTCTGAGCCAGTATGCTGTATTTCACCCCGGATTTTCTATGTGTAGCTCTGTGGGAGGTTTGGTTTGAGTAAATTTTGTCCGGGTGCATGAAATCTTGGTTTTTCATCCCTTGTTAAACGTTTTATATCGTTTGCAGGGTGCTCATGCGTGCTCACAGAGGGAAAAACAATCCATTCAGTTCAACTACGTCATGAGAATAAGCAGTTTATTGGTTGTTGAAACTTCATGTCAAAAGGGCTTCATCAGACTTAGTCTTGAAGGAAAGGAACATTTTAATTTTGTTTTTTGAGACCTATAGCCCCAGCTGGCCCGTAATTAGCTATGCAGAACAGGCTAGCCTTGATCTTACAGAGATCTTGCCTCTACCTCCTGAGTGCTGGGATTGAAGGAGTGTGCTACCAGGCTGGGCTCTTTGTTTTTTGTTTTTGAGACTGGGCCTCCCTGTAGTCTCAGCGGGCCTCAAACTCACTATGTAGACCAGGCTGGCTTCAAGATCCGCTCTCATTTGCCTCCATAGTGCTGGGACTAAGCCTGCACCATCACACCCAGCTCCAGCTAGATTATTTTGATTTAAAGATTTTATTATATTTACCTATTTAGTGTGTGTGAGTATGTAGGTGTATATGCAAGCTCGTGCCATGAAGTGTGGTGATCAGAGGACAACCTGCAGGAGGCAGTTTTTTCCTTCCATCATGTGGGCTCCAGGGATAGAATTCAGATTGTCAGACTTCTTGGCAAGCACTCTCTCCTACTGAACCATCTTGCCCTACCCTCCTTTTTAAATAGAGTCTCACTTTGTAGACCTGGCTATCTGAGACACTGTAGCCCAGACTTGAACTTGCAACAATCCTCCATGCCTCAGCCTCGGAAGTGCTGAACAGCCATGAGCCACTACACCTCTCGCCTTTCTTGAACAAAATTTTAAGTATAGTTGTTTTGTTTGTGTGTGTGTTCATTTTTGAGGCAGGAACTTAATGTAGCTCTCAAAGTTGAACTCCTGCCTCAACATCTTTAGTGCTAGGATTACAGACATGACCCACTTCCCTGGTTTAAAGGAGATTAAAATATAATTTTTGAGCCCTCAACAATATTATGCTACTATATCAAATTCGATTAAAATGTGATTTTAGTCCTCAAACTTGAACTTTCAATCCTGTCTCAATCTCCTGAGTGCTGGGATTAAATATAGTCTTTGTACTTTTTTTTAATTTGAGACTCAGGGAGTACAGGGTAATGGACCATACCAGAGAGTTTACTTTCTTAGATTAAAGACTGGAGGAACAATATAAGGAGGGAATAATTGCATAGTCGGTCAGGAGGAGGCAGATCTAAGGTGGAAAATGAATGCTTTTTGACAAATATTAGCAATGCTGAATTAATTTATTTCACTAGATCAGGTCTTTGTAAAAACATTTAATTCTAAAAATCAAAATCGAGTTTATTAGTATATGTTATAGGTAATGCTTTCATGATGACATTTTCATACATATATATAATGTCTTTTCATCATATTCATGCCCATTACTCTCTCTTTTCTCCTCCTGCTCTGGCTGTTCTCTTTCCTCTACCCAGTTAGTCATCCTTCTACTTTCATGTCTTTCTGTGTATGTGACTCAATTTGTTTAGTTAGTGTTGCATATAGATGTATGTGTAAGGGGCTGCCTACAGAAGCATAGGCATCTTAGTGAAATGTCTCTCTCAATAGAAGCCTTTAACAGATCCTCTGAGAGGGGTGGGGCCTTGTGAGCTCACTACCCCCACACTACTTTTTTTAAAATGTATTTTTATTTTTTTATGTGTATGAATGTATTATCTGCATGTATGTAAGTGCACCCCTGTTGTGCAATGCCTGTGGAGGTCAGAAGAGTGAATTCCCCTGGAACTGGAGTTATTAAATTGGACAGTTGTTAGCTGCCATGTGGGTATTGGGAACTGAACCCGGGTCCTGTGCAAGAACAGCCACTGCTCTTAATGGCTGAGCCATCTCTCCAGCTCCAATCCCCCCCCACTACTTTTTTTTTTAACTTAAAAAGTATTTTATTATTTTTATTTTATGTGTATGCATGTATTGCCTGCATGTAGGTGAGTGCACCTGTGTCATGCAATGCCTGTGGAGGTCAGAAGAGGCTGTCAGATCCCCTGGGACTGGAGTTATGGACAGTTGTTAGCTGCCATATGGGTGCTGGGATTTGATCCCGGGTCTTCTGCAAGAATAACCAGTGTTCATAACCGCTGAGCCATCTCTCCAGGCACCCACCCCACTACTTTTTTCTTCTTTGAGGCAAGGTCTTGTGTTGTCCAAACTAGCCTCAAACTCCTCATCCTTGTGCCTCCACCTACCAGGTGCTGGGTTTAAGGTGTGTGCCACCATGCCCAAGAATAAGCCTTCTGTGCTTCCAAAGAAGTTTTTGTAAATAGTTATTTTTAAAAAATATTTTATTTTCTTAAGAAAATATTTCTTATTTTCATTTTATGTATGAGTGTATTGCCTTTGTGTATGTAAGTGCACCCATGTCATGCTATGCCCAGGGAGGTCAGAAGAGGGCATCAGATCCCCTGGAGCTGGAGTTACAGATGGATATTAGCTGCTATGTGGGCGCTGGGAGCTGAACCTGGGTCTTCTGTAAGAGCATCCAGTGCTCTTAACTGCTGAATCATCTCACTAGCCCTTATTTTTATTCATATGTGTGTGTAAGTGTATGCCACATGTGTGCACGTGCTTCCAGAGGCTGGAAGTGGGCATCAGATTCCCTAGAGCTAGAGGTACAGTCAATTGTGAGCTACCTGATATGGATGCTGGGAACAAAACTCTGGTCCTCTGACAGAGCAGCCAGTGCTCTTATCCTCTGAGCCTTCTCTCCAGCCTGGGGTTGTCTGTGTTTTTCTTTTTTTCCTTTTCTCTCCCTGTCTCCTTTCCAACTAAGAGAAAAGATAAATTCAGACCTCAAATGGGGACACAGGAGATGGCTTAGTGAGTAATGTGCCTGCTGTACAACTCTGAGGACATTAGTTTGGACCCCTAGTACTCACATGAAAAACTGGATGCCGTGTTGGGTGTCTGTAGCTCCAGCCCTGGGAGGTGGAGACAGATGGATTCTGGGAGCTTGCTGGCCAGCCAGTCTAGCTGAAACAGCAAGCTCCAGGTTAATGAAAGACTCTGTCTCAAAAAATAATATAAGGTGGGGGATGATAGAAGACTTCCTACTGTCTACCTCTGGTCTCCACCCATGCACGCACAGGCAAGCATAGCTGTGGACACACAAGCATACATATAAACACACACACACACATGAAAAAATACCTAAAACTGCAAATGTTATTCATGGTTCTAAAGTCTTTGTTCAGAAGAAAGTTGGTGATTTGTGTATTTATTGACTAGTTTCTTCTTTCTGAGTCAGCTTTTAATATTTGTTATTATGGAAGAAGGAATTCTGAAACAGAGACCAGCAGCTTGAGTTACAGAAAGTGATGTAACATCTGTATGGACTGATGCACAGTAATTTCCCTGAATCTAAGGTGGAAGTGTGAGGAACATTACTTTTAACCTGATCAATAGAGAAGAGAATTCCTGGAAGTCAAACTTTACAGCGGTATTAACAAGTGGGTTCTCTGGGCATAAGGACCTCTGTATTAGGTTGGAGAATTGCCAAAATGTTTTTGTCCTAAGTATTTAGGAGAACTTTTCAAACTGAAGAAAACCCTTTTCACTCCCAGGACTGGCCCTGTCACCACTACTCCAATACCACCTCTACTTCTGCCACTGCAGCTACTGTGTCTGTCTGGTTAGAAGTGCTTACCTTATGTCAGATGGGGATCTAGGCGCTTAAATCACTAAGGACTGTGACTGAGGCTGGTAATCCCAGTGGCTGAGGCAGGAGGATTGCAAATTCAAGGTCTTCTCGTGCTATACAGTGAGTTCAAGGCCAGTCTAGGTAATTTATGGAGATCTGATCTCAAGTAAAAGAATGTGAAAAGAGCTGGGGTTATAGCTCGGTGGCCAAGTGCTTGCCTAGCTAGCATGCACAAGGGCCTAGGTGTAATCCTTAGTATTGTAAAAACTAAAACCAAAAACTAAGGATTGTTGCTTCTCTTTAAAACAGCAACTCTCCTTCTTCCTGGTTATGTAATTGGTACTGATGATGTGAGAAATGGAGTGGAGAAGGCAGGAATGTAGTTGAGGATGACAGGCAAATTAAATCCAAAAAGACAGAAAAGAAAGTTTAAGAGCATGTTTAACCAAAACTATAGCAGTTTATATCTTTTTTTCTAACAGAGGCAAAGAAAGTATAGTTTCTGCACTGAATGATGGCAGCACTGCAGGGTAACGAAGGTGAGCCGAGAACGAGGGAGGTTCACTTGGTTCACTTCTCTCATTGACTTTTTGGACAGTCTTTCCTCCAAAGGAGAAATCTGGTTACGCAGATTTTCTGTACACTTTGTTCAAATTACCATTATGCTACTTGCACTGAGCAAAATAAATACGACTTAGAAACAGTCCTGCTCAAGGAATGTATGCACTGTAGAGAGAAAAAGGACATTTAAATATTTATAATATGAAGTTAAAAATGTTAAATGCCACCAGAGAGGCAGAAAGTATTGAAGCTCAGAGATGATCACTTACACCTGAGAATTTTACTTTTCCCCCCTCTTTTTTTTTGGTGGGTGGGGGCAGAGTCTTACTAAATAGCCCCAGAATCTTACTATATGGCCTGGAATTCACTATGTAGACCAGGCTGGCTTCAAAAAGATCTGCCTGCCTCTGCCTCCCGAGTGCTGGTATTAGAGGTATATGCCACATGTCCAGCAACTGTAGACGAGGAGGTAGAATACTAGTTCTTAAGAATTTTACTGTGTTTTGTTCAGTTCAGAAACATTCTTAGATGTTGATTTATCAGTTAAAAGTAGATCTTTAATCCCAGCACTTGGGAGGCAGAGGCAGGTGAATCTCTGAGTTTGAGGCCAGCTTGGTCTACACAGAGAGTTCCAGGACAGCTGGGGCTACAGGGAAACCCTGTCTCAAAAAGACCAGAAAAAAAAGTAGATTTAGGGGCTGGAGAGATGGCAGTTAAGAGTACTTGCTGTTCTTACAGAGGACCTGAGTTCAGTTCTCAGCATCCATGTTGCTTGGCTCACAACCACCTGCAACTTCAGGCCCAGAGGTTCTGGTGCCCTTTTCTGGCCCCCGAGGGCACTTGAACACACACAGGGTACACATGTAGACAAGAAAGTACACACATATACACACAGATTTTTTTTTTAATTAAAAAAAAAGAATTTAAAAGAAGACTAGGCCTTGGGGCTGGAGAGATGGCTCATTGGTTAAGAGCACTGGCTGCTCTTGCAGAAGACCTGGGTTTGATTGCCAGCACTCACATGGCAGCCAAAAACCATCTGTAAGTCCAGTTCCAGGAGATCTGATGCCCTCTTCTGACCTCCATGGTCCCTGCATAACATGGGCAGATTTACCTGTGTTGTGCAGGCAATATACACATAAAATAAAAATAATAAAATATTTAAAAAGACTAGGCCTTGAATAATTTTTAGATCTTGAGTTTTTTGTTTTGTTTTTTGAGATAGGGTCTCCCTGTAGCCCCAGCTGGCCTGGAAGTCGCTATGTAGACCAGGCTAGCCTCAGTTTCATGGTGCCCTCTGCCATCCTAGTGCTGATTAAAGGCATGTACCACCATGTCTGGCTTTGAGTAATTTTTTTAAAAGCTTATTTTCACAAAGTTAAAAAGAGCCAATTAAGGCTGGGCGTGGTGGTGCACGCCTGTAGTCCCAGCACTTGGGAGGCAGAGGCAGGTGGATCTATGTGAGTTCCAGGCCAGCTGGGGCTGCAGGGAGACCCTGTCTCAAAAAAGACAAAAAAAAAAAAAAAAAAAAAAAAACCCAAAAGCATAAAACAAAAAAACCCCACATGAGTAATTCAGCTTCCGGGAGTATGTTAGAATGAACCAATCTTATCAAATTATAGATTTCTGGGTGTCATTCTATACTGCTTTAAAATAACCTTAGAGCTGTGGGAGTGGAATATGCAGGGAAAGACCAAGAGATCTAGGCTAGGTTTGTTAAAAACTCCTTCCATGTGGTTACTTCATGGGCAATATTTGGCAATCATTTGGTCATATTTCTTCAGAATATGAAAAGGGACCAAAGAAAACCTTTGTTCCACCTACACAAAAATCACATAGCGTGAAACCTCCTGATGCCAACTTATTGATGGAAAACACCCCAGGGATCAGTTCTCCTGAGGCAGAAGCCAAACGCAGTCCGCCCCAAGTCAGCTTGAAGAAGAAGAGGAAGAAGAACAAGAAGAAGGCAGCCACAGAGAATGGTGCAAGCAGGGACCAGGAGAAAAAACAAAAAGCTCGAGGCAAGCCAGGGGAGAAGAAGAGAAAGGTACATGCTATATGTCACGCTGATGGGCTCCAGTAGAACAGTCCCTCCTGCTTCACACAGAAGCTAGACACATTCAGTTTTTGTACTGGTGAATTTTTTTTTTTTTTTTTTGTGTGTGTGTGTGTGTGTGTGTGTGCGCGTGCACGTGTGTGCAGGGGACCTGAGGATTGAACCCAAGACCTCATACAGGCTAGGCAAGTGCTCTACTGCTGAGCTATACTATGATTCCTTTAGAATTTCTTTAAAAATTTGAGATAAGGTCTTGCTCAGTTTCCCAGGCTGGTCTTGAACTTGTAATCCTCCTACTGCAGCCTCTGTCCTGAGTAGCTGAGGTTGCCAGCAATGCTGCTATGTTTATATTAATTTTCAAAAAATGCTGTTTTGTTTTTGTGACAGGATCTCGCTCTGTAGCCAAGACTGGCTTGGGCATTGCTGTGTAGCCCATACTGGCCTGAAACTCATAGCAATCCTCCTGCCTCAGCTTTCCAAGTGCTAGGATTAAGGTGTTAGCTACCAGACACAATTTTTTTTCAAAATGTTACTTCCCCAGTTTTAAAAACTCCTGTTTTCTTCTGAAAGAAGCCAAATACGTTTTTACTTTTTTTTGAGATGGTCTCATGTAGTGCAGGCTGGCCTTGAGCTTGCTGTGTACCTAAGGCCAGCCCTGAATTCCTGATTCTCCTGCCTTCACCTCTCAGGCATGGGTATTACAGGCATGTACCACCATGCCTTGATGCTTAAAATGTTTTGATGAAAGTATTTAGCCAGGGGCTAGAGGGATGCTCAGCAGTTAAAAGCACTGACTGTTCTTGCAGAGGACTCAGGTTTGATTCCCAGCACCCGTATGGCAACTAACAACCATCTGTAACTCCAGTTCCAGGGGCTTGGATGCCCTCTTCTGACTTTCGAGGGCATTGCACGACACAGGTGCACTTACATACATGCAGGCAATACACTCATGCACATAAAGTAAAATTTTTTAAAAAAATGTTTTATTTATTTTTATTTTATGTGTATGCATGAATTACCTGCATGCATGTAAGTGCACCGGTGTCATGCAGTGCCCGCAGAGGACAGAAGAGACTGTCAGATGCCCTGGAACTGGAGTTACAGACCATTGTTAGCTGCCATGTGGGTGCCAGGATTCAAACCTGGGTTTTCTGCATGAACAGTGTTCTTAACCGCTGTGCTATCTTGCCCCCAAAGTAAAATATTTTTTAGAAAGTATTTAGAGCTGGGCATGGTGATGCACACCTTTAATCCCAGCACTTGGGAGGTAGAGGCAGGTGGATCTCTGTGAGTTCAAGGCTAGCCTGGTCTACATAGTGAGTTCCAGGTCAGCTGGGGCTACAGGGAGACCCTGTCTCAAAAAAAAAAAAAAAAAAAAAAAAAGCTAGAAATGATGGACAGAGTGGGATCAAGATGCAGATGAGAGCAGAAGTGGACAGACTTTGTACATGGTTTCCTTTTCTGTGACTTATTCCCAGAAAATCCAGGGTAAAGTTTGTAGACTCCTTTAGTTTGTTGACTTAATGCCTTTAGTTTTGTGATTTGCTGCTTCATTGAAACAAGGCTTCCCTGACTGGTCAGAGAAGAGACCAGAAGCTCTCCTTCTCACTGTTGTCTCTGCAGGAAAAGTCAACTCTTACCAATGAGGAATTTGAGGAGATTTTCCAAACTGTGCTGAAGAAGTCCCTCCAGGAGTGCTTGGGTATGGCTCGTGAGAGAAAAAAAGGCTTCGGTTAAGCAAAGTGACTGCCTTCTGAGGGGTTGCCTAGGTCTGACAGCTCCTTTCTCTCCCCTCTTCCTGAGAAAATTTTATGTAGTACTTAGAATGTTTCATCTCCTATCCATAGATCTGTAGCTAAATCACTTTAGATAAAAGGTACAGACTTTTGTATAGTCAGAATAAATAATATATATTATAAATATTTCACATTTTTTCCAAATGAAATTTCAATTTATTCATATATGTTCACAGTTTACTTAGAAAAGATAATTTTCAAGTTGAGCATGGTGGTGCACACCGTTAGTCCCAGCAGGTTCAAGGCCAGCCTGGTCTACATAGGGTGTTCCAGGTCAGCTGGGGCTACAGGGAGACCCTGTCTGAAACACACACACACACACACAGAAAAGATAGTTTTCCCAGATTTGGAGAATATAGTCATGCACATTTCCTTTTGTTATTTTGTTTTGTTATTCTTGGAGACAAGGTCTCCCTGGAGCCCTGACTGGCCTGGAACATGATATGTAGACCAAGCTGGTCTTAATCTCACAGAGATCCACCAGCCGCTACCTCTGAAGTGCTGGAATTAAAGTTGTGGGCTATCATCTTTTATATTTCTTTTAAAGAAATTTATGGCTGGAGAGATGGCTCCAAGGTTAAGAGCACTGACTGCTCTTACAGAGGACCTGGCTTTGATTCCCAACACCCACATAGCAGCTAACAACCATCTATAACTCCAGTTACAGGGGATCCAACACCTTCTGACCACCTCAGGCATTGCATGACATAGGTGCATTTACATACATGCAGGCAATGCACTCATACACATAAAATAAAAATGATAATTAAAAAAGTAGGCTGGGTGTGGTGGTGCACACCTTTAATTCCAGCACCTGGGAGGCAGAGGCAAGTGGATCTTTGTGAATTCAAGGCCTGCCTGACCTACATAGTGAGTTCCAGGACAGCTGGGGCTACAAGGAGACCCTGTAGCACCTGGGAGGCAGAGGCAAGTGGATCTTTGTGAATTCAAGGCCTGCCTACATAGTGAGTTCCAGGACAGCTGGGGCTACAAGGAGACCCTGTCTCAAAGACAAAAACAAACAAACAGAAACATTTATGGTGCTGTAGAGATGGCTCAGCAGTTAAGAGCACTGACTGCTCTTTTAGAGGACATGGGTTCAATTCCCAGCACCCACATGGTTGCTAACAACTGTTACTAATACCCTCTTCTGACCTCCACAGGCATTGCACGACATGGGTGCATTTACACACATGTAGGAAGTAAATTTATACACATAAAATAAAATGATAAAAAAGATAACATTTTTTGAAAAGAATTTATTTTTGATCTTTGGGGCGGTGTCTTTTTTTTATCTTTTTTGAGACAGGGTTTCCCTCTAGTCACAGTTGGCCTAGATTCGCTATGTAGACCAGGCTGGCCTTGAACTCAACAGAAATTCTTCTGCCTCTGTAGCCCCAGCTGGCCTGGAACTCACAGATATCCACTGGTCTCTGCCTCTGTAGTGCTGGGATCAAAGGTATGTGCCCCCAGGCCCTGCATGATTTTATGTATTTTATTTTCTGTGTATGAGTATTTTGCCTGCATGTATGTAAGTGCAATACATGTGTGCAATGCCCACAGAGGCCAAAGGAAGTTGTCATATCTCCTGGAACTGGAGTTACAGAGTTGTTAGCTGCTATGTGGGTGTTGGGAACTGAACCCAGGCCCTCTGCAAGCCAGTTTTCTTAAATGCTGAGTCATCTCCCTAACTCCATCTTGTATATTTTTAATATTGCTTTAGTTTCTTAGGAATTTGTTTTTTTTTTTTGTTTTTTGGTCTTTTTTGAGACAGGTTCTCCCTGTAGCTCCAGCTGTCCTGGAACTCACTAGGTAGAACAAGCTAGCCTTGAACTCACAGAGATCGGCCTGCCTCTGCCTCCCAAATGCTGGGACTAAGGCGTCTGTCACCATGCCTGGCTAGGAATTTGATTTTTATTGGTATTTATTTATCTCTGTGTGTGCATGTTCCTGTGTGTCCATGTAGGTGGGTGCACATGTGTACCAGTAAGGGTACATGGTGTGTGTGTCTGTGCCAGATGTCAACCTTGCGTGTCTCTCCTCAGGCTCCAGCCACCTTAGTTTTGGATAGGGTCTGTCACTGGCCTGGGGCTCACTGATTGGGCTATCTAGCCAACCAGAGAGCTTCTGGGGTCTGCCTGTCTGCCTCCCAGGTGCTGGGATTGAAAGTGTATACCATGATGCCTGCCTTTTGCTTTGTTTTGTTTTTGTGTTTCACTTGGGTTCTGGGGATTGAACTGAGGTCTTCATGCTTGCAAAGCAAACACTTTATTGACTGAGTTATTGCCCCAGCCCCAAGTTTAATTTTTAAAATAAAAATGTGTTTTATGTAGGCTTGGAGGTCTTCTCCATAAGATGGTAAGGATTTGCAGTTTTTCCTGAAATTTTTAAATTTAAAGATGTAAAGTTCTGCTGGGTATGGTGGTGCACACCTTTAATCTCAACACTTGGGAGGCAGAGGCAGGCAGGCAGATCTCTGTGAGTTCAAGGCCAGCCTGGTCTACATAGTTCCAGGCCAGCTGGGCTATAGGAAGACCCTGTCTCAAAAAGACCAAAAAGAAAAGAAAAGAAAAGATCTAAAGTTCTATCATATGACTAACACCAAAGGTAGACTGTTCTGGCAGACAAGGTGAGATATTTGAATAAAATGTTTTAGCTGGGCACTTTGGGGTAGTTGTTTCCTCTTGTTGCTCCTCTGCTTGTAATGCTTTGTTTTGGAAGGGACAGGATCTGGCCTTAATTTTGCAGAGAGTTCCTGTGTCCAGTCCACAATGCATAGCCAACCAGACAAAGAGCAAGGATTTACTTCTTCTGCTACTGGTAATGAAAATGCTGATGGGTAAGTTTATCCCAAGGAGGTGAGTTGAGGCCAGAGTGGATGTAATGTTGGTAAATGGTGATCTGTCTTTCTATTTAGTTGTTTATTATATTCCTATTGATTTCTCTTAGCTCAGGAAAGATGCCTGTTTGAGCTGGGAAGGGACTAGGCAGGTCTCTGGGTAAAATGGCCTCAGAAGGCCATAAGAGTCCCAGGACTTTTATTTATTTTCTGGTGCTGAGGATTGAACTCAGTGCCTTGTACATGCTAAGTGTGTGTTGTGCTACTGAGTGCCATGAACCTCCAGCCCCAAGTCTAGAATTCTACTTTCCTGTTACCCTTGGATTCTTTCAAAGGATGGGCCTTATAGGTATCTCTTTTTGAAGTCTTTATTTAAACAATATCATTTTCAGGGAGATGGCAATAGCATCTGAAACTCCGAAGATTTCATCTTCTCTAGATGATAAAGTAGTCTCTGAGATAAGTACATTGAAACTAGACCAGCCAGTTCCTGAACCCCCTAAGAAGAAATTTAATAGACTCTCTTCAAACAAAAGAAAGAAGAAAACTGGTAAGTAATGTCAGATATCATTTTTAAAAGTATTTTATTTATTTTATGTAGTATGAGTGTTGTCTGCATGCATGTAAGTGTCATGTTGTGCAGTGCCTACAGAGGCCAGAAGAACATGTCAGGTCCTCTGGAACTGGAGTTGTGGATTGTTATTAGTGGCTATGTGGGTGCTGGAAACCAAACCAGATCCTCTGTAAGAGCAGCCAGTGCTATTAACCACTGAGCAGTCTTTCCAGCCCCATCTTGTATATTTTCAATATTACTTTAGCGTCTTCTTAGGGATTTTATTTTTTTATTGCTATTTATTTAGTCTGTGTGTGTGTGTGTGTGTGTGTGCGCGCGTGTGCGTGTGTGCATGTGTGCGTGTGTTCATGTGTGTCCATATTTATGTAGGTGGGTACACATGTGTACCAGTAAGGGTGCATTGCGTGCAGGCATGTGGAAGCCAGACATCAACCTTGGGTGTCTCTTCTCAGGCTCCAGCCACCTTGGTTTTGGATAGGGTCTCTCACTGGCCTGGGGCTCACTGATTAGGCTAGTCTAGTCAACTAGAGAGCCCTTGGGATCTGCCTGTCTGCCTCCCAGGTGCTGGGATTGCAAGTATATACCATGATGCCTGCCTTTTGCTTTGCTTTGCTTTGCTTTTGTTTCGTTTTGTTTCATGTGGGTTCTAGGGATTGAACTGAGGTCTTCAAACACCTTACTGACTGAGTTATCTCCCGAGCCCCAAGTTTAATTTTTAGCATAAAAAGATCTGTTATGTAAGCTTGGAGGCTGCATGGTGAGGCTAAGGTGAACAGTCTCATATATTCTTAGATGTACTTCTTTTCCTAAAAGAAGTTTAAGGAAAAATAAGATAAAAAACAGTACATATATAGAGTAAAATTATTACCTGGATGTCTTGTGAAGAGACTGGTCAGTCTGGAAAAACTTGAAAAAGGACAGATTTGTACTTACCTGAAAATTTAAAGATGTAGAGTTCTGTCATATGATAAACACCAAAGGTAGACTGTTCTGGCAAACAGGGCGAGATATTTGATTTTGTTTTGTTTTGTTTTGTTTTGTTTTGCTTTGTGTTGTTTGAGACAGGGTCTTCCTGTAGCTCTAGCTGGCCTGGAACTCACTATCTAGACCAGGCTGGCCTTAAACTCAGAGATGTGCCTGCCTCTCCCTCCCAAGTGCTGGGACTACAGGCATGTGCCACCACACTTGGATCAGGGTGAGATATTTGAATGAAGTGTTTTAGTTGGGCACATTGGGGTAGTTGTTTCCTCTTGTTGCTCCTCTGCTTATAATGCTTTGTTTTGCTTTGTAATGCTTTGTAAGGATCTGGCCTTAATTTTGCAGAGAGTTCCTGTGTCCAGCCCAGAATGTATAGCCAACCAGACAAAGAACCAGGATTTACTTCTTCTGCTACTGGTAATGAAAATGATGATGGGTAAGTTTATCCCAAGGAGGTAAGTTGAGGCCAGAGTGGATGTAATGTTGGTAAATGGTGATCTGTCTTTCTATTTAGTTGTTTATTATATTCCTATTGATTTCTCTTAGCTCAGGAAAGATGCCTGTTTGAGCTGGGAAGGGACTAGGCAGGTCTCTGGGTAAAATGGCCTCAGAAGGCCATAAGAGTCCCAGGACTTTTATTTATTTTCTGGTGCTGAGGATTGAACCCAGTGCCCTGTACATGCTAAGTGTGTGTTGTGCTACTGAGTGCCATGAACCTCCAGCCCCAAGTCTAGAATTCTACTTTCCTGTTACCCTTGGAGTCTTTCAAGGGATGGGTCTTATAGGTATCTCTTTTTGAAGTCTTTATTTAAACAATATCATTTTCAGGGAGATGGCAATAGCATCTGAAACTCCAGAGATTTCATCTTCTCTAGACAATAAAGTAGTCTCTGAGATAAGGACATTGAAGCTAGACCAGCCAGTTCCTGAACCCCCTAAGAAGAAATTTAATAGACTCCCTTTAAATAAAAGAAAGAAGAAAACTGGTAAGTAACGTTTGATATCATTTTAAAAAGTATTTTATTTATCTATTTTATGTGTTATGAGTGTTTTGTCCGCATGCATGTAAGTGTCATGTTGTGCAGTGCCTACAGTGGCCAGAAAAACATTTCAGGTCCCCTGGAACTGGAGTTGTGGATTGTTGTTAGCGACTATGTGGGTGCTGGAAACCAAACCAGATCCTCTCTCAGAGCAGCTAGTGCTATTAACCACTGAGCCAGCTCTCCAGCCCCAGATAGTCTTTAAAAAGTATTTATTTTATTTTAATATTTTATTTATTTATTTTTATTTTTTGTGTATGAGTGGCCTGCATGTATGTAAGTGTACCCATGTCATGCAGTGCTTGGGGAGGACAGAAGACATCATATATTCTGGAACTGGAGTTATGGATGGTTGTTAGGCACCATGTGGGTGCTGGGATTCAAACCTGGGTCCGCTGCAGGAGTAACCAGTGCTCTTAACTGCTGAGCCATCTCTCCAGCCCCTTCATTTCTCTCTCTCTCTCTCTCTCTCTCTCTCTCTCTCTCTCTCTCTGCCTTGGGCTCCAAGCCTCCCTGGGTGTGTGTGTGTAGAAAGAGTTGGTTCTCTCCTTCCACTATGGGTTATGGGGCTGGAACATAGGTCATCAGGCTTACACAGTGAGCTCTTATACCCACTGAGTCATCTTGGTAGCCCAAGTCAGACATCTTTTGAAGTCTAGTTCAAGTACTTATTCAAGAAATTGGAAAGTGGGACAGTGGGAAGGCTGAGAATGTTCACCTTCAGGCTTGGAACTACTGAGTAATTCTTTCAGTGGTTTTTCTTACCTATGGAGATTCTTTTCTTCACTCCCTCCACCCCCACAGTGTTTTGTTTTATATTCCTAGAAAATGAAGATGAAAAAATGGAGTCAATCCAAGATGGACATGAGCACAGGCTGGAAGTCCTACAGAAGGCGACAATTAAGGATCCTTCTCAGATCCGGAGCCAACAGAAAGAAGAGAAAAATGGTTTTGGTGAGTCCAGCCATAGTGAAAAAAATTGGGCTGAAAATTCAAGATGAAGGAGAGATGCAAAGATTATGATGTTAAAAAGAAACTCTGCAGAGGCCATTAATTTATGTCACATGGTTGCTTATTAGAGGCTATGTGCTGAGAAAGAAATAGAAATTCATTCATTCATTGTTATTTATTCAAATAATCCACAGTTATCAGGTACACACTATGTATCTTGTATTTTAGATGGTGCTCAGGAAAAAACTAAGATGTGGTCCAAAGGGTAATAGAAAAATTAGGAAAATGTAGTATAACCAGGTCAGGGGAGGAGACTATTTCTTGAAAGAGGAAGTATTCAGTTATGTCAAATGCAAACACAGAAGCTAGGAGATAAAGGTTGAAAATGCTCAAGTACATCATAATTAATAAGCCCCCAGGGTCTGTATATTGTTAGTCTCTGGGTTCGTAGGGGTGAATGGGCGGTTATAGTAGGTTTGGTTCAAGAATAAACACTTGCGGGGGCTGGAGAGATGGCTCAACCATTAAGAACACTGTCTATTCTTGCAGAAGACTGAGGTTCGAATCCCAGCACCCACATGGTAGCTAACAACTGTCGGTAACTCCTGTTCCAGGGAATCTGACAGCCTCTTCTTCCTCCTCGGGCATTGTATGACATGGGTGCACTTATCTACACGCAGGCAATACATACATACACATAAAATAAAAATAATAAATAAAATATATTTTTTAAAAATAATAAAATATTTTAAAAGAAAGAATAAATACTTGGCAATTAGTCTAGCTGGGAAAAGTAAGAGGGAGAAAGATGGTAGGTAAAAGACAGAATGTGTCACTTAAGGGATGACCTTTTCTTTTTTAGAACTTTTTTCATTTCTTGGATGGGTGGCGTGAATTGCTATGTCTCCCCCCCCCTTTTTTTTTTTTTTGAGACAGTGTCTTATGTAGCCCAGGTTGGTCTTGAAGTCACTATGTAGCTGAGGATGATTTGAATTCTTGATCCTCCTGTCCTCATACCCCAAGGGCTGGGATTACCGGTGTGTACCACCATGCCAGGGTTATAACTTTATTGTAAAAGAGAGAAGACTAGGGATGTAGCTTGGTATTACAACAGTTTTCCAGCATGCACAAGGCCCTGAGTCTGATCTTCAACACCACAAAAATTAAAAAAGTAGAAAAACGAAAGAACAACAGCAAAATGGGAAAATGAAGAATACAACAAACAACCCTCAAATAGAAGTCAGAGTCTGATGTATTTGTTTGCCAAGGAAAATTTATTTATAGAGGGAGAGCTGAAGAGACAGGACTAGGAAGAGAGTCAAGGAATTTCTTCATTTGGAAAGTGGAACACCTTAGTCTTTGAGATTGGATGGGAGGAGGGTAAGGATAGAAACAAATTTATTTCTTGATTTTTGGTGTTTGAGATTGACCACAAGGCCTTGTGTGTGTTCAACATATAGTCTACTGCTGAGCCACATCACCAACTCATTTATTTTTTAACATTTTATTTATTTATTTACTTATTTATTTATTTATTTTTGTTTTGCCTATACAAGTGCTTTGCTTGCATGTATGTAAGTATGCCATGTGCATGCAATGCTTGTGGAGGCCAGAAGAGGACATTGGATCCCCTGAACTGGATTAAGGACAGTTGTTAGCTGCCATGTAGGTGCTGGCAACTGAACCTGGGTCCTCTGCAAGAGCAGCCAGTGCTCTTAACCACTGAGTCATCTCTCTAGCCCCTTCCTCATTTGTTCTTTTCCCACAAGTTATTAGTGCCTTTTATTATGTGCCAGATATGTCACTAGGTGCAAGAAGTGATGAATGAGGGCTAAGGAGATGGGTCAGTAGGTAGAGTGCTTGCCACACAAGCATGATGACCTGAGTTCAGATCCCCAGAATCCACATAAAGCTGGATACAGTCACACCTGCATCAGTACACTCAGTACTCCTACAAGGAGATGGTCGGGGGTAGAGACTGGAGAATCCCTAGATGCCCATGGGCTGCCCAACCTGGAATACACATCTCAAAAAATCATAAGAGACCCTGTCTCAAGCAAGGGAGAAGGTGAGGACCACCACCTGAAGTTGTCTTCCAACCTCCACACACATGCTGTAGCACCACATTCAAATACACATTAATACATTCACACATATATACCAAGATATAACAAAATAATAAAAAGAAATGACTAACAAATTGATAGACCTTCCATCATAGAATTTACAATTTAGAGTGTTACGCAAATAAGAAATAAATAATGATAAGGAAATTGGGAAATTTGGTTTCAAGAAATAAAATAGATCACACAAAACTTTTGGGGTACCACAGACCCTACTAACCTGATCTCCACTTATACCAAATAAACTGGTATTGTTGAATTTACATGGCTTTATCACTGTACCTGTCAGTATTTACCCTAGGTACTGGATTTTAGATTGACAGAGAAGAGTGTCCTCCCTAGGTGGCGCTTGTGAGTTAAATTGTGATTCTAGTGAATTTGTCAGCCTCTTGCTGTAAATGAGCCATTCTTCCTGATTCTTACAGTAGCCAAGGAGGAGAAAGTCCTACTGGTGTAGGAAGTATAAAGGACATAGCCAATAAATACAATTCGTATTAAGTACTGTGAAGGAAAAGTACAGCGCGCCATAAAAGGATGCAGTGGAGTCCTAAGTAAGATTAAGTCAGCTAGGGAATGCATTCCTAAGGAAATTATATTCAAGCTGAAACCTGAAAGCAGACTAGAAGTTATCTAAGTGGAAGGCAGCAGAAAGTTTTAGGTAGGGTAAGGTTTAGCATATTCTGGGTATTAAAAGAAAACCACTGTGATCAGAGTTCAGGTAACGAGAGGAGGTGAGAGAGGAGTAGCTTTGGGGAAAATTTAAGAAGATACACAGTATAGTGACTTTGTCAAAGAAAATGCCATGTAATGAGAATTTTAGCCTAAGGGTAGTGGGGAGCCATTGGTGCATTGTATCCAGGGAAGGGACACCTTCAGATTAATGTTTGAAAATGATCCTTTTGCAGTTTGTTAGAAAATGGAGTGTGGGGAGTTAATAAATTAGTGACAGTATTAAAATGTATTTTGGTGGCTTAGATTAGGATGATGAAAATTGAGATAGAAGTATATTATTTATATGTTTTGGAGATAAAATTGTTAGAACTTGGTAATGATTGAATACTAGTAGAGTGTGAGACAGGAGAATGTCTGTCAAAAATGACTTTGAGGCTGGTGAGATAGCCTGCCACTAGGCCTGATGACCTGAGTTTGATCTCTGGAACCCACATAAATGGGGAAGGAGAGAACCAGGTCCTGCAAGTTATCTCTGACCTCCACGTGCTTACTGTGGCTTGTTGTACACTTCCATACAAACACACAAATAAAAAAATAAAGCATTTCCATATAAATGTACAAATAAATAAGGAAATACATAAATGTAATTTTAAAAAGATTGGTTTCTGGCTTAACATTTTCGTAACAGGAAATGGAGTGGAGGAAGAGCACACTGTGGGGTGAGATGAAACATTCTGGCTTGTGGTCACTGAATTTTAGATCCTTTTGAGATTTCTAGATAGAGATTCATGACCGGGGAAGTAACTCAGTAGTAGAGCTTATGCTTAGCATGTGTAAAGTCCTGGAGTCAATCAGCAGCACCACCAAAATCAGTCAATACAATATGATAATGATAAAATATGATATGATTGGATACAGATATCAAATAGCAATGTTGCACTTGGAATTTAGAACAGAGGCCAGAAGTACACAGCTGTGTACTGTCAGGTATGAAAAGTAAGTTTTAAAACTTTCTGACGTGTGAGCTTGGCTTAGAGAAGAAAGAGTGCTGTTGGGAGAGAAGACCCATGACTGAGCCTTGGAACCCTGGCCTTTTGAGATTGGATGGAGCACAAAGAGAATCCAGCAGAATAAACCAAGGCATCAACTGCCAGAAACATGTCAGGAGAGTGAGGTGTCTCAGAGGAAGGAAGCTAGCATTTCAGAAATGAGCAGCCAACTGGAAAGCTTCGAGTGTGTGGTGACATTGGTCTCCACTGTCATACAATTATACCCATAGTGGGCATCCACAGTTTACAGAGCACATTACCTTCCCTAAGTCTGAAACGAAACTTTAAAAATAGTATGATCTGTCACTGGAAAGTTCATCTCAAGCTGTAAATATCCAATTCCATACCATTAAGATGGCTTTTTCCATTTGTTTCCTTATGAATTGTCATGACTTTTTACAGCAAACCATTTATTTTATTGATCGATTTTGTTACAGTCTTGAGTTTAGATCCTCAGCATTCCCTATTCTTTTTTTCTCTAGTCTTCCTAGTCACCTCTATAAACACTAGAACTATCAAGAGCAACTGTATTTTGTATTTTTAAAACTTTTTTTATTTTTTTTTGTCTATGTGTGTCTGTGTACATGTCTATGTGTGTTTGCATGTCTATATGCTTTGTGCAGTTGTTTCTGTTCTTCCACCTTTATGTGGGTTCTAGGGATTAAACTCAACTTGTCAGGTTTCTGTGGTAAGAGCTTTTACTGGCTGAGCCATCTCTCTCTCTCTCTCTCTCTCTCTCTCTCTCTCTCTCTGTGTGTGTGTGTGTATATATATATATATATATATATATATATAAGTGTTTTTGAAATAGAATCTCGTATATCCCAGACTGGCCTGGAGCTCACAATGTAGCCAAGGGTGGCCTTGGACTCCTGATGCTCCTGCTGAGTGCTGGTATATGCCACCACACCCAGGATATGGGGTGCTGGGGGCTTCATACATGCTAAGCAAGCACCCTGCCAATTGAGCTTCATCCCTGTCCCAGAAACTGTAATTTCTGATTAGTTTATCATCCCCAGATGATAAAGTACTTTATTCTTCGATAAAGTAATTGAGAAAAAAACCCATACATAGTATATACATATTTTAAAAATTTTATTTATTTTTTTATTTTAGGTGTATATGTCTATTGCCTGCATGTAAGTAAGTGCACCCGTGTCATGCAATGCCCATGGAGGTCAGAAGAGGCTGTTGGATCTCCTGGGACTGGAGTTATGGACAGTTACTAGCTGCCATGTGGGTGCTGGGATTTGAACCTCGGTCTTCTCTAAGAACAACTAGTGTTCTTAACCGATGAGCCATCTCTCCAGTTCCAATATATTATTATTATTATTTTATTTTTGGTCTTTTTGAGACAGGGTCTCCCTGTAGCCCCAGCTGTCCTGGAACTCACTATGTAGACCAGGCTGTCCTTGAACTCACAGAGATCTGCCTGCCTCTGCCTCCCGAGTGCTGGGATTAAAGGCGTGTACCACCGTGCCTGGTGTATTATATTTTTTTAAGTGCCTAAATATGTCACTTTTTCTGAGTGATGAGTCCTGTGCCATTCCAACTGGACAGGGGTCGGGTATGTCCCCATGTTTGAATGTTTTAAGGTAAAATTTGGCAGTATGTAAAATTTTAACAAAGCAAACTTAGAAAAGAATCATATTGTTTGCTAATATTAAATCTTTTTTTGTGTATGTATCTGTATATTCATATGCACGAGCACAAGCATACATGTGTGTATGTGTTATATGTACATTTTCCTGTGGGTATATGAATTTGTGCATGCAGGAGCAGATGCATGTGCGAGCATGTGCGTGTGTGCCTGCGTGCGTGCATGTGTGTATAGAGGTCAGAGGTCAACATCAGGTATCTTCCTCCATCTCTCTGTACCTTGTGTTCTGAGACAAGGTCTCTCAGTGAACCTGGAACTCAGGACTGATTTGGCTAGGCTTGTCAGTGAGCTCCAGGGATCCACCTGTCTCCATATTCCCAGCACTGGGATTAAAGGTGTGAATGCACCTGGCTCTTACATGAGTATGGGTTTCTGAACTCAGGTCCTTAGGCTTGTACAGCAGGCACTTTACCAATTGAACCATCTCCCAGTCCTCTGGTGATACTAAATATTCAGTATATAGTGATGCCTATGTACCTGGGTTTGTGATTTTTTTTTTTCTCTAGCAACTCTCAGTTGCATGGATTTAAGCACATAAAAGATGGAGATTGAGTTTATTAGGGTGGTTTTGCCATCTGGGTGGGATGAAAGACAGAGAGCAGGGAAGCTGAAGGTATCTGCAAGAGCCTAAGGAAGTGTCATGGAACAGGAGCTGACTGGTGTAGAATGTGAAAAACAGGTTGCCACCTTGTGATGTGGATGGGAGAGGCTGCCGGGTTGGAGAGTGAGATAAAGTGAGAGTTGTAAGGCTTTTTGAGCAAGTGAAGTGGAGAGGACAGGACATTTTTGTCGGAGGGGATATCTGGATATGTGATTCAGAGGGTTTATGTTTCCCGCTATGATGTCTGGGGCAGGCAGGAATGGGAGTAATTTTCTGAGGTGGTGTGGAGGAAAAGATCAAGGAACCAAGATTGTGAGGTATTTCCATGGATGTGGCAGTCATCTGGACTTAAGGCTGGAGGGAGAGAGGACTAAGTAGGATGCCCCTATATTAAGAAGAGAGATGAAAGGGTGATTGTGCCTTATGGTATGGACCTCAGAGGAAGAGGATTTTTGTAAGAAGAAGAGGTAGAATGGTACTAGGAGTAAGGATGATGCTGGCCTCACCTTCTGTCCTTCGAGATACAGGAAGTGTGAGAAGGAACAGACTGTACTTAGCTGAGATGTGGTCTGGTGGGAGTGGTGCCTTAGTGGTTGTCCAGATATCAAAAAGGAGATAGAAGGGGCTGGAGAGAAGACTTAGCAGTTAAGCACTGGCTACTCTTGAAGAGGACCCAGGTTCTGTTTCCAGTACCCACATGGTAGCTAACAACCGTCTGTAACTCCAGTTCCAGGAGATTCGACACCCTCTTCTGACCTCTGTGGGTATTGTACAACACGGGTGCACTTACGTACATGCAGGCAATTCATTCATACACATAAAATAAAAATAATAAATAAAATATTACAAAAAAAGAAGATAGAGGGCTGTGGAGATGATTCAGTCTGTAAAATGTTTTCTGTCCAAGCATGAAGACCCGAATTTGAGTCCTTAAAACCCAAGTAAAAACCTGGGCACAGCAGTGCACACTTGTAATCCTAGTATTGGGGAGGTAGAGACAGGAGGATCCCTGGGGACTTGCTGGCTAGCCAGCAATTTCTAGGCTCAGGAGAGACCCTGTCTTAAAAAATAAAATGGAGAGGGTTGGAGAGGTGGCTCAGCGGTTAGGAACACTGGTTGCTCTTGTAGAGGACCTTGGTTCAGTTCCCAGCACCCACATGGTGACTCACAACCACCTGTAACTCCAGTTCTAGAGGTTCGGGCGCCTTCTTCTGGCCTCCTCGGGCATTACATGCACATCGTATACTTACATACATGCACAAAACAACACTCATACACATAAAACTAAAAAAAATAAAATATGGGCTGGAGAGATTGCTCAGTGGTTAAGAACACTGGCTGTTCTTTCAGAAGGCTGGAGTTCAAATCCCAGTACCCACATGGCAGCTAACAACTGTCCGTAATTCCATAACTCCAGATCCAGGGGATCCAACAGCCTCTTCTGTCCTCCGCAGGCATTGCACAACACGAGTGCACTTACCTACACGCAGGAAATGCACACATACACATGAAATAAAAATAATAAAATATTTAAAAAAATAAAATAAGATGGAGAGTGATAGAGGGAAGCAACTGACATTATCTTCTGGCCTCCATATTCATGTATGGACAAATGCAGCATGTATACACACACATGCATACACACATACATTTAAAAGAGATACTCTTGGGGCTGGAGAGATGGCTCAGTGGCTAAGCACACTGGCTGCTCTTGCAGAGGACACAGGTTTGAGTCCCAGCACCCACATGGCAGCTAACAACCATCTGTAACTCCATTTCCAGGGGATCCCATGTGCTCTTCTAACCTCCACAGGCATTGCACAACATGGGTGCATGTACATACATGCAGGCAGCATACTCATACACATAAAATAATAAAAAAGAGATGCTCTTTAGTTTTTTTTGTTTGTTTGTTTTTTGTCTTTTTGAGACAGGGTCTCCCTGTAGTCCCAGCTGACCTGAACTCACTATGTAGACCAGGCTGGCCTTGAACTCACAGAGATCCCCCTGCCTCTGCCTCCCGAGTGCTGGGATTAAAGGCATGTGCCACCACGCCCAGCTTCTCTTTAGTTTTTAAAAAAAAATGTTTTATTTATTATTATTATTATTTTTTAATGTGTATGTGTGTATTGCCTACGTGTAGGTAAGTGCACCCATGTTATGCAGTGCCTGTGGAGGACAGAAGAGGCTGTCAGATTCCCTGGAACTGGAGTTACAGACAGTTGTTAGCTGCCATGTGGGTGCTGGGATTCAAACCCCAGTCTTCTGCAAGAATAGTCAGTGTTCTTAACCACTGAGCCATCTCTCCAGCCCCACTCTTCAGTTTTTAAAAGAACATTAATGTCATGTCAGCAGAAAATCAGACACTATCCAGAAAGCTTTCTGGGGGGGTTGGGGAGGTATGGGTGTGTGAGTATGTGTGCACGTGGAGGGTGCGTGGCAGGGGGTATGTGTATGTGGAGGTCCTCGTACTTTGAAGGAAAAGTACTTTACTGACTGAGCTATCTCCCTAGCCCCAAGTTTGTTAACGCCTTTGGGAGGATGGGGATGGACTCCTGGAACTTTGCACCAGTTTGGAAGGTATCACTGAGCTACACTGCAGCCCCCCCCCTTTTTTTTTTCTTTTTGGTCTTTTTGAAGCAGGGTCTCCCTGTAGCCCCAGCTGGCCTGGAGCTCACCATGTAGACCAGATTGGCCTTGAACTCAACGAGATCCGCCTGCCTCTGCCTCCCAAGTGCTGGGAGTACAGACATGTGCCACCGTGCCTGGCAACTCCACCCCTTTTTATTTAAGACCTGTCAATACAGAAACAATCCCTTCTGCTTGGTAAAGGTGAAAAATGAAGAAGTACAGCTTAAGGGTCAGCTCTGACACCAAGTTTGATTGGCCCTGATTCTGCTGTATAATTCAGAGATATGTAAAGTCTGAGATGTGATTCTGGGGATGGTGGAAGAGTTATATAGAGTTTAGTTGGATAGAGGGAGGAATAGCATGTTTTTGCCTTTCATCAGTTTCTTTCCTGTCACAGGTCAGTGTCTAGTCTGGGTCCAGTGTTCCTTTCCAAAGTGTGAGAAATGGAGGCGGCTGCTTGGAAACACTGACCCCTCAGTTCTCCCAGATAATTGGTCCTGTGACCAAAATCCAGGTAGAAAGGACTAGAAATCTTTTGCCTCAGTTTTTGTTGCTCCTCCCTTTCTTTCCCAGCATGTATCCTTTCGATTTAATATGACATAAATACAGCTATCATTCAAGGGGTCCTGTGGTGAGTTGTTTGATGCAGAAGAGTCTGGCATGAGGGTGGGCAGTAGACATGGGGAGGGACAGGGAACCTGGGTGTATATAATATGTGACTTCCATTGTCTTCAGCATTGCCTGATCCTGTCAATCCTGACTGGAATACTGTTTTTAGAATGTGGATAGAGAGGGATATGGGACACATAGGGGAAAGTGGGTAAGATCCAATAAGCTTAGCATTCTAGAATGTTTGAAACTGCTTGGGATGGGTAACGCTCATTATGTCCTGTGCAGTTATGCACATGAGAAAAAGTCTCAGTGAAACGACCCTCCCACTGCTCCATAGAGGGGAGAATCATACTGGGAGGTGAGCAGGCATGTGGAATCTGCATTTGAAGGTGGCATTCCTGGTCCTGCTCACGCTGCTTTTCCTGCTCTAGGTTTCCCATTCTTCCCCGTATATTCTTTCCTCTCCCACATTCTGATGTTGCCTGAAAGCCTCCCATTCCTGCATCCCTTCTCTTTTTTGGCAGATGTGAATTATAATCGCTGTGATATTCCTGAAGAGACATGGACAGGGTGTGAGAGTGATGTGACCTATGCCTCCTATGTCCCAGGATCCATCATCTGGGCCAAGCAATACGGTTACCCCTGGTAGGCCCTGTGGCATAGAGCATCCTTCCTGACTGAACTTGGGAGTGGCAGGTTCAAGCAGGGAGGGAAGGATATGAAAAGCATTTGTAAGAGAACTTGGAACATGAGGTGAGGGAGAAGATAAAGAACTGAGCTGGGAGACTTTGAAAGACTGTGGGTTTCAGGGTGGAGGTGGTATCTCTGGGAAAAAGGGTCTGACAGTGCTACTGTTGTTGGAAGTAAAGAGTATCACCCTAACACTATGAGCAAGCAGAAAAGACAGAGAGGGATCTAAAGCAATTTTTTGTTTGTTTAATTAATTATTAATTTCTACTTTTTGAGACAGGGTCTCACTGTGTAGCCCTGGATGGCCTGGAACTTGCTATGTAGATCCGACTGACTTCCAACTCACAGAGATCTGGTGCCTCTTATTATTTTTGTGAGACAAAGTATTGCCATGTAGTTGAGGCTAGCCTGGAACATCCTGCCTCAGTTTCCCTGGTGCTTGGATTATAGGCATATACCACCAGGCCTGACTTCAAGGTATTTCTAAATACTGAGATGTGAGAGGCATGGAAAGCAAAGAGACAGGAAGAGTGGGGTCACTTCTTTTCTGCAAACATCCTTAGCAGAAGGTTTTGTGCTTGGCTTGTGGGAAGGCCCACACGGGTGTGGCACCACACCTCTGCTAGGATGACTGAGCTCTTCTGTATTGTGATGGAAGTCATGCCAGTCATTTGGTAGTGACCACCAGTGGGGGCTAGGAGATCTATCTTTGGATCTTCTCCAAAACATTGTGCCCTTTTCTGTACATGTTGATGAGGTTGTGTTGTTTATAACCCTTCTCTCCCATCCTGTCTGTCTCCTCAGGTGGCCAGGCATGGTAGAATCTGATCCTGACCTTGGGGAATATTTTCTTTTTGCTTCTCATCTTGATTCCCTGCCGGTGAGTTTCCTGGCTTGGGCCAAAGTAGTAGCACATCCATCCTAACAGATGTTCAGAGTTAGAAACATAGACACTTAGCTATAGTGACCGACATGGAGATAAGTTAAATGCACATAGAAGGGAACTCATAGCTGGTTACATTTACCAGCTAGCAGGGTGTTTTAGTTTTGATCAATAAACTTTACCTGGGGTTCTTGGAGTTAGAGTGGAAAGACAGGGGTGAGGTAGGTAGGTGAACTGGGGTTTGGGGAACATGAGCTCCACATCTTCTTTGTGAATCTTCCTGTCCTCTACCTTTCCTGACAAGGGAAAAGCAGGGTGAAGGGCAGGAACCAAAACAGGACCATCTTTTATTGCAGTCTAAGTACCACGTGACATTTTTTGGAGACGCTGTTTCTCGTGCTTGGATCCCAGTCAACATGCTGAAGAACTTCCAGGAGCTGTCTCTGGAGCTAACAGGAGTGGTAAGCAGGAGTGGGCATCTGTTGTGATGCAGGGAAATAGGTGTGTGTGTGTGTGTGTGTGTGTGTGTGTGTGATTGCTTGTTTTTTGAGAAAGGGTCTCCTGTAGCCCAAGCTGGCCTAGAATTCACTACGTAGAGGAGAATGAACTTCTAATCCTGCCACCTCTACTTCCTAAGTGCTGGGGTTACAGGCATGCACCATCATGCCTAGTTTTATGTGGTCCTGGAGGCCATATGTGTGCTAGACTAGCTTTCTACCAACTGAGCAACATACCTAGTCTCTGTGATACTAGGGAACTGGAAGATGAAATCATATTTCCTCCCTTAGATAATTTTGGGTTTGACTAGCCTTAAAATAAACAGAGGCCCTGAAATCCAAGGCTTTAGAACAGTCACATTGTGAGTATTAAATTAAGCAACTGAATTTAGAGGAACTTGTGGGAAGTTAAAAGTGGAGCCACCTGAACTTTTTTTTTCCTTCAGAATCCCATATATTCACTGTGCAGAAGACATAAAAATATTAGCTGGAAAACCGCTAGAAATTGGTAGGATGTTAGGGGGAAGGAAAGCACTGTGTCTGAATCCCAAAACATCAGTAACAGGAGATAATTCAGTAACAGTATTGGGAACTGGAAAAATGGTAGCTAAGATGTCTGAGTCAGGTAATCCCAGTACTTGGGAGGCAGAGGCAAGAGGATTACCGTGAGTTCAAGGTCAGTAGGCTGCATAGTGCCAGGCCAACCTGAGCTACAGTGTTGAATCTCTCTCTCTCTCTCTCTCTCTCTCTCTCACACACACACACACACACACACACACACACACACACACACAAATGCCAGATGTGATGGCATATACCTTTAATTCCAACACTCAGGAGGCAGAAGCAGGCAGATGTCTGTGGTGGGTGGTGGTACATTGGGGCCAGTTTTCTATTATTATTAATTGTAAAGGCAATATTTATCATTGACTCCAACCTTCTTTCATAGAAAAAGTGCAAGAACAAGGACTACAATCAGAAACTGGAGGCAGCTATAAAGATGGCTCGCGAGGCAGAACAGACCAGCATTCAGGTGGGCAAATGTTCAGGATGCATCCTTGTTCCTGTTCAACACAAAGGAACTGTACACTGCCCACTGTGGGAAATGGTGACCTTCCCGGTGGCACAGCTTTTAACTTAGGGCTCATCTTTTCTTTCCAGACAGACTCCCATGCCCACTTAAATCATCCATTCCTTTCCCCGGCCCAGCCCAAACAGAGACAGTTTTTGGTGGGAGCACCCCCTTGCTTCTCTATTTAACTTCAAGTCTCAGTCTGCATACCCAAACCTTTCATGTATAGTCATTCCTCTAGAAGGAGGTGGGGGGGGAGGGGTCAAGAAACCCCAATTCACAAATAGTGATTACTCTTCCTCAGTTTCTTGTTCATGAATAAACTAGAAAAGAAATTATAATTAACTTCCATAAAAGTTCAGATAAAAGGGCTGGAGAAATGGCTCGGCGGTTAAGAGCACTGGCTGCTCTTGCAGAGGGCCCAGGTTCAGTTCCCATCACCCGTATGTTGGCTCATAACAGTCTGTTAACTCCAGTTCTAGGGGATCCAATGTCCTCTTCTTCCTTTTAAGGATACCATGCACACATGTGATGCGCTTACATATATGCAGGCGAAACATTCTTACCCATAAAATAAAAACAAAATCTTGTTTAAAAAAAAAGTTCAGGAGGCTGGAGAGATGGTTCAGCGGTTAAGAACACTAGTTGTTCTTGCAGGAAACCCAAGTTTGAGTCCCAGCACCCACATGGCAGCTAACAGCTGTCCATAACTCCAGTCCCAGGGAATCCGACAGCCCCTTCTGACCTCTGTGGGCATTGCACAGCACAGGTGCACTTACCTATATGCAGGCGATACATGCATACACATAAAATAAAAATAATAAGTAAAAAAAAAAAAAAGCTAAGCTGGGCATGGTGGTGCATGCCTGTAGTCCCAGCACTTAGGAGGCAGAGGCAGGCAGATCTCTGTGAGTTCAAGGCCAGCCTGGTCTACATAGTGAGTTCCAGGACAGCTGGGGCTACAGGGAGACCCTGTCTCAAAAGGACCAAAAAAAAAAGTTCAGATAAAACTGTCATGAATCCTAGCATGGTGGCTCACACCTTTAATCCCAGCACTTGAGAGGCAGAGGCCAGGTGGGTATCTGTGAGATCAAGGCCAGTCTGGTCTACATTGTGAGTTTCAGGCCAGTTGGGGCCATGGGGAGACCCTGTCTCAAAACAAACAAAAAACCTAACATTATATTTCAAGTGAAGTGGTTTGGAATGTGAACACGAATTTGATCATAACTAAAATCTAGAAGACAGGGTGGGCAAAAGCTGTCCCGGGGAAGATAATGGGTGACACTTTTGATTCTTGGTTCCTCAGGACCGGGTTAACTTGTTTGGTTTCTGGACTCGATACAATGCATCTGACAATAGTGGAGAAGGAAAAGGTAAGAGAAGAACCAGGACTGGCCAGAGGGGCCAGGGACTCTCCCAAGAAGGCGCCCAAGCCTACACTATCAGCCTCAGCCTGGACCCTAATAGGAGGCTCTTGTGAATGTGATTCAGTGTTTAGAATGGAAGGACAGATGGGTGGGGAGAGGGATGTGGGAGAAAGAGAGTAAGAAAAATGGGTCAGTGTGATAGCAGTGGACTTTGAAAGGATGGGACCATTAGGAACGGGGGAACACGGTTCATGGGCCTCAGAGGGCAGAGTTGGAAGAAGGAGTTCCTGAAACCACCTCCAGTTCACCAACTGTATCTAGGATAAATTGGTGGTGCACGCCTTTAATCCCAGTATTCAGGAGGCAGAGGCAGGCAGATCCCTGTCAGTTGAGATCAATCTGGTCTACATAGTGAGTTCCAGTGAGGTCTAGAGATCAAGACCCTGCCTTAAAAACAAAACAAAAAAATGTAAAACCAAAACCAACCCTTCCTTCTCCTGTTCTAGATTTAATGGTCAGCCCAGAGTCTTGTTTGGAGAAAGAAGAGAAGGACGCGGTGGAGGGGAAGGAGAATGAGAAAAAAGTAAGAGCTTAAAATTTGATTTTCCTGTGAGGAGCTAGCTGGTTGGCTCAGATTCACTGTGACCTCAGGATAGTCCTGGAGGGGTTCTTAGGGATCTCCAGGGAGGAAGGCTTTCCTTTTCTTCCTCATTATCTGGATTTCTCACATCTCTAAGAAATTCTTTCTGAGTACAATCTCAATTCCTACTCTATTTCTTTGGTTCTCAAAATAATTTCAGGTTGCTTCTTTCCATTCCTTTCTCCTGTGTGGAAACATAGGACATCACCCGTTTTTCTTAGCATCTCTTTTCTATGACTGTGAAGCAGATTTCTCACATTTTCTTTTAATTTACCTTTTTTGTTTGTCTTAAATTTTTTTTATTACATTTGTTTGTATGGGGTTGCATGTCAGAGGACAATTTGTGAAAGTTGGTCCTTTCACCATGTGGATCCCAAGAATCAAATCCAGGCTGTCAGGCTTGGAGTCAAGTACCTTTATCCACTGAGCCATTTCATGTGCTCTAATTTATGTTTTGGTTTTTTAAAAATGATACGTGGTTTCCTTCTTTTTGTGCATTCAAACCTTGCACTGACTGATACCAAACAGGATGGGAAGGTGATCACGTAATTTGACTCCCTTAGGCCCACCCATTATTCTGCAGCACCATCTCTTTAAAAAGAGGCTGTGATGCCAGGCATAGTGGCACACGTATTTCATCCCAGCCCTTAGGAGGAAAAGGCAGGCAGATGTCTGTGAGTTCCAAGCCAGCCAGAGATACATAGTGAGACACTGTCTCAAAAAAAAAAAAAAAAAAAAAAAGAGACATGGACTTATTGATTCAGACCGAATGGCGGGGGATAAGAGAAGGGAACTGGGTAATGAATATCATCAAAATATATTATATACATGTATAAAATTACCAGTGAATAAAAAAGGCAGTTGATGGGGCTAGAGAGATGACTCAGGGGTTAAGAACATTGACAAAAAAAATCTCAAAAAAAAAAAAAAAAGACAGGTGTGTGTGTAAATGCATGTAGAGGTCAGAGGTCAGTTTCCAGTGTTACTCCTCAGGTGCCATCCACCTTATTTTTTGAAGTGCTATGTACCTTGGTTTTTTTTTTTCAGATTTATTTGTTATTTATTTATTTAGAGACTGGGTCTCCCTGTAGCCCCAGCTGGCCTCCATTTCTCAGATATCTGCTTGCCTTTGCTTGAGTGCTGGGATTAAAGGCATGTACCACCGTGCCCTGCTGTACTTATTTTTCTTTGCCTGCATGTATAGATGTGCACTCTATGTGTCCTTGATACCCAGGGAGGCCAGAAGAGGGTGTTGGACCCCCTGGAACTGGAGTTTCAGAAAAATGTGAGCCACCATATGGGTGCTACCATATGGTCCTCTGCAAGAGCAGCCAGTGCTCTTAATCTCTGAGCTGTCTCTCCGGCCCCAACATTGTTCTGATAACAGGGTTTCTCAGTAGTCTGGAGCTTGTTTACTCTGGACCTAGCTGACCAGGGAGCCCCACCTTTACAGCTCTGAAATTACAAGTGGCTCTACCATGCCTGGCTTTTCTATGTTGGTATTAGAGATAGAACTCAGTTCCCCATGCTTGCAAGGGAATTACTTTATTGACTAAGCTGTCTCCTCAGTCCTTAAAAATAGTTTTCTGACTCAGTTTGCCTTCCATCTTCTCTCCCACTTCAAGGACACAACTTTGCCTGGACCCAAGCCACCTAAAATACAGACCAAAAAACCCAAATCCAGAGGTAAGCAAGACAGCTAGAAATGGGGAAAGTCCACAGCCAGGGGAGGGCAGGGCAGAAGCAGAGCATGCTGTGCCTGACTGAGAACATGGCTGGCTGGTAGTCTGAGAACATGGTTCACTGGTAGTGTCAGGAGTGTCAGCCTCCTCCTTTCTGTGTTTACAGAATCTTAGATCAAAAGTGAGAGCTTTAAAATTCATAGCCAAGGATGGCTTCTTGGAGAGGGCAGGCTGTGAGGAGAACCATAAGGAGGAGACTTGGGGGAAACAAAGCCAAGATGGTAGGGGACTGGTGTGGAGCAAGGCAGGGGATAATGTGTGGCCGCATTGGCCTTGCCAAGCTGTCCTTTAGAGAAACACATTTCCTTCATGTTTTGGGGCTGGGATGTTTTATCCAGGTACGACAGATGAACAAGGCAGGGCTCTGAAAAAGAAGACAGTTAAGAAGTCTCTGGAGAGCAAAGCCTTACTGCCTCCTGCACCCATAATGGGAGGGGAAGAAGGACAGAGGACTTCAGCCCCAGACCCTCCAGGTAAGGCTCAAGGCCTAAGGCCATGAGGAAATGAGACCCTTGTCCACACCTCCCATCCTTGCGTCACTTTTGAACTATTCTACAACTTTCCATTGCTTTTCTGTTTTGTTTTATTGGGGTGCTGGGGGTAGAACCAAGGGTTTCTAAGCTACATTTCCAATCAGATTTGCTTTTTTTCTTTTGAGATAGGGTCTTCCTGTAACCCCAGCTGGCCTGGAAGTTACTATGTAGACCAGGCTAACCTCAATCTCATAGAAATCCACCTGCCTCTGCCTCCTGAGTGCTAGAATTAAAGGCATGTGCCTCTGTACCCTGGCCCCAATCAGCTTTTCATCCTTAAAAAAAGAAATGAAGGGCTGGAGAGATGACTCAGTGGTTAAGAGAACTGGTTACTGTTGCAGAGGACTCAGGTTTCAATCCCACATGTTAGAATCTTAGATCAACATGTTAGATCACATGGTGGCTAACAACCATCCATAACTCCAATTCTAGCAGTTCCAGGGGATGACACTGTTTTCTGACCTTCTTGGGTACTGCATGACACATGTGCACTTAAATACTTGCAGGTATAACACTCATACACACAAAACACTCATACACACAAAATTAACAAATAATTTAAAAATGCTTAAAAAACAGAAATGAGGCTAGATGTGGTACACACCTGTAATCCTAGCCCTGGGAGGCTGAGGCAGGAGAACTATGAGGTTGAGGCCCACCTGTGTATATAATATGGTGAGTTCTACAAGTAGGACCCTGCTTTGAGACATACAGGAGAGGAGGGGGGGGGAGAGAGAGAGAGAGAGAGAGAGGGAGAGAGAGAGAGAGAGGAGGAATGAAATTCAGAATGAAAAAGCATGTTTTTGACTGAACCCAGCACACACTATATAAACAATGTTATTGGTTTGATTAGATCCAGGGACAGGGAGGGGAGTGGTAGTATTTATTGAGTGTCACCAAGGTCTGGCTAGGTAGATACTTACATGATGTTCCTGCAAATACTTTCAGTGGTTTTATGACTAGATATTTTACATTTTACATTTTGTGTGTGTGTGTGCACGCGCGTGTGTGCGTGTGTGCATTGTACACACCGTGTTGTGTTTATGGAGGTCAGAGAACAACAACAGGAGTTGGTTCTCTCCTTTTACCATGTGGGTCCTCAGGATTGAATTCAGGAGGTTGGTACCAAGCACTTTGACCCCCTGAGCCATCTTGCTGACCCACAAGTGAACTAAGTCTCAAAAAGTTGAAGATTTGTTCAAAACTCATGCGGAACATACGGCTGATACATGGCTGGAATCCAAGTCTTTCAACCCTGAAGCCCATATTCTGTATTCTGATAAAGATCATTCTTTTTTAATTTTTTTTAAACATAGGAATGTAGGAATCTGACTTTCAAAAATCAGGATATACTGACTTAATGGGATTCTCAACTTTGTCCCTTTTCCACTTAGGCCATAAGAAAAAATTTAAAGCTCCTGGAAACAAGGCATTAGCCACCAACTTATCTGAGGAGAAAGAAGTTAAAATTGTGTCAGAATGCCCAACTCCACCAGCTCATCATGGGAGCTATCCCTTAGTGGGGAAGGAAGGGCCTGGATCCCAGGAGCCACCTGTGCAAGAGACTGTAAGTTTCCCCCTTGAAGATGAAGCCTCCAGTGACCTGGACTTCGGGCAACTCATGGAAGATATTGGAGGAGAGTCAGAGGGGCAAGGGGAGCCACAGCACAGAGACAGGTCAGAGGAATTCCTGGCTGTCCTCTTTGAAGAGTAGAGTGCTCCCACCCTCCTGCCTACCTGCTCTGGTCTGGGCAGTAGGGAACCTCAGCCTTGAGCAGCTGTTAAGTATTGGGGTAGTTGATTGGCTGCTAAATTCAAGTCAGCTGTGCAGCCATGCGTTAATAAAACAGGTTTCTGGAGTGACTGGCTCTTCTGTGCTTCCTTTGGCTTTTTTCTCTCTACCCTGTTTCACTATGGCACACGGCCCTCTCTGGAGGGACACCTGGAGAGTGTAGGAAGCTGGGGACAGTAGTGAAATCTTAGTCCTGGGCGAACCTCCAGAAGACTCAAGTCTTGGCTTAGCTACTGCCTAGGAGATACGTGGCCTTAGGAAAGGGCCTTAATCATCTGTCTTTTTCCACATCTCTCATGTTGACTATCTAGGGTTGTTGCTGATGTTCCAGTGAGGTGGTACATGTAGACCAGTCACAACATGTGCTAGTGATTGTGGCTACTGTGGGCACAGACCTTGTCTTATGGGCTGGTTACCTGTGTTTAGGGTTTGTGTTTCCTGGCCTGAAATGGTCTCTGGAAAAAAAGTGCTAGAGGAAAGGTTTAGATATGTTAGTAGAGTTCAATTTTGGTGAGAGGGACAGAAGTTGAAGGTCATATTAGATTCATTTAGGCAAATTCTGTGAATATTTTTATTTCTGTGAGCAAGGCCTAGCAAGTTGAAAGAAGAAACTGGGTTGGGTTTCCCAGTTTCTTTGTGACCTTCAAATTTGCTGACTTGGTTTTTGCCTCTGGCCTTGGGTATCATTGGAAGCAGAGCAACCTCTACTGGAAGCCCAAGATGTCCCCCAGTCCATTAGCCCTTTAGGACAGAGTATAGAGTCTCTTCCTGGGGGCTCCTGTGGACACGGAGGCAGGGAGGTGCTCCTGGTGAGGTCGAGGTGGAGAGGGCAAGAGAGGCGTAGACAATGCCGTCATCCTGGGGATTTGAGAAACAAAAGAAGTTAGATGGTGGCAGTGCAGCTGTCCATCATACAGCAGGGGCCACAGCCTTTGTGTCCTGCCCACACCACAGGCCTCCACCTTCCACCATCTTCAGCACCCCTTCGCTTCCTGCAGGCCCAAGTCTGAGCTGCTTACCCTGGGCTTCTGTTTGGGCTCTGTGTGTTGTCCTGTGGGAAGAACAACAAGTGGTGCTGAGGTCAAGCAGTGTGAAAGGAGATGATTGATGTGAAGTCATCTGCTAGGTGATGGCCTTGGTCGCAAAGGGGCAGACATTGAAGGAGTGATTTGTAAGCAGGAGGGGCCCAGAGTGCAAATGGGGAAGGGGGCTCAGGACTTACCTTTATGCCCAACATTCTCATATTTCTCACTGTTTTCAAGGAGTTCCCTGCGTGGGGACAAGATGTATAATGTTAGATCTAAGCTGAATAGAAAAGAGTTAAGACATTTCGGTACTGAGTTAGGGAGATGGTTTAGTCAGTAAAGTACTGCCACACAAGCATGAGGACCTGGGTTCAGATCCCCAGCATCCACATAAAAGCTACAGATGGATCCCTGGACTTCATTAGCCAGCTTTCCAGACTGATAAGATCCAAGTTCAGCATGAGATCCTGTTTCAAAAAATAAGGTGATGGACTAGAGCAATGGCTCAATCTGTAAAGTGCCTGCTGTGCAAACAGGACCTAAGTTCAGATCCCTAGACCCCACAAAAAAATTGCTGGGTGCAGGCTAGCTATGATGGTACACACCCGTAATCCCAGCACTTGGGAGGCAGAGGCAGGGGGATATCTGTGAGTTCAAGGCCAGTCTGGTCTACATAGTGAGTTTTAGGCCAACCAGGACTACACACTGAGACCCTGTCTCAAACCAACCATGCCCCGCAAATGCTGGACAGAATGTACCCGTAACCCTAGCTCTGGGGAAGCTGGGGTAGAGACAGGTGGTTCCCTGAAGCTCATTGGCCAGCCAGTGTAGGCAAATTGGTGAGCATCAGTTTAATGAAAAAAGATAAAGGTAGATGGGGCTGGAGAGACAGCTCAGGTTGAGAGCACTGGCTGCTCTCAGAGAGGACCCAGGTTCAGTTTCCAGCACCCACATGGCAGCTAACAACCATCTGTAACTCCAGTTCCAGGGGATCCAACTCTGTCTTCTGACCTCCAAGGGCACTGCATGACATGGGTGCACTTATACACTTGCAAGCAATACACTCATACACATTTAAAAAAAATTATATGTGTGTATATATATATATATATATATATACACACATATACGGTGTTGATGATTGAGGAATGACACTGATGTAGACCTCTGGCCTCCACATGCACCTGCAAGTGCACCCCCCACACAGGTATACACAGGATCATGTACATACAGCACACTTATACTCACACAAAGCTGGGTATGGTGGTACATGCTTATAATCTCAGTGCTGGGGAGGTGGGGACAGGAGGGTGCCTGATGTTCACGGGGCAACTTGGCCTACTTGGTGAGTTTCAGGCTAGTGAGAAATGGTGTCTCAATAAACAAGGTGATGGTGCCTGAGGAGGAACACCTGAAGTTGACCTCTTGCCTCCACATGAGTACACACACACACACACACACACACACACACACAACACACACACACAACACACACACACACACACACACACACACCCAGAGCTGCTTCTCTTTGTGGGGAGTCCACAGCCCTTCCTGACACAGCTGGCCCTCAGAAGGAGACCCATGGTAAGGCGGCCTGGCAAAAGTTCCTCATCACTGACTGAAGGTAAGTCATTCTAAGAAATCTGCCTGTATTGGGAAGGGACGCAGAGACCAGAAACAGGAGGAGCCAACCCTATTCTCTCCTTACTGGCACTGCCTTGGCTAAAAGCGGGAGACAGAAGTTTCTGTCCTCTGAATAGGTGCTCAGGCTAGCTTCATGAAAAAGAAGGCCTGTGAGGGGACTGGAGCAAGGGCAGCTGGCCAAAGAAGGGGCAGGCAGAGAAAGAGAGAGGAGGCTGGGGATGTGGCTCTATTGGCAGAGTGCTTGCCTGGGACCCACGAAGCTCTGGCTTGCATCCCAGAACTGCAAAAACCGGGTGTGGTGGCAAAAGATGTAGGAGAGCTGGCTGGGCCCCAGGAAGATGCTCAAGGCTGAGAGGAAACCAGAGAAACAAAAAGAGACACTTAGAAAACTGGATGGAGAGGAGAGACTCCAGAAGGACTGGAGGGGGATGCTCTGGAAAGGAGATGCTTTGAATGTGTACTCGTCTTACTGTCAGAGGTTTGAAGCTGGTGGAGAGTTCAGCCTGACCTAATGGAGGACAAAGGTGGAAGCAGATGGGTGAGTCAGGGGTGGGGGAAGTGTTGTGAAAGACTGTTTGCATAGTTCTTCCCTTTTCAAAAAAGTAATTGAATATTGTCATAACATGTAATTTAGTAATTATTATTTGCTGTGAACATGCAAATTTATATTTCTTTTACTCAAATCATCAAGCACTTGGGAGGCTGAGTCAGAAGGATCAGTAGTTTGAGGCTAGCCTGTCTTTAAAAAAAAAAAAAGAAGAGAGGGCAAGGGGGGAGAAAGCAGGCTGGAGAGCTGGCTTGGCAGTTAAGAGCACTTGATACTCTTGCAAAAGAACTGACTTCAGTTCCTAGCACCCACATCATGTAGTTCACAGTCACATTTAACTGCAGCTTCAGGGGACCTGATGCCTTATTCTGGCCTCCATGCACCACCCCCCCCACACACATGCACACACATACACATAAATAACTAATACATCTTTTAAAAGAAAGGGACCGGAGAGATGGTTTAGATTGCGGGTGTGGTGGTGCATGCCTTTAATCCCAGCACTCGGTAGGCAGAGGCAGGTGGATCTCTGTGGAATCAAGGCCAGCCTGATCTAACAGTGAGCTTCAAGCCAGTTAGGGCTGCAGGGAGATTCTGTCTCAGACCCAAAAGAAAATAAATAAACAAACAAACAAATAAATAATAAATAGCACTGGTTGCTCTTGCAGAGGATCCAGGTTTGGTTCTCAGCACCCACATGGCAGGTCACAACCGTCTGTAACTCTAGTTCCAAGGGGTCTGATAGCCTCCATTGGCATTGTACCTATATGGTACACTTATATGCATGCAGGCAAAATTCTTATACACATAATATAAAAATAAATAAATATAAGGAAGGAAAGATCCATAAAAAAGAAAGAAAGAAAAACCACACATTAAAAAGTATCAAAATGAAGCTGGGCATGATGGCGCACACCTTTAATTGCAGCACTTGGGAAGCAGAGGCAGGTGGAGCTCTGAGATCCAGACCAGCCTGGTTTACATAGTGAGTTCAGGCCAGCTGGGGCTAGAGGGAGACCCTGTCTCAAAAACAAAACAAACAAAAAGTATCAAAAACAGTCAAGGGAGATAACTTAATGGGTAAAAGTGCTTGCCATGCAGTTCTAAGGACCAAGAGATCTGCTCTCCAGCACCCATATAAATGCCAGGCAGGCATGACAGCCCCTCTGTAGTACCAGCACTCAGGAGGTGGGGGTAGGGGATCCCTGGAGGAAGTTGGGTAGCTAGACTAGCTGGGTCAGTGAGTTCTGGATTCAAATGAGAGATCCTGCCTCAGTATAGAAGATGGAGCACATTAGGAAGGCATCCTGTGTCAACCTCTGGCCTCTACCCACATGCACACATGTGCATATGCACTTGAACACACATGAGTCCCAAACATACATACATATATATATACACACACATACATGCATGCATACCACACATGTAGAAAAAAGTATCAGAAGTAAATGCAAAATAATTTTTAATGATCTGCAACTGTTAATGTTTTCACTTTTCTTACAGAACATCACTGAACATTTAACAAAAGTTTGCCCATAATGCTTAATGCTCTGACAGAGGACCTGAACTCAGTTCCTAGCACCCATGCTGGGCAGTTCACAACTGCCTGCAACTTCAGCCGTAGGGAGATTCACTGCCTCTGGGCTTTGAGGGAACCTGTGTTCATGTGCACATACCCACATGCACACACACATAATTAAAAAATAAATCTTTTTTAAAAGAAAGCAAGTGGGAGGTTTCAATGTTATAAGTAAAACAAAACAAAAACCTCCCTAGGACGCTTTTATCAGTCTTACTGAGCTCTGTGTAGAGAATTTATTTTAATATGATTGTATGTATATTTATGATTCATTTTATTATTTTTATTTATATGAATGTGTATGTCTATGTGTGGGTATGTGTGTGAATACAGGTGCCCTTGGAAGCCAGAAGAGGGCACCAGATCCCCTGGAGCTGGAGTTTCAGGTGGTTGTGAGCTGCCTGATGTGGGTGGTGGGACCAAACAGAAGAGGTTGTCAGATCCTTTGGATCTGGTGTTACAGGGGTTTGTGAGCCACAGGAAGTGGGTGTTGGGAGCTAAACTCCAGTCTTCAAGATAGACAGTAAGCATGCTGAATCACTGAGCTACTGTTGAAGACCTCTGTTATGTAAAGTAGAAGTCCCTTCACGACCGGACAGCTCATGCAGCTCAGGATCATGTGCTGAGGGCTCCTTTCATAGCAGGGTGGCCTTTCTGGCATCTTTTCTGTCTCTCCTTTTGAAGTGTCTGCCACAAATGCCATAACATAAACATGGCCTTTGGCTCTGAAAGATACCATGCCTTCCTGTGATTTTTCCAGGCAGTCAACAGTCTAGCAGTGTGGTAGAAATCCACTTCCATATGTAAATAGAATGCCTCACAAAGCATCTAACAGCCAAAGCTTTTACCACTACCCCCATGGTATAAGTATCCTAGTCTTCTCTTAATAGACAGAGAGCTGGGTCGCAGAAAGCTGGGACACAGAGAGCTGGGTCGCAGAAAGCTGGGACACAGAGAGCTGGGTCGCAGAGCTGCTGAATTACTGAGAGCAGAGACACTTAATAAAGCTGTAACACAGACTAAGCCGAGTCTCGAGTTCTGTGCCTTACTACCGGTGACCTAGCCTCTCTGGGGGGCGCACTCTCTCGTGACCTGACCGACTTGCGGACATCCTAGCTTTCGCTGTCCTCGTACTTCTCCCGCGGGGGCCAGGTGGCCAGTGGACCTCGCATCCTGAGGAAAGTACACGGGTGAAATAGGAAGAGGATTTGGCCGGGACAACGCTTCTGCAGCAGAGAAGCTTCCAGAGACATGGGCCCCGAGCCGCCAGGAAAAGCCTGCGGGGCACCCGCCGCCGCGGCCAGAGACGCCTGTGGCCAGACCCGCCAGCGACTAGCCAGGTGTGGCGGGGACCCCGAGATCCAGGGGCCCAGAGCGACCCCGAGATACCCGCGCATACCACGCCTGAGGCCCATAGAGACACAGAGAAGCCCGCGGGATCAGACCAGCTTTCCTCCAGCACGGTGGGGGAGCCTGTGGATCCGCCGTGCCATTCCAAGAGTGCACCCAGAGAGTGCGCGTGCACCTATATCTGGCGCCCAACGTGGGGCTTCTGAACCTTGTGGCACCCTCTGAACCTCGTGCACAACATGGGAGCTTAGCCTCTGAACCTTGTGCCAGCTAGGAGCTGGTGCCCACAGAAACGCTAGAATCCGTGAGTATCCCTCCCACTCAGGAGGGTAATCTAATCTCTTCCTCTCTTCTAAAATTTCCTCCTTTCTCTTCCAGTCTAGAAGTCCTCTCGAGGGACTGCTAGGACCAGAGAGACAACTGAGGTTTCCTGGCCAGGGCTACCC
>NW_008337205.1:2343486-2344198 GCF_000622305.1 Nannospalax galili
ATTTTTTTCTGCAGTTTAAAACTTCTGCCTGTCAGAGCAGTGCCAGATTCCTGCAGAACATTAAACACCTTTTCCTTACAATGGGAAATTCTGTATCACGTAAGAAAAAACTTTAGATTCGTTCTCTTAAGACCCTGCTTAAATCCAGAGGGCTTAAAATTGCAAAAGAGGAAAGCTTAAAATTTTGGAATGAGGTGTATCAATTTGCACCCTGGATCATATCCACAAACATATCTGATCCAGAGGTGTGGAACTTTCACATTTGGCTTATAAAAAAACCCAAGAAAAGCATGATTTTCCTCTTTCCTTTTTCCCAATAATGGCAGCCATCCAGCAGTGCTTAAAAAACCCACCTAAAATTGAGGAAAGTTTACAGACACCAGAGAATAATAAAAGAGAGGTTGTAGATGATAAAAAAAACCCTAAAAACAGCCCAGTAGCAGATTCAACAACTTCAAAAATAAAATCTGACCAAGCCAAACAAAATCCACCCATCAGTAAAATTGATCCTCACCCCTCTCTTGCTGATTCAACAAGCCCAGATACTAACACCCAAATTTCAAAAGCTTCCAAAAATTCTCAGGTAAAATCCTCTCCTCCCCCTCCACCTCGGCAGCCTCCACCCACTGTGGAGACATGCCTTACAGTTACAGAGCAGCTGTGTAACCTTAGAGACAGTGAAAGCTGCCAGCCTCAAAATTTCCAGCCTCAG
>NW_008337205.1:2344983-2345888 GCF_000622305.1 Nannospalax galili
GCTTCCTCCCTTGCCCAAGCCCTTGCAGTTGCAACTCAGTCCAACTCAAAATGTTTTAAATGTGGATAAACTGGACACTGGATAAAAAATTGCCCTCAAAATAACTCAGCAGACACTCGACTCCCTAAAACCCTCTGCCCCCGCTGTAAAAGAGGCTTTCACTGAAAAAAAGACTGTAGATCTAAAAATGACAAGGATAGTAATCCTTTGCCACCTTTAAACTTCTTCAGGGACAGCCCTCAGCCCCGCTAACAAGAGGGAAGCCACAGACCTTATGGGTAACCAGTATTACAAAAAATGCCCATCCAAAATTAACCATAAAAATAGACAACAAACCTCTCAAATGCCTCCTTGACAATGGGGCTGACAGAACCACCTTAAAGCAATCTGGGAATTAATACAAGGACCCCAACTAGTAGGAGTAGGGGGGGCCTGCCAAGCATTTATCACTAAAAATTCCTATAAATGGGAGTACCCTGATGGAGAGTTTGGAACAATAAGACCCCTAATTGCAGATATTGCTACAAACCTCCTAGCATGAGATATCTTGGAAGACCTCAATGTAATTCTTACTAGTGGTTCTGAAGAGAAATGCCTTAAAGCAGATGATCAGATGAGGTCCCTAAAACAACAGGACCCCAAATTCTAAGGGCCACTGTTGATTACCAAACTCCCTGCCTTGATTGGACCCACACAAAACCAGTCTGGGTGGAACAGTGGCCATTACCCAGGGAGAAATTACTCATTTTACAACAACTTGTGAAAGAACAGCTTCAGCTGGGTCACATTAGGCCCTCCAGGAGCCCATGGAACACCCCAGTCTTTGTAATAAAGAAAAAGACAGGGACATGGAGACTGCTGCAGGACCTCAGAGCCATAAATAAAACCATGAAAATATGGGGATC